>NC_047526.1:20387275-20729653 GCF_902827115.2 Pseudochaenichthys georgianus
TTGAATCTCTTAAGGAATAACAAGGGACAGAACACTCTAATTGGAAGTAACATCAATCCCAAGTTCATATTCGGTGTGAAGAAACGTTTATCAATGTTATTATTTTAGGTGTGTGTCATCTGTTGTGCTAGACCTACAGTATAAAGCCTAGTTTGTTTTTGTGTTGACCTCTGTTTTCCTTTAGACTCAAAAAAGCCCGTCTGGCTGCCCTTTGACTTAAGCATTCATTCATAGTGTGTATGTGCATGTGTAAATGTGTGTGTGTGTGTGTGTGTGTGTGTGTGTGTGTGTGTGTGTGTGTGTGTGTGTGTGTGTGTGTGTGTGTGTGTGTGTGTGTGTGTGTGTGTGTGTGTGTGTGTGTGTGTGTGTGTGTGTGTGTGTGTGTGTGTGTGTGTGTGTGTGTGTGTGTGTGTGTGTTGTGTGTGTGTGTGTGTCACAGCTGTCTGGACTTAGGCTACTGCCCCGTGGTGTGTGTTTGCTAAATGTTCAGTTCACGCAGCAGGACAAGATCTCATAACGTCTTTTAATGAAAATGCTGCTTGTATTTCCCGGACTCTCCAATGTGTCCCTTGTGTTGTTATCTCTTTCCTTTCACCACCTCTCCTCTATATTCCTTTAAACTAAACACACCCACCAATAACAGATATTACGATTAGTGACAGTTAGTGCTGTTTTGGGAAGTCTTAGTCACTGCAGGAGGGATGTGTGTATGCAATTTACTTGTCTTGTACACACCAATGTGAGCATGGGACAGTGAGATCTCACCTTATTACATCATTTCTGATTGAGGGTTTTTACCGTATGGCTGCATAAAAGGACCATCAGGATATATTAGGATTTTACAAAGCAGTAAATCATCATAATAGCTGCATATGGATTACATTCACTCTGAAATGTCGCCGTCATTATAACAAGGCAAGTTGAAGGCATACATTTTGGAGAAAGTTAGACAAGACAGAAGTCGTCTTTCATCATTTACGTGGGGACCATCAGCATTGTTATTGCATGCAACAGGTGTTGACATGCATGTAATTAAATATGTGTTTGATTTCTGAATCATGTGTTCAATGTGTGGAAAAGCAGAGAAGTAATAATTACAAAGGATGTGTGTGTGTGTGTGTGTGTGTGTGTGTGTGTGTGTGTGTGTGTGTGTGTGTGTGTGTGTGTGTGTGTGTGTGTGTGTGTGTGTGTGTGTGTGTGTGTGTGTGTGTGTGTGTGTGTGTGTGTGTGTGTGTGTGTGTGTGTGGGTGTGTGTGTGTGTGTGTGTGTGTGTGTGTGTGTGTGTGTGAGTATGTGTTTGTGTATTCTTCTTTCAATGAGTCGATGTTTAGGGTGTTAAGGTGTTTATTTTCTAACACTTTGTAATTGTGCACCAAAAATGACAATTCGATAATGCCTCATTTGCATATTTAAAGACTTTCCACTTGTGACACAACATTTTAATGTGTTGATGTTAGTTATCAACTGCAGAATTGTTTGGGTGATATCTTTAATTAAATAATGTACTCTTTTAACCTGTATGGTGTCCCTTTACTTTATGCTTTTGGCCTGATCGCTTCTCTTCTGCGCAGGTACGGAGATGGATGCAGAACCCCAAGGTGAGCGTGGAGAAGGCCCAGGGGAAAAGCCACCTTCACTCCTGTCCAAAGTGTCCTCTGGCAGACGACCTGTGGTACACACACTTCCCCTCGCCTTATGGCTGCTGTCACTACGGGGGTCTGCAGGGCAGACAGTACTACCACCAGGATCCGTGCTCACCATGCCCTGCCAGCGGAGTCACCAGCGGCCATGACAAGAGCAAGGGCTGCAAGGTAAAGGGAAAAACAAATACAGAGAGTGGGAGGGGGAGTGTGTGCGTCAAGGAACGAATCAGTCAGTCATTCTGTAACACTGCACCCTGACACACAATGTTACCCGTCACCTTCAGAAATGAATGCTCAGTCTTCTTTAAAGGATAATGTTAGAGCCAGTATTTTGCTTATATAAGAAAGGCCACCTAATCGTGACGTCTGTAGTCAACCAGAGTATAAAAGACTACAATTCCCATTGCGCCTCCTCCAAGGTGACAGAGATGTTAGAAAGACTCCGTCAGTTTTTAACCGTTCAATTACCCTTTAAGTTATCAAGTTATACAAGCCTTAACAAAGAAAGAAAGAATACCTAAGTTGTTTGTTATTTTATTTGAGTTTTGCCTGTTTGTTTTGACTTTTGTAAAGGCCTCTTTTCTTTGTTGCATGTGTTTGTTATTTTATTTGGAGCAAACCCATTCCATAATATCATCCAAACCATCGGAGGCCAAGCAACTCATCAACTGTAAGTAACACAAATATAAAGGAAAGAAAAACAAGTTAAAAATGTCTGTTTAAGGCATCTAGTGGCTTGATAGAAAAGTAAGGAAGGAAGCCACAACAGATAAAGTTATAGTCTTTTCCTAGCTTGGTCACCATTTCTATTGATTATAACAACATTGTCTATATGATAATGTGTGTCATACAGAATACATAGGAAAAGTTCCTCCCGCCATCCTCTCACTACTTATGTCCTCTGGCTGCAGGTGCAACTATAACTAACAGTTATTTTACAGATCTCTCTCTGATCGCCCATTAGCATTCATTAAAAGAAGCCAACAAAGCCAATTAGGTTCTAACAGGACTCTAGACATTACTGTTTGTCTTTGTTCTCACTTTAAGCTCTACCATGAGTGTCGTTATGTAATATAAACACTAAGAAGGCAGGGTCGTTTTTCAAAATCCCCCTGTTGCTCGTGGCGGGCTGGTGTTTATGAAATTAGAGCAGGTTGCATGTATTCAGCAGAGAATACTAAAATGTGTCAGAAAAAAAATACACACACACACATACACACAACAGATGCCTTGCCCAGACAAACGGCAGTCCATTCACCCTAATGCTGCTGCAGGTGTCCAGGTTGTCCTTGCAACTGCAATCATAATAGCCATCCCACCGCTATCAATCATCACACCCATCAAGTGCGTGTGCGTGTGTGTGTTTTTTTCCAGTCCAATGGGCAACAGGAGAGAATGAGTCATCACTGTCCCAGCAGGACAAAGCCACACTGTGTACTGTGTGTGTTTGCATGTGTGTGTGTTGTGTGCTGAGAAACAACACTGAATCATGTTAGAATACAAAACCGCACCTCATTATTGTCCATCTCACTGTTCTCTTTCCTGCAGCCCTATAGTTTTGTTTTCCCCCCCACATTTAGTTTAAAGTTGCTCTGGTTTTCTTCCAGGTAGTTCTCTATCCCTCCATCAATTTCACCTCTTGCCCTCACCACCGATAGATCTGTCGCTAATGTCTCACTGGAGATAACCAATGTGTGTGTGTGTGTGTGTGTGTGTGTGTGTGTGTGTGTGTGTGTGTGTGTGTGTGTGTGTGTGTGTGTGTGTGTGTGTGTGTGTGTGTGTGTGTGTGTGTGTGTGTGTGTGTGTGTGTGTGTGTGTGTGTGTGTGTGTGTGTGTGTGTGTGTGTGTGTGTGTGTGTGGAATTGATGGGTGTTGAAGCGAGGTGGGAGAAGACAGGGGGGGGGCTCCATGGTGAGTCATAGCTAGCTTTCACTGCAGAGTGTGTGAAGTCAATCCAGGAGTGTGGAGTTATACAGGAGTGACCTATAACAGCTACTAGTGTGCGGTGTTGTGATCAGGACTCAATTAGTGTTACTTTGGTTGGTGATTGGCTAATGGTTACACAAGCCAAACAAATCTACCTTCATACTTCCTCCCATTTTACTCCAAATATGCTCAGGCATATGTATAATCTGATCAGCTCATTTTCAGAAAGGTTTTATATAAATGGAGCAGGACAAAAAGTGAGCAAATATTTTTTCCTGAAACCTCCAGAATCTCTTTACACGGAGAGGACACATGTGTATGTATAAAAGACATGAACAAGTGGATTTTGCATAATAGGTGACGTTTACAACTACAACACTCATTTAGAGAGACACAACCCAAATATCGCAACCTGATCTCACCAGAATGCGTGACTCCACCACGACTCCTTAACACCGCATTGCGTGGTGGAGTCACGAACTTTGTTACATTTACGTGTCGGCACCACGCAAACAACCCCAATGTAAAGTGAATGAGGCTCTTTTGTCGTGGTGCACACACGCATTTCTACAACGTCCTGCAGTGAGCTTTTATTCTATAAAACGTTTTTAAAATCTACTTTATAGCGAATTTTTGTTCTAAAAAAACAGTGCATTGCGTGTAATACAACTGTGATTTGTATTACATTAGTTAGTTTTTAAGGAAGGCCAGAGCTTCAGCTGTGTCAAATAGATTGTTCCCTTTAGTTAACGTTTTTTAAAAGAACATTATATTCCGATTTGATCATGTCCCCTTTATTGTATTACGGAGAGCAATGTGAGCGTCCATTTCCATTGGATGACGGAGGATTTTACACCCGGAAGTAAGTATTCTCTTTACTGTCGATTGATTTTACAGTGATATCTGCATTACTCATCAACTCAAAAACACCAGATTATCCTTGTTGATTACACAACATTGATTGGTTTAAATTGTGTACAATGCTTTTGTAATTTTCCCCTTTGATTCGGAGAAACACATATTTGTTCAGTTTAGGATGGCCGAAGACACCCAGAATCCTCAGCTATCGTTTGGGACTACACCATGTGCTTTGCTTGACAAACCCCGTGGTTTGTCCTCAAGCTCTGTGATTGGATGTTGAAGTTTACGCTGAGTGACAAACAGCATTTTGAAATGGAATGAAACCCATCGACGGCACACTATTCAAAACAGGAATCGAACGTCTCCTACCCCCCCCCCCCCCCCCCCCCCCCCCCCCCTTAGGTCACAGGCTCCTCCAACAGTGCAACACAATAAAACAGATAAACAGAAAAAATAGTGCAAGTCAATACAAAAAGTAAAATAGTAAAAAGTGAAATAGTGCAATAAGAGTCTATACAAGTGATTGGAATATATGATATATTAGACTAATCATTTCAAAATTCAGGTGTTTAATAGTCTTATGGCCTGTGGGATGAAACTGTCCCTGAGTCTGGTGGTTTTAGTCCGGATGTAAGATAAGATAAGATAAGATGGTACTTTATTGATCCCAATTTGAGACATTGTTTTTGTTGCAGCAGCATAAAAGACAAGGCATTTTACAATAAAACAAAACCACAAATAAACAAGAATAGAAAGAAAAGAATAGAAAATATACGTGTTGAAATAGAAAACATACATGTAGATATTATATATGCAAATATACATATTCAAAAATATATGACAATGGAATATGGAATATCAAATATTGAACAGATTATATATGTGTAAAATGTACAGCGAGGTTGTATTAGAGAAACTATGGAGCAGAGAGTTCTCTTCCAGCCAGAGGTGATTTATTGTACAGAGTTATTGCAGTGGGCAGGAATGTGTTCCTGTATCGGTCCTTGTGACAGCGGAGCTGCAGCAGTCTGTTGGAGAAGGAGCTCCGTTGACTGTCCAGCTGCAGGTGGAGAGGATGGGTGGGTTATCCATCATGGACAACAGCCTGTTCAGTGTCCTCCTCTCCACCACAGCTTCAAAGGGGTCCAGCTTGATGCCGATGACAGACCCAGCTTTCCTGATCAGTTTATTGATCCTGCTGGTGTCACCGGCTCTGATGCTGCCCCCCCCCCAGCAGACCGCAGCAAAGAAGAGTGCACTGGCCACAACAGACTAGAAGATCTCCAGCATCTTGCTGCACACAGGGAAGGATCTCAGCTTCCTCAGAACATATAGTCTGTTCATCCCCTTCTTGTACACAGCGTCAGTGTTGATCCTCCAGTTCAGCCCATAAGTGCACTCCCAGGTACTGTAGTCCTCCACAACAGCCACATCCTCTCCTAGAATGCGGCTGTTGTGCCAGATGGCAGCAGACAGAACAGTTTGTGGCTGGGGTAATGGGGGTCTTTTATAATCCTGAGGGCTTTCTTTAAGGTTAACCTGGTATTTTTACTCCACTACATTTATTTTAGTTACTTTACAGATTCTGATTAATGATGTGAAATATAAACAACCCTTAAAGCAGACTTTAGTTACACCTGAGTAAAATTCAGGGAAGGTGATTGTCAAGTGCCAACAATCAGGAGAGATATTTGATTGGAGGACTGGCTTATCTAAAGCCAGTTGAGTAGCACTTGAAATGTTTTGGCTCTATGAAACCTGATGTACTTTATGATTCTGTTTTCTTCAAGCTTGTATTTTGTTGGTCGAACGCACTTATTGTAAGTCGCTTTGGATAAAAGCATCAGCTAAATGCAATGTAATGTAATGTAATGATTGTCGGTGCTTGAGAAGACTAAATATGTATCTGTAGATCCCTATAAAGTATATACATTACTCGTTATTCTCTACAAATAGTTAATTAAAAACTGTATATAATTGCTATTTTGGACATCCCTTTTCAAGATTTCAATATTACTCTAAACGTGTAATAACGTGCTTTAACCAGTAGGTGGTTTGGGTTAAAAAGCTGTCAAGTTTACAGTGTTAACAAAATAAAATATACTGCTGTTTCTGGTTTAGTTTACGACGGATATATTTAGTTATTGTTTTGATATTTATAACACAAAAGCGATGGAAAAAACCCACAGCAACACAGAAAAGATGGTCTTAACATGAACCAGCGGTCTAGTAGTTAATAAAAAACAATAATATCAAAACAAATTATTACTACTAACTTTATTGTGAAATTAAAAAAGAACGGTAAAAGAATAGTTTCCGGTCTATTCTGAGCCCGATCTCTGTAGATAAATACAAATAAAGAACTACGACAGATGTGTAATATTTAATGCAGCCAAACCATTTATTACAATGCATTAATGTGATGACTTTCAAAGAGTAAAGCAAGCACTGCTGAAAAAAGTATGATTTATCTTTTACGAAGCGTTTTTTTCATATGGAATGCAGTTAGAGGTCAACCAATCACAGAGCTTGAGGCAACACGGAACAATAGCTGAGGATTCTGGGTAGTATAGTGTCTTCGGCCATCCTAAACTGAACAAATATTTGTTTCTCCGAATCGAAGGGGGAAATTACAAAAGCATTGTACACAATTTAAACCAACCAATGTTGTGTAATCAACAAGGATAATCTGGTGTTTTTGAGTTGATGAGTAATGCAGATAGCACTGTAAAATCAATCGACAGTAAAGAGAATACTTACTTCCGGGTGTAAAATCCTGCGTTATCCAATGGGAATGGATGCTCACATTGCTCTCCGTAATACAATAAAGGGGACATGATCAAATCGGAATATAATGTTCTTTTAAAAAACGTTAACTAAAGGGAACAATCTATTTGACACAGCTGAAGCTCTGGCCTTCCTTAAAAACAAACTAATGTAATAAAAATCACAGTTGTATTACACACAATGCACTGTTTTTTGAGAACAAAAATTCGTAACTAATGCACCATAATACATTCTGACGAAAAATAAAAATTATTATGAATACAAATAAAATAAAAGAAGCCTCCCGTGAGTTACTACAAGCTATAAAGTAGATTTTAAAAACGTTTTATAGAATAAAAGCTCACTGCAGGACGTTGTAGAAATGCGTGTGTGCAGTGTGCACCACGACAAAAGAGCATCATTCACTTTAGATTGGGGTTGTTTGCGTGGTGCAGACAAGTAAATGTAACAAAGTTCGTGACTCCACCACGCAATGCGGTGGTCACGCATTCTGGTGAGATCAAGTTGAAATATCGACTCTCTTCCTGTATTTTAATCTGTGTGTCATACCAAGTATTCTATGACAAAACGTATCTAAGGTGGCCCTGAAGGGCAAGACACCACAGCATTTCACAAAACACTACAGCATTTCAGAAAACACTTCAGCATTTCAGAAAACACTTCAGCATCTCACAAAACACAACAGTTTTCCCAAAACGCCGCAGCATGAATGGAATCGGATCCATCAGGCTAAACTAACCTGTAGCTTCTCCGTCCACACTCACAACAACGTCATACAGACATAAATAAATCATCGACGGTATTGGCCATGACACAGACATTCTGTGTTTTGTATATGTTTAACTTTTGTCCAGTTTCTTAACAGATAGGAGCTGTGTGAGTTCTGAGTGTGTGCTAACAGCTAACGGCTGATGTGTTGGGAAATGTTGCGCTGTCGGGTGCTGACCAATCACGAAGCGTGATTTCTTGACTGGCAGCAAAAACAACCAATTAGGCAGCAGTACTTCTCTGGCTGGCTCTGTCCAATCACAAACAAGAAGTGTTCTCCCTAAAGGAATACCCTCTCCATCCAATGTGAAATGCTGTGGCGTTTTCTGAAATGCTGTAGCGTTTTCTGAAATGCTGTAGCGTTTTCTGAAATGCTGTGGTGTCTTGCACTTCAGGGCCACCGTACCTACCACACACACGCCATGTTCTGTACTGTTTCCCACACACCATGGCCTCAGGTCACACACGTCTCAGGTCGGTTAAATCGATTCCTTGCGTCCCTCACTTGCGTCGTTTCCCTGCGTAGTCCCTCCCACCAGGGAAGCATGGAGGGACGCAAGGAAACCACGAGAAGCAGGGAAATGAGTTTTAAGAGCAATGGGACGTCCTTTCCTCCGGAGCGTGACGTGAAGCGACGTCCGTTGGTGATGACGCTGCACAGCTGATCGTCTGACAGCAGCCAGCTCTGTCCCCGTTATTTCCACACACACCCCCGCCTACACATTTACTGACACAAACATTTGTATCATCTGTTGCAGACCCCAATAAATAAAAATTAAATAAGAACTCATTCTCAAAAAAGATAAATGCCATTCTTAAAATGTATAAACGAACAATAGTTTGATTAATATGTATTAGAGTGCACAATAGAAATAAAATAATTGAGAGAAGAAAAAGAGATATGTTATCCATCAAAACCCAGTTAGATTAACATTCATTGGATTGCACACTTTGTTTGTGTGGATATGTAGCACATTAACATTTTAATAGCACTTAATGACTGACTGAATGGAAATGACAATAAATGAAAATGTAAAACGAAAAAAGCGATCATGAAAATGTTTCCAACAAATGAATACAATGATTTTTGACCACTTTGTTGTTCAGATATATCACATATTTGTAACTAAATGATAGATGAATTGAAACAAAACACAGTATAAATTGAGGAGTGACTCTCGTGAGTTTCATTTATTTTCTTCACTCCGCTGAGAATTTGGGAAACTGCTCTCATGTCAAGAAGCGTGAGATCAGTGCATGCACTGCATCGTCCAATCGGTGAGCAATACACAGTAAGGGGGCGGGGCGAGTATCTGAGGATTTCATCGGAGGATGGACTGGTGGTTCCTCCATTATCGCTCCTCGATCCTCGGTCCTCCAGCAGAAATAAGAGCCATGGGACTCAAGATGGCGCAGACAAATCAACTTCCGGTGAGATCAAGGAGCGAGGAGCGAGGAAATGAAAATAGTCGACCTGAGACAGGGCCCATATCTCAGGACCCTCTGTGCAAACACGTCACAACCCTCAAAGTTGACTTGCCAAACACTAGCAGAGCGTGACACTTGTTCCACAAAATGGAACAGTAACAGAAACATTCCCCCACTTATTCCGAAGGCGCCGCTTCGTGCTCGGGGAGGTCACCCACGGCTCGACTCAAATGCAAATGAGCAAAGCTTCACTATGAAATTTGTCAGCCCATCAAAGTGAACCGTATCAGTCGCTGTCTAACGAGTGTCGCAGAAACATATTTAAGAAAGTTGGGTGGTGACGTCGAGAGGCTGCTGTCTCATTTTCGAGGAGGAGGAGATGAAAAGGACGAGGTGTTGACAGACACTGTCAGCTTACTGTTGAGTGTGCAGAGACAGAAGGGAAAGCTCAGAGGACATTTGTCATGGTCTTTATACTTTACTTTTTATGCTGTTGCTTTAAGTATTCTGTATTGTTAAACACCAAATGCTCAACATTAGCTTTTCTGCATTACACTCATTGTTAGCAAAAGCTTTGGAACTGTTACTTGGCCGCAAAATGCAGTTGTTTGCTGTCAGAGGAGCTGCATACAAAATGGATTGAAGTTTCCATTAGAAAATAAATACTTGAACATGACCTCTGCAATGTTTGGATTATTTTAAGGACGATCAAGTTGTCCTCTCTCCCAAAAAGTTTCCCCTGACAGATAGCTCTCCTCCTACTCCTTCATTAAAAATGCATCCCTGCATCTTTTCTTTCTAATTACAATGCATCAGCACCATTTAACAAGCAGGTAGCTCAGCTTATCCTTGACCCACAGATTTGTATAGCCTTCACCCCTCCCCTGCTTTTGATATAAAGCTATATATAGACCAACTTTATGGCACTGATCTTATTATATTATGAAATGTGCTAAGTTTGTGGTGCCTGCGTTTTTTCCATCGAGTAATAACTGCGGAGAACATGATGCAGGACAGGAGTGGATGTTTACTTTAAGTAGAAGGTAAGGTGAGGGAATTACAATTAAAAAAAAAGGTTAACAATAGAGGCTGCATAGGGAAGATGAGAAAAGTTGAGCAATTGGTGGAAGGGAAGGGAGAGATAAAAACACATTTTTAAAAAGTGATATAAAGAGAGAAGGATAAGAGAAGCTGGGAGGACAGTTTTATTGGAAGACAGAAGATGAGGTCAGAGCATCTGCCCCACTTCCTGAGCATGACTAGAAATCAAAGGCATATAAACTCTCCTGATAAGGACGTCCTGTACTGTCCTGTAATACCAACACACTGTCAGCACACACACACACACACACACACACACACACACACACAGGCACACACAGGCACACACACACACAAACGCACGCACACACACACACACACACACACACACACAGGCACACGCACGCACACACACAAACACACGCATGCACACCCACACACACACACACAAGCACACCCACACACACAAACACATGCACACACACACACACACACACCCACACCCACACACACACACACACACACACACACACACACACACACACACACACACACACACACACACACACACACACACACACACACACACACACACAAAGCTGATGCAGCATTTCTACTATTGACATAAAAACATGTTTTATCAACATATGTTACATGTTAAATAATCTCATAGCCACTACCTAAATTGCTTATGTCATGCCATGGCATTGCATTTTCTGGGAATGGATCTGGCGTCTTGTTAATGAGTCAGTGTTTTAACGCCAACCAGGCCCGGTTCTACGGGGGTGCATAAGGGTGCATTGCACCCTCAGTTGAGTCGCTATGCATCCTCATTTGAAAAATGTAAAGTGAAAAAAAGAAATAATAATAATAATCATAATAATAATAATAAGAAGAAGAATATAGTTGAAATAAAATAAATTGTAATTGTGGTTAAAGAACATTGTCTGCTGCATTTATTTGGTCAATTTAAACGGTAAGTCAGGTGCGCGTGACCTGCGCCACTGCGCCGCTGCGCCGCTGCGCGTTTGTCATCTGCAAGGTGCTTACACAGCAGTCAATTATGGACATCAGAAAATGGTTAAAACAACCAGCCCTTATCGAGGTTGCTGCATATACTGCAGGTAATAACAGTTCAGATCATGGGGACATTACGTTACCTGCGGCCACTGTCGTGGACACTAATGCCCGACTCACCGGCTTTGCCCGCCTCGCCCACGGAGGCGGAGCAGCCGGCAAAACAGAGCCTGCCCAGGTATATTTAAAAAAGTACCCAACTCGCCTGTACAGTGGGGTAAGGCACTCGTTTTGCAGCTCATGGTTTCAAAACAGAGATTGGCTGGAATATTCCTGTAAAAAAGATGCCATCTTCTGCTATGCATGTAGACATTTCGGTCTGAAAAGGGGAGTGATTTGTAAAATATCCATAAATAAATAGTAAATCTGCTTACAGTTCTGTTTCATATGGGTGTTGAGAGATGTATCCATAGATCTCTTAATGTTGCTCTCAAAGTGCACCAGATTGATGCTTTTAACTTCAATATTTAAAAAAAAATCTTCCCGGGGGAACAAGCCCCCGGACCCCCCTAGAGGAGGTGAGGACCCCCTAGAGCAGGGGTGGGGAACCTTTTTCCTCTCAAGGGCCATTTCAATTTTTACAATATCCTCAGAGGGCCGTACAAGTTATTGACCTCTGCTTAAAAAAACAAAAATCACAGCCCATTCATTTCATTCTGTGCAAAGAAAAAGCAACCTCTTAATCCAGATATCTCACCATGACTCGCGTATGCATGCACGTGCACGGTGTGGCGTGACCACCAAAACAGAAAGATATGGACACAAGATGTGTGCAAATGTATTTAGTTTCCTATCCATGTGAACATGATTTAAGTGGGGGGGGACCTAACCTCCTCTATGGGGGTCCGGGGGGCATGCTCCCCTGGGAAGATTTTTTTTTAAATGTTGAAGTTAAAAGCATCAATCTGGTGCACTTTGAGAGCAACATTAGGAGATCTATGGACACATCTCTCAACACCCAAACACAACTGTAAGCAGATTTTCTTTTAATTTATGGATATTTGACAAATCACTCCCCTTTCAAACTGTATTCTTCTTTATTAATAACTGTCATATAGTATTTTATACCTGTTTACTTTATTCTCTTATTTTTTTTATAACTATAATGATCATATAAAGATGTGCCTTTACCTCACTGGTTGTAGACAAAGCTTCTTATATTCGTTAGCATAGCTAGCTAACCAGATGCTAATGATAACAACACAGTTATTGACTGTCTGATCAGTATGACAGATGAACAGATCGCCACTGGGCTTTCAACTAAAGACACAGACACGCAGAAACTGCGGCATGTGTATGGACTTATCGGTACTGCAATTTCTGAAGTGCTGGAGTGGCGTTCTGGTGCTCTCCGTCAGAACTGCACCCCTGTCAGTCGAGACATATACCACGTGATGACACGTTAGGCTCGTGTTGTGTTCAAGGACCCTGACCTTGGCCAGGAAAAACAGGCACTCGCTTGTTTAATTTTTTTGTGGTCTAGATTTCTTTCATTTTTTTATTTTTTGCGTGTGTTTATAAATTACCTCGAGGGCCGTACCAAATTGTCTCGTGGGCCGTATACGGCCCGGAGGCCGGAGGTTCCCCACCCCTGCCCTAGAGCAAGGGTGTCAAACTCAATTTCTTCGCGGGCCACATCAGCATTATGGTTTTACTCAAAGGGCCGGTTGTAACTTTAAGACTATATCAAAATACATATATAAATATTTAATATATATAAAATAATGTATTATATTACATCATTGCCTCTGCATTGGATTATTATCGGATAGGGTAATAACTTCATAATTAACTACGTCTGAAAGCGGAAGTCTAGGGCAAATCATTGCAAGTCTCTTCACTGAGAATTTTACCAAATGATTTAAAAAAAAATCTAATTCTAAAAATTAAAAATTAATATTTTGAAGAAAATAAGTCAAATTCTGAGAAAAAAACTTGTTCTGAGAAAAAAAGTCAAATTCTGAGAAAAAAGTCAAATTTGAGATGCATTGTGGGATATGTAGTTTATGGGAAATGTGCTTCTGTAAATCGGCATGTAACCGTATAATAAACATATTATATTCTTTGCAATCTCTTGAGGGGCCGCATGAAATTTTGAATGAATTTGGCCCCCGGGCCTTGAGTTTAACACCCCTGCCCTAGAGGGTGTTAGGTCCACTCCCCACTTGTAAAAATAGCACTTTACCACTACACCCTCTCTAATCTCAGATGCACCCTGAGTAATTTTGTTCTGGAACTGGGCCTGACACCAACACAAACTTTAGCCAGAAAGGATACTGTCCAAAAATCATTCATGCATAAGCTAAGGAAAAAGAGGAACAAAGGCAGAAAGTCAAAGACGAAGAAGGTCTCGGAGGGTAAGGGTTGTTAAGAAATCCAAGAAGATGAGAGAAGCCAAGCATGTCCAAGAAGAACAGTCATGTGTTATTAGAGTCAGCTGGAACTAAAAGCTTGGTAATACTCCTCACTGTTAATAAAGAAAGTAAGTCCCAGCTCTGAGGTTATTAAGAGCATGGTTCTCATGCTGGCTGGATTTACCAGTGAGTTCTCGGCAGTGACAAAACAGAGGGAGACGACCCGCGAGGAATCTCTTGTTCTCCCTCAGCAGTGACAAGGCCCTGCAGGTTAGGCTCTGTTCGAAGAATGCTAATGCAACATAGCATTTGATGGTGGACTTAATTCATTCAAAGATCCTGTCGAGTAAGACTGGGATCTGCGACAGATGATGACAAGTGCAAAGTCAACTCAAGTGCCTAATCACATAACTTTTCATAGGGATTTGAGAAGCCATCACCTTTGGCCCACATATGGGTTGTCTTCTTGGGAAAGATTTGCCATGTTTATGGTGCACGTGTTTTTCTAATGTGAGAATATGTTTCTCTGAACTCTGGACTTTGGATCTTGACGTATTTGCATCTGTAAACTGCCTTACTTGTGGATAATGAGGGGCAGTAGATCACTTGGAGCCAATGGTGAATGACATAAGGGTCACATTTGAAGATCCCACTGCTACTGCTGATAGTGCTGCGTACCGGTACGCCAAACCGGTACTGGACTTGTAAAAAGTTTCGGTTCAAGTCCGGTTAAAACCGGAACGTCGGGAACCGGTACTTGGACTCGCAAAAAAACTAGCACTTACGTATATTCCGGTGTCTGTGGTTATTTAAAGATTCCCTGATAAACGTTATTCAGCGTCAATAAATGAGTGCTAATCCCAGTGTGCTCAGTGTACAACATCACATGTCATTTCACCTTCGATTCACGGTTTGAAAACGTAGCATTTCGCCACATGCTAATGTTAACCGGAAGTGAAGCATTTTCAGAATAAAAGTATTACGTTAATAGTGTGAACTTCCGGTTTTTTCAGAATAAAACTGATTTAAATTAAATAGTCTATTTAATTCAAAATTACGCCATATCAACATTGATTTTAATTTCTAACAGTATGTATGTACATCACTATGTATGTAGTATGTACTGTATAATGTACACATGTAGAGTTGTAGAAAAGACATGGTGTACAGACAGTACAGTACACTCTGGCTGTACAGTCACTACAGTGTAGCCTATACTGTATAGTAGGTGTGTAACAGTGTAATGCGTATAGTCTACTCTACACTCTACCTTTCAGCAACGTTTTAGGGATTTAGGCTCAGTCAGCTCAGGGACTGTTTGGTTACTTTAGTTTGGTAAATGAAATAAATGTTTGAACTTTGTAGTAGTTCACTGTAGTTGCTGTCATACGTCATTTGTAGACTAAGTGGCAAAAAGTGTTTTTTTTACATTTGTACTTTGTAGAGAAATGTAGACACAAGTTGGAAGGGAGCACAATAAACCTGACGAGTTGAAATTTGAGTTGATTATGAGTTAATTTTCAATTGATAATTAGCTCACAATAAGTTCACTTTAGTTACTCACACAACTTGACACAAGCCATGGACTTGAGTCCGGACCTGAACCTGAATGTGAGTCCAGGTACGCAGCACTAACTGCTGACAGTTTCTGAGTCAAGGGAACATACTCTGGATTGCAGCCATCTCCAGCAGCTTTTTAAACTTAAAGTGTGAACTCTTCAAATCAAATCAAATCAAGTTTTATTTATATAGCACATTTATAAACGATTTTTGGTCGAGCCAAAGCGCTGTACACACAACAAAAATAGCCCACAGCAGAGACACCCCACAGCCAACACAACAGCACAGATTGTTCAGAATATCAGTATGAGAAAAAACGACACCCTCTATCCTTAGACCCTCACATCGTACAAGGAAAAACTTCCGGAGAAAACCCACAGATGGAAAATCTTGATCTGTGGCTGAGTTGGCAGGTTTTTGGTCAATATTTAGGTCAATATATTATGAAATCCAATAACACCACAAACTGCAGTGTACAACAGGACTATAGACTCTGACACAGTCTGGTTTATTGCAGGACTGTTGTTGTGGATCACTAGTTGCACATTACATTACATTTCATTTAGCTGACGCTTTTATCCAAAGCGACTTACAATAAGTGCATTCGACCAAGAAGATGCAAACTTGAAGAACACAGAATCATATAAGTACATTAGATTTCATAGAGCCAACATTTTTTAAGTGCTACTCAACTGGCTTTAGATAAGCCAGTCCTTTGTTAGTATATAAGTGCATTTTATTTTGTTCTGTTTTTTTGTTTTTGTTTTTCATTCGATCGCTCGAAGTGGAGTCGAAAGAGATGAGTTTTTAGTTTGCGCCGGAAGATGTGTAGGCTATCTGCTGTCCTGATGTCAATGGGGAGCTCATTCCACCATTTTGGAGCCAGGATAGCAAACCGACGTGTTTTTGCTGATGGGTGCAGCGAGCCGTTTGGCTGATGCAGAGCGGAGTGCACGTGCTGGGGTGTATGGTCTAACCATGTCCTGGATGTAGGAAGGGCCAGAACCATTCGCAGGATGGTACGCAAGTACCAGTGCCTTGAAGTGGATTCTAGCAATTACTGGAAGCCAGTGAAGGGAGCAGAGGAGCGGCGTGGTGTGGGAGAATTTAGGAGGGTTGAAGACCAGACGAGCCGCTGCATTCTGGATGAGCTGCAGAGGTCGGATGGCACATGCAGGTAGACCAGCCAGGAGGGAGTTGCAGTAGTCTAGGCGTGAGATGACGAGAGCCTGGACCAGATGTTGCGTCGCTTTCTGGGTCAGGAGGGGACGTATCCTCCTGATGTTGTAAAGCGTGTATCTGCAGCAGCGGGTTGTTGCAGCGATGTTTGCAGTGAAGGACAGTTTGTTATCTAGGGTCACACCCAGATTCCTTGCAGTCTGAGTCGGGGAAACAACAGAGGGGCCGATGTTGATTGTTAGGTCAAGAGTGGGACAATCTTTTCCCGGAAGAAAAAGCAATTCAGTCTTGTCAAGGTTGAGCTTGAGGTGGTGAGCAGACATCCACTGAGAGATGTCTGCTAGACAAGCAGAGATGCGTGCGACAACCTGGGTTTCAGAACGGGGAAAGACTAAATGAATTGAGTGTCGTCAGCGTAGTGAAAACCATGCGGGCAGATCACCATAATGACAGATCCGAGCGAGTTTGTGTACAGAGAGAAGAGGAGGCGACCGAGGACAGAGCCCATGTCAACCAATTAACTCTCTTCCCTCTGTCTGACTCTGACAATTACTTATCACTTGCCTAAATGGTGACCTTACTGAAAACCTCATTTGAATTCCAGCTTTAGTTGAATTTGCCATCAATAGTATTTGTTAGCTTTGATTTGGGAATAAGCGGAAATTAAGATGTACAACTCACTTGGTCCAATTATATTTGGTACTGGGGTTACAAATCGTAATTTCAGTGGAAGTCTTGTCATGCAGATTGTACCAATACCAGAGAGAAATGCCTCTTGTTCAACCTCTGTTTGTAGTTGTTCGGCTAGCTGAACAGCTAGCTCTGCCGGCGGGTCTCTGTGGTCTCGCGCTGACGGCTGCTGGCCTAGCAGCATGACCAACATCCACACCATCGGAGGACTGGGGGCCCGCACCGAGGGCTAAAAACACAGCAGCGGAGAACCATGCATCACCGGCTGTCTTCAGACGAGGCCGGCTAGCAAAACAGCTAGCTCTGCTGGAGGATCTCTGTGGGCTCGCGCCGGCTGTCTTCAGACGAGGCAAGCTAGCTGAACAGCTAGCTCTGCCGGAGGACTGTGGGTCCAACACAGTCTCACAGCATTTCGTGTTATAGACACGAAATGAATCTATTGATTCGTGTTCACCAACACGATTTCGCAATTTTTATTTAATAATAACAAATTAGAAGTAAAAACAGATACAAAAAAATACAGATTTCAGTATTCTGACACAGAACGATTTTAGAAGCAATGCATTTCTATTGGTAGTATGTTTCATGCCTGCACCAAATAATAAAAAATTAAAAGGAAAAAAAGATGACAAAAAATACAGATTTCAGTATTCTGAGGCTCTGAGCCCCATTTATTTTCCTCGCAGACGGCAAAAAAACTCCGACATTATACAATTTAAAATAGAAGGGATAGGGTTAGGCTTAGGGTAAGATATCGAGTAAGAAAATGTTTTTGTGAACCACACAGCTTCCGGTCTTCCAAGACCCGACCGGACAAAAAGACGTGGTGCAGGCACGAAACATACTACCAATAGAAATACATTGCTTTTAAAATCGTTCTGTGTGACATGTACAAAATGCGAAACTCGTGTTGGTGAACACGAATCAATAGATTAAATTAATTTCGTGACTATAATACGAAATGCCGTGAGACTGGGTTGCTGGGTCCGCGCCGATGGCTAGCAGCCTAGTGACAGAGAACCACAAACCAACAGCTAGCTCTGACTGCTCCACTGTCAACAACGGCACGGAGGTAAAGCCGAGAAATCCGGTATTTAAAAAACACTGTTACACAAAAAAATGTCAAACAGTGAATCAAGCAAAAATAGTGTGGGATCCTCGGTGGAACCCGAAGGGACTATTCAGTGGACATTTACATTTCCGCAGTAGCTGTAATAAACATGAACAGCTAGAACATCTCCTCCTTGAGTCCAATATTGATTGTTTAGGAATATCGGAATCTTGGCTAAAACAGTCGTCACCATCCACTCTTGTATCTATGTCAGGATATAATGTGTTTAGGAAGGACAGACTGAAGGGAAAAGGAGGTGTTGCTTTATGTGAGGAATACCATCACTTGTAGGG
The DNA here is from genome assembly GCF_902827115.2 of Pseudochaenichthys georgianus. Lineage (NCBI taxonomy): Eukaryota > Metazoa > Chordata > Actinopteri > Perciformes > Channichthyidae > Pseudochaenichthys > Pseudochaenichthys georgianus. The sequence goes on from NC_047526.1 coordinate 20,405,994, forward strand.
AGATTGAACTCCCAGATAATGTTGAGTTTGTGTTGTGTTGGTGTGGAAATCACACTTTCTGAGGAAACGTCCCTCACCATGATTTGCCTATACTGTATATCGACAACACACGGCTAAGGTAGATTTCTATGATCAGGTAAAACTCATGCTGATTTCCTGTGACTCTAACAAAGAGCTAATCATTTTAGGAGACTTTAACATAAACTGGAATGATAAACAAAATAGAAAGAACTTAAAACGGATCACGGATCAACACAACTTAATAATGGATAACTAATGGATCAACCGACTAGAATAACCAAAACCTCCAAGACTATGATAGATTTATTATTTACTAACAAAGCTGACAGAATAGTTCAAACCTAAAACTTACTGACTGGTCTTTCTGACCATAATCTTGTTCTTATTACCAGGAAACTCACAAAAAAAGGTTCATGGCCACAGCTAAAACCCCTGCCTTCGATTCTCGCTTCATCCCCAAAAATCTGCAACAACGTTTTATGGATGCAGTGAAAATTATTGATTGGGTGGGACTCTGTCCTCTGAAGATATTGGTGAAAACTGTTTATATAAAATTAATATCTTCCTTCTCAAGAAGGGTGCCTTAGGGACAGGAAGGAACATCATCTTCCCTGGCTGAATCTACAGTGCAGGAATTTAATGAAACCAACTATTAAAGCAGAGCATGAAATCCGGACTATCCACTGATTATATAGCTGACAGAAATTCACTCATGCTCGTAACAAAGTAACACAAACAATAAGACAGGCCAAAGCTAACTTTTTCATCAATATAATTGAAGGTGCGAAAGGTAACGGTAAAAAAGTTTGGCAAATCTTAAATAAACTATTAGGTAAACAAACCAAACAGGAAAATAATGTTCTAGAATAAAAAAATCAATGATGCCCTGATAAAAGACCCTGCACTGTTGGCCAACTCTCTAAATTAGTATTTCATAAATAGTGCTTTGGACATTACAAAGCTCTTCCCGCCATCTGAGGTCTCACCTAGCCCGACTGTGGATACACACCCCATTTTTGACCTCGAGGAAATCACAGAGGTTGAGGTAAAACATATAATCTTAGGGTTAAGAGGTTCTAAGGCTAGGGATGCAGATGATTTAGACACAAACTTTATAAAGACACATATCAACGGTCTAATAAAACCAATTACTAGTAAATCAATCTTTCAGCACGAGGGAAGTTCCATCATCCTGGAACGTGGCCACGTTGACACTGATCTTTAAATCTGGGGATAAGGCAATGATGTCCAATTATAAACCAGATCAGCATCCTCCCCTGTGTCTCTGGTAGCTGAGAAATGGGTGTCAAAACTAATCACCAAACATTTAGACAAAGGTTTCACTTCACACCACCCAATGCAGTTTGGTTTTCGTGCTCACCACTCCACTGAGACAGCTAACTGTGTCTTTGTGGAAACGGTTAAATGTATGTTGGACACGAGCCCATATGTAGGTGCTGTCTTCCTTGATCTCAGTAAGGCTTTTGACACTGTTGACCACCAAATGCTCCTTACAAAGCTGACTCACTTCAATTTTTCTGCAGTTTCGATACAATGGGTTTAGTCTTACTAATCGAACAGAAAACAGTGTGTTTTGGTCAACGGAGCCAAATCCCCCTACCTTGTCAATCCTGTTGGGGTTCCACAAGGTTCCATTCTTGGACCGTTACTTTTTTCACTGTACATTAATGACTTGCCTAATGTGTGTCCTGAGTTGAATGTGCAAATGTATGCCGATGATGCGGTTATCTTTGTACACGTGAAAAACACTGGAATTATCTCATCTGGTCTCTCTAATGCTTTGGACAAGGGTCAACACTGGCTGAACAACATTTGCTTACAGTTAAATGCAAAAAAACAGTATGCATGATGTTCAGTAAACGACCAGTCAACATCGAAGGATCCAACGTGTTTTTAAATGGAGCAGAAATAGAACTAGTCTCCCGCTTCAAGTATCTTGGAGTCATACTGGACTCGAACTTGACTTTTAAGAAACATATCAAGAAAGTATCCAATAGTATTAAATTCAACTTGCAACATTTGAAACAAATTAGACCCTTCTTAACTGTCAATGCTGCAAAGTCAAACCTCCACTGTATGATGCTATCCCACATTGAACACTGTTTTACAAACTGGTCGTATGCTTGTGCCACAAACCTGAAACCCATAGAACAGCTGTACAAGAGAGCTATCAAGGTGTTTGACAGAAAGCCAAATTCATACCACCACTGTACCATCCTAGAAAAACACAATTTCTTGAGTTTTGACAATTGTAAGTCTTTTAAAAGTATGTGCTTTATTTATAAATGTTTACATGGACTGGGCCCTCCTCCCTTAGGGGAATTCATCAACAAAAAAAACACTGGACGCTGCACTAGGTCAGAAACCAGAGGAGACAGTGAAGTCCACCGTAGACGGACTACTTTTGGACAAAATGTCCTTTCCATTAAAGGCAGCTCATTGTGGAATAGCCTCCCAACTGAGATACGGGATTGTCCCACTCTCAATAGCTTCAAAGGTCAACTCAAAGAATGGATGATCAACAAACAGACGTGCAATCACCGCTAAATGCACTTTAATACCTCCTCTTGCACTTTATGTAGCTCTTGTATCTTCTCTTGCACTTTATATGTCGTTCCTGCTATATGTTATTACCATGTCATAAATACTTCTGTATGCTGCTCTTGCTCTTTTGCACTTTTTACACATCATGTATTTTGTTTTTGCCATGTTTGTAAAATGCAATCTTCTTAAATATTTTATGTGAGGGACTGCGGATGTAAATTAGCTCAAAGCTAAATCTGGCACTGTTACGCTTGATACATTTGAATGTTTTGAGTGTTCATTACTGTGCATTGTCCCTGCCAAATAAACGATTAAATAATAATAATTGACTCAAAACTTTTATTTTCTCTTTTGTTAAAGACCTCAGCACATATTCACATTTACTCCATATAAATCTGAACCCCCTGAGTTTTTCAAACCCTGTGCTTAGTAATGAAACTGGCAAAGTGCCAGCTTAGCGTTGGAATAAAGCCAGTTCGTATCAGTTTGGAAAACATCCAGCTCCTTCTTCTACTCCCGGCAACACCTGAAGGAGTCAGCTGGCTCCCAGGTGAATACCTTGCCTCTGCCTGCATCTATAACAGTAACAAATAATGCCCTGTATTGTTTACAAACCTGATATTTCATCATCCTTTGCTATTGTCATCTTTTTCTCTCCCCTGATTTAATGATATGTAAGTAGCATTTCAATGAGGGAACTCTCCCAGGGTCTAGAAAGCAGTTCTACTGTAAGATACCACTGTTTAGCATTTTGCTATTCTGCTGTCCCAAAGCCAATTGCTCTGGCAGTGGAAGAATGTGGTTAGAGTAATAAATTGGCTTTTCTTGCTTGATTTATTCTATGCTCACAGTGGATGTATATATACAACCTAAAATGGCACTATGCAATTGTTTCCATTGCTACTGCAGCATTATACACACCCCCCGAAAAAGAGATGAATACAGAAGGAATTCATACCTTGGCTGTGGTTTCCTGGATTTGTCGTGTGAATTAACTTTGTCGTGTTTACCCAAACACAGCTATAACAAGATAGAGGCGAGCTGGAAAGGAAAAGTAAGGCAGCCAGCCTGATAATCTGTGTTTGGTTTAATGCAGATAAAATGGCATTCGGTACATGTAGAAAGTGATATCTACATCTGCATGTCTCCATATTCTGTAGTAAAATGCAAGGGAATTAGTTGTGAAGAAGTTACTTTATATTCAACCATTTTTTAAGGGTTGACTTTTAAAAGGGATTTAATGGACAAACGAAATGACTGGTGGCTGGATATATTAGCTGATTTCAAATTGACTATGTTTCAGGATATATGTAATGTATAATCAGTTACCTCAATGATCACAAGACTCGTAAGAACGGAACATATTGTCCCCTCCCCCTACACTGACATTGCCCAACAAGAAAAATAGGTAGCTTCCTTTTTTCTGAATCTCATTGTGAGGGAATTTAGACATTATTCTTGTTCTAATCTACCCTGGGAACCCGGATAATCCCATTTTGCGTCTTGATGTTCCAGAGCTAACGCCAACAAAATGCTGCGCCACAGAGGCTCAGCAGCACCCTGACGAAGCAGTGAGACTTTTTTTTCTTGCATCCACACACTCAGCTCTATTGAAACTGCTTAGTGCAATGAGGTTTATAGGGGCTTATGGCTCACACTTGACAACTAAGCTTTGAGTTGAACTGATCTGCTTCAGCATTGACAATATGCTCACTCATGACACACTAGAGCACAACAAGCAACTGTTGTTGTGCTCTGTTACTTCATTCTTCATTGTTGTGAGCTGTAAAGGGATCAGACTTATCTTACTGTTTTTCCATTTCCAGTTCAGGTTGACCATGAGACTTCGTTTAGGTTTTGTGGTGCTAAATCTTTAAGATCCATGAACAAAATCCAATTTGTTGTGTAGTTAGCACAATAAGCAATCGCAGAAGTATTGACACATGCTTTGGGACCTTGTGTTGTTTTGTTGCTCCACCATTCCGGAGGGAAATATCTCAGCTACTATTGAATTGAACACAGAGGAGTGTGGCGTTGTGGGTTGTCCGTAGGTGTTCGGATCAGGGGGTCTCAGGTTCAAACCCCACTGCAGTCAGCATGTCGTTGTGTCCCTGGGCAAGACACTGAATTGCTCCTGTGGGGATTGCCCACAGTATTGAGTATGTAAGTCGCTTTCGATACAACCGTAATGAATTGCTTTGGCATTTTGTACGGACATTCATGTTCCTCAGAAGATGAATCCTACTCACTTTCAACTCGCACTTAAAATCCTCAGTTAAACTTTAGCAAATGTGCTAATTTTATCATAGTAAGGCCTGAACACTAAGTTAAGATGTTGAACATAGCAAATATAGCATGTTAGCCTATAGCTTGCCTGCTATGCGTTAACATTTAGCTCAAAGCATTGCTTGCTCATAGTTGCCATTATGGCTGTACACTCATTTTGTTAATGTGTATGTTAAATGATTATCCAATATCCAATGGTACTATTCAAGAGGAAGTTGGCATCCAGTCGATTTAGTCCAATTAGGTAGTTACCTTAAATCAGATCAAATAAGTGTTTTGAATTTAGTATTCCATGGTTTTCCCATTTGGCCAATTTTAGTTAAACTGTGCTCATGCAATGGGAAATATGTAACTTTCTCAGTAAGACAGGAGTAGAGACTTGAGACAAAAAGACACATTTAGCATCAGGGATTTAGGCATACTGAATGACTAGTAAAGCTTGCCAGTAAGTCCTGGGTTCAGAAACGTCAGCATTTCTCAGGATGTAATGCTGAAAAAAGTCTAAATATGACCTCAGATAATGATAAAATGGCCCCAAAGCAGCTTAAGTTCAAAGTCTCAATATTGAAATCCCAGACTTATCCCTTGGTGTGTTCCCGTTCCTAACAATAACATTACAGTTCTCTGCATTCTGCTGTCTTGTTACTCCGATACTCACCCTCTTTTTTCAGGTCCTCTCTCTCTCTCTCTGGCTCTGAACAGTATTTGTGAGACTTAATCTCCCACGGGACATGCTGTAGCTGCATTTAAATTCCATTTGGACTGCATGAAACATCTTTCTCTCTGTACTCGTTTGGGTATGACTAAAAAAAAAAAGTGTGTTTGTGATAGGAACAGAAGACAAGGGGAGAAGAAAGAGCAGTGACCTTGGTGGTAATGAGCAAGTCTGATCTGTGACAGGGAATGGGACGGTTTATGTAAGACTATCTCACACTCTAATTTTCTTTGTTTATCTTTTTGTCTTTCAAACATGTTTTTCTTTGTCTCTCTACCATATTCCCTTAATCTACTTTTTGATTCTCCACACCAACGCTTTCTCGCCTTTCCCTCATTTCATTACTCTCTGATGCTCAGACATATATGGGATGTCACACAGCTTGTTAGAGGTGGCAAAAATGCAGGCAAAAATGGGGTTACCAGGAAATAGGGCCATAGGCTGGCTAATAAAACTACTATAAACACTGTCCTTATCTATTTCATTTTACGTCTAAATCTATGAGGCAAATCTTAAGGGTTACAAAGAACAAAGAACACTTAATGACTGATCATGTTTTTATTTTTGGACTTTGTCACAGATGTGTACATGTTGGCCTTGGTATCCCTGGACCTTATTACATCATGAGTTTATGAGGTTAAAGGACAGATATCTAGGACAGGCATATGCAACCTTACTAATAGAAGGACCCTTTAAATGGTTTCAGCACAAGCCCAGGTCAAAGGGCAGACAATGGGGTTAAGAGGAAGGGGAATCTGGAGATGGCATGTGTGGCTGTGTGTGTGTTATACTTCCTGTGCACATATGTTCTTACCCACTGAAGGAATGCAAGTATACTTTCTCTGGAACAAGGTTCACTAAGAGGCTGTACATTTAAGATAATCTGCATTATAAACAGTTTCAGTTTAGCCTAATAAAGAGCAGTGTATTAGTCTGTACATAACTCTGATAAAATGTTGCCCAGGGATACAATGTTTATGACCCACAAAGAAATAACTGCATTCCAGAAATCCTTCACATTTCTAACTTTTATTTGAAAAATAAAAATCTTATACCCATGTATTTAATATTTGCATACAAAAAGGCTATATTTGAGGTAATTCCTTACTTCAGATATAAATTAGAAAGCAAGATCTAAAAAATACTGCCACATAAAAGAAAAATAATGAAAAATGTGTGGAAACAAAAGCCAACATATAGGCCTGTTTCTTGCTGAAGGTAAAAAGAATATAGTGCATACTGTAGGTGACTAACTAATAACACATTATATCTTGTTATTTCAATGCACACAAAAATGAGTCTCCTGTGGTTGGAAAGTAACTGCTAGGAGCCAAGAAAATGTTTAAATTGTATAAAATGTATACAAATTAAACAAAGAACAAGACATTTAAATAAATGAATTTAGTGTTAGTAGGCCGAATTTGTTAATCTATAAGTGTGTGTGTGTGTGTGTGTGTGCTCAGTAAGAGCCTGGCTAGCTATTTCTTCCTGTTTCCTGTTTGTGCTAAGCTAAACTAAGCCAAGACAAGCTAGGCTGAGCTAACCGACCACTTGCTGAAGTGGTAAACAACAACTTTTCCAAACTAAATTAAACTTCTGCATTTAGAATGTAATAGTTGGTCTAACAGTATACGTCCAGGCGGCTCCGTCACGTGCTTCAACAGAGACGATTCCCATTCACTTTGAATGGGGTGACAAGCTTTGCCGAACTGCATTTTGGTTCCGTCGCGTCGCTTTGCCTCCGTTGCTCGCTTTGCCTCCGTTGCTCGCTTTGCCTCCGTTGCTCGCTTTGCCTCCGTTGCTCGCTTCGAAAGTTGAGAAAAGTTCAACTTTTCAAGCGCTAGCCAATCAAATCATATGCCAGTACAAGCGCTAGCCAATCAAACCGTGTGCTTGTGTGTCCGGTGCGGGAGATTAATGTGATTGGTTGTTGGTCGCGCACCTAACATGACTACCGGCAAGCTTCAACGTGACAGAGCCGTGTGGACGTACCGTAATTGTTGTGACTCAATACCATTTTCTCAACCTGGCAAAATTAGACTGAACACACACACACACACACACACACACACACACACACACACACACACACACACACACACACACACACACACACACACACACACACACACACACACACACACACACACACACGCACACACACACACAAATACAGAGTTATGACAGAACAGTTTTAAATAGTGTTTGACACCATCAAGGCAAGGCAAGTTTATTTATATAGCACCTTTCAGCACCATCAGTAATTGTTTAGTTCCATTCTGTCCTTCCAGCACTGAGCTACAATTATTGTCAAGGGAGCAAACATTCGTACACGGGCAGTTTGCTTGCAGTTATTTAGTAGAGTTGCAAGTTTTGAACTATAATATACACACATCCACATGCACAATCACCCTCACACACATTTCTCTATCCCAAGTTGTTGTAAAATAGAGGCCAGCAGAGCAGGAGCCACTGATAGAGGCCTTGATAAGACTCATTTTAAACGGCCGCAGCCAATGAACCTGTACGCTCTGTGAGCCAAGGACACCATTAACCTTACATAACAGCCATTCTGGGTCAATGACACTTCTAACTATGCAATTCTGTTTCCCCAAGAACTATGTGCACCTTGACCTTCCAATGTCCCATGCATTTTATATTTCTCTCACGCACCTGATCTTTCCTGTGAGTATGTGTGTTTGAAGGGCATTATCAGGGTTTATGCCCATGATGAGTACTCAGTCAGTGTTGCCTGTCCCATGCTTAATGACTGAGAAGAAGTGTTTGTGATGAATACTCAGAAGAGTGTGTCACTGCAGCTATCACACAAGAGGAGATTACTGTTAAAACTCAGACTAACTTACTCAATGCAACCCTCAGATATTTATAGTGTGAAGGTGTTGACTGTGGCTATGGTAGTTAAATAAGTTTAATAAACCATCTAAACAATAATAGCATGCTATGTTGTGTTTTAGTCAGAAGTAGCCCCCTTTATTATAGGCTGTTATAATGAATAATGTATTCCTCATGATGTATATGGTTTTACATTTTTGTTGGGCTACTGCAAAAACACTTTTACCTATCTTCACTTATAGGTCAGGAAGTGGAAGATGCTGGCTCGGCATCACAGTGAGGGCACAGGAAAACAGAAGGAAGCAGAGTGCGATGTCCACCATGGTGGTTGTCAGTCCTGGGGGATCCACGCATCGCCCCTCATGGCCAGCCCCGTCATGCTGGAGTGCTCCGTCTGCAGCGGGCCCTACATCAGCTACGCCCTGGAGGACACCTGGCAGCCACGGCAACGCACACAGGCAAGTTCTTTCTGCCTATAGATAATTAAATTACAAGTAACAAACACTAATTTATTTCAGTAATCACTGCATCACAAAGAAGGGAACTTCCAGGTATCCATGACAGGATTTCCAGTAAATCCCCAATCTTTGTTAAGATAATACAAGAGGGTGACAATGTACAATGACAGTCTTTACGCTGTTTTTAAAGGTGGTTACGTCCAGGTAATATCTAATATGTCACTTACGTATAGGTCACTTCGTCTTGCCAAGTTACCCTGTACTTTTTCCTACTCTCCTGCAACACACGACTGCCACAAACCGGAAGATTATGTGATAACGTAAGAAATCATTGACCGTTTTTTTTGCAATATTACATCAGATTAGGTAACTATAAAAAGCACAAGCACATGTTTGTTGTTAGTATGGGAAACTATAAGTAGAGTATATATAGTAAAGTTAAAAATGTTGACATTGTGATGAATAGAAACAGGGGCCTACTTTCTATTTTCATTGAGATCTGTTTCCTTTTGATCTCTAGAAACTTTGAATTTAACATTGAATTTCTGATATTTGATCGGCAAATCAAAAATAATTCCCAGCTATTCCGGTGTTAAAAGTGATTTATCTTATCACTCAAAGTAAAGCCGTGCAAACCTCTACCTCTCCTTGACTGTCAAGAACTATTCCTCCCTGTCTCTCCCTTCTGTCTTCTTTTGGAAACATAGAACCGTTTAAATATTAATGAACTGAGAGCCTAGATTCACCATCTCTATGGATACCACTCAGTTAGATCTCTTCTAAATCCATACAGAGTGAAGAGCACAAGAGGTACATTCAAGGAGAAGGGGGCACAAACCGTAAGTGAGTGTTGACTGCAGAGAGATGTTGACATTGTGAGGGGATAACAGCAAGCATTATGGGTTTAAATATGAATGAGGAAGAGATGGAAAGACCACTGTGAGGGTATATTAATACGTATATGGATATGAAATGACAGGCAGATTGTTGAGTAAACAAAGTGATGATATTGAAACAACTCTCTCACACACAAACATGCCTTAGCTTGCCTCATCGGGAAACACCCGTGGGAGAATACTAAGAGCTGCGATACGTTTTCAGAGCTGCAACGTCAAAGAGAAAACTAGGCTAAGACTGTTTTTAACAAAGACACTTTCAATAGCCCAATGGTTGACTGCAACATCACAATAAAAAGGATATCTGACATGACAGTGCAGCTTCGTGAGCAAGTCCTGAGATGCAAACGCTGCAGGTCGCGTGACGGCTGGCAATAATACTGTTGTGTAATGTGTGTGAGAAGAGAAAAAGTGGGAAAGGCTTAAGTCGTTGTTGTTGAGACCTTTGTGCATGTTCATAAGTGTTTACTTGCACACTTCTGATCCATTCAACCTGCCACGTATAAAGCAATATATTGACTTTTATAATCAAATGAACCAGGTCAGAGGTCAACATTCACCACTCAACGTGCAGTGGTTAGAAAAATACATCTTCTCAAGCTGCCTTAAGTAACATTTTGAGGCACTTGTACTTTACACGAGTGATTCCATTTTAGGGAACCTTATTATTCTGCCTCCCACGTCTGAGAGAAATGTTGCACTAAACTCCTCAATATTTATTTGGTTTCTTGAGTTGGGAGTTATTTTTCATATTTTAAAAATGCATAACACAACTTATTGAAAGCTTTTTTTTTTAATGAAATGCTTGGTTGAATAATAAACAGAAGGTTCCCACATTTATGGTTTGTGGCATCTTACAAAAATGCAATGGCCTGTTTGGGCACACTTTCCCCAGTTCACCTCTCAGATGGTTTCCTTTTTATAATGGTTTGGGATCAAAATACAATATTTCCTAATAAAAGCAAATATAAGAGAAACGTCCCATTCATTGAATGTACTGGGGTAAACCATAATAATGTATCAGTCACATTTGTTTGCAGGATTAGCAATTAGGCTTTTTAAATTAAAGTAACTCTTTTTTATTTTAACTTTTACTGATGTAATGGAGTGTCTTTCTTTCTATGAATGTGCGGTTACTTCTTTAAAGGATCATCATGTCATCCAAAGATATGCTGCACAGGAAACTTAACCAAGCTTGGCTAAGTTCTAAAAGCAATTCATCTTCTTTTCATGCTGGCATTCAGTCTTGCTAAAGCACAATAATACACTCATGTTGTCATCATGTTGTTAGAGCGGATGTTTTTCGCTTCTTTCAACACAGGACTCAAGTGATTTAATGCAGTCTCACCCAGGAAACCTAACCTCAGTAAAACACGTTATGTGGGAAACCAACCTAAGCTGGAGCACAAACAAGTCTGGCTCAGAACCAATGGTTTTAGTTTACTGATGTTCAAAAACATCACATCTCTTATTGTCGATAAACTATCAGTGGTTTCCAAAATGCTTTGGCTAACCCTAACCCTAACCACATTTCCTTATGCAAATGTTGATAAAGGTTTCTGCTCTCCTGTCCTGCTAATATCCACATTTGCATATCTCAGCTCCCATGTTGGAAGCTTCTGACCTAGATTGTACATTGGGCAGCCTTTTTTTTAATGTTATTATCAAATGGTGACTTGAAAGAACATTTGAGCCAAAGGGCTGTACAGTTTACACAACCTAACAAGTCATTATTGTTATTCAAGTGAAGCAAACAAGAACATTTCCAAAACTGGATTTTCAGGGTTGTACAGAACACTAGCCGGTTGTTGCCAAATAAGCCAGGTCAGTTATTAAGACATTAGTTAAGACTTTTAGAGAATTATTTGATGCATGCAACTGAATCCAAAGTCTGACTATGTCGTGTGTGTTTATTCATGTGCTTTTATATGCATGCTTTTCACATCAAAGTATTCAATTAGTTTTTACTAAGTCGTGCCATATTCCTCCCCCAGGCGATGGACCTGTACTACCACAATGAGTCAGACCCAGACAGTTACGGTTGCCCTGGCGACAACAGTAAGTCACTAAACCCGTTGTTTTGTATTCTTCCACTTCCTCTTGTCCCTCCTTTTTTCACGACTGTTTTTTTCATGGCCATTCTCATTCCTCTGCTATTTCTCTCCTTGTCAGGCCCATCTCATTTATTTTTTATTATCTGCAGTTTTGTTTATTTTGACCATAAATCCAAAATAATGATCTACCAGTCATTCTCTGTCTTTTTTCTCTTGCTGGCCCTTCATCCAAACACACACACACACCCACCCACCCACCCACCCACACACACACACACACACACACACCCACCCACCCACCCACACACACACACACACACACACACACACACACACACACACACACACACACACACACACACACACACACACACACACACACACACACACACACACACACACAAATACACACACACACACACACACACACACACACACACACACACACACACACACACTCACACACACACAAATACAGAGTTATGACAGAACAGTTTTAAATAGTGTTTGACACCATCAAGGCAAGGCAACTCATGCGATTACACACACACACACACACACACACACACACACACACACACACACACACACACACACACACACACACACACACACACACACACACACACACACACACACACACTGTGAAGCAGCATTTTACCACTTGGCTCTCTAATCCAACCTCCCAACCTCTAAGTTTCCAGGATAATAACTGTTGTTCATAAACCAAGATTACTGTTTTTTTGTTTTGTGGAAACTGACTTGGCGAGCAAAACAGTATTTTAGAGAGACAATAGAGAGTGCTAATTATCATCCACATGACACAGGGACCTTTCCTACATTTCTTCACAACTTTTGCCACCCTCTGCAGCAGAACTGTGTGAGTTTGTTCCTGTCGCTGGTGAGAGTCACTGGTTTACATCCAACATGTAAATGTCAAGGGACAGTAATGAACTTTTCCATCATGCACCTTATTTGTGCCACAAATCATAGTCCAATCCAAAGTCCACAATATGTAGGAAATTAAAGGTGCTTTGGCTCAAAGGTCATCTATTTCTTTTTTATTGCTGCCTTTGCCTTTATCAATCACACTTCACGTGAGTGTGATGGAACTCAGAATGACATCATTTTTAGAAACAAGCTTTGAATTTCCTTTCAAATTGACTGTGATACAAAACAATGTAATGCATTGCAATTTTTGTATTTTATACTTTTGAACAGTTTGCACACACACTTGTCATTGGTAGAGGAGGAACTATTGAAATTCTTTACCCAAGTAAAGTCATCACTACTCCAATATAAAATACCAATTGTTGTCATCCATTGAAAATGTCTCTTGAGTGAAACATTATTTGCTAAATGTACAAATAGTCAGAATTCTTAAAAACAGATTAATATTGATGATGCATTAATGAGAAACGGCCTTTTTACAGTTGTTGTTGTTGTTGTTGTTGTTGTTGTTGTTGTTGTTGTTGTTGTTGTGGTTGTTGTTGTTGTTGTTGTTGTTGTTTTTGTTGATGGGTATAGCTTATATGAACTATTCTATACTACTGTTGGGTAGTGTCATCCATAATATCACATTGTATTTTTCAATCTCATCTATGTTTTGCATACGTAAAGATGCATACAGGATAATAGTAATAATAATAATAATAATAATAATAATAACTTTATATAGCACCTTTCATACAGGGGATTGCAGTTCAAAGTGCTTTACATCAATAAGAAATAAGACATACAATCAGTGTAAAACAAACAGCAAGAGCAAAGCATAAAGTGAGATAAAATAATCAAACATAAAAACATGGGGAATAAAACATAGAGTGTATAATAGTGTAAAATAAGTAACATGCTTTGGTGAAGAGCCTTTTAAAAATGCCGTAAACGTATTGGCTTCCCTAATATTGTTGGGTAACATGTTCCACAGTTTTGGGGCGTAGTTTACAAAGGCTGCATCACCGATCTTCTTATGACTCTTTCTGGTGACCTCTAATAGACCTGCATCTGATGATCGTAGTGTTCTGGCGGGTGTGTAGTTCATTAGAGAGTCAGCAATGTAGCTGGGTCCTTGTCCGTTTAGAGCTTTGTATGTGAGGAGAAGCACCTTAAAATCAATTCTGAAAGTTACAGGAAGCCAGTGTAGAGTAGCTAAGAGAGGACTAATGTGTTCCCTCCTTTTGGTATTCGTCAGTAGTCTAGCTGCAGAGTTTTGAATGAGCTGGAGTCTTCCAATAGCTTTCTTGGTGAGACCAGTGAATAGTGCATTGCAGTGTCTAGTCGGCTAGATATAAAAGCATGAATTAGCTTCTCTGCATTATTTTGATTTATGAATGGTCTTACCTTCGCTATGTTTCTGAGATGAAAGAAAGCTATTTTGGTCACTTTGTTTAAAAGGGCGTTGAAGTTCAAATCTGAGTCCAGGATGACACCGAGACTTGTCACCTCCAGTTTAATCCAAGTGATTAAGCTTCCTAGATTATTTGTTAGCATCTCTCTTTTTGATTTGGGGCCAACAAGTAGGACTTTTGAGGACAGTTTTGTCCTCATTCAATTTAAGAAAATTATCGTTCATCCATTTGTTTATTGCTGTCAGGCAGTTGGTAATGGAGTTTATGGCTGTCACATCATTTGGTTTAGCGGATATGTACAATTGTGTATCATCCGCATAGCTGTGGAAATCTATACCATACTCTCTGATGATGTCGCCGAGCGGTAACATATAGAGAGAAAAGAATAATGGGCCTAAACAGCTCCCTTGTGCAACCCCGTAGCGGCTTTCATGTTTCTCTGATGTATGGCCTCCTAGACTAATATAGAACATCCTTCCTCTGATATATGTTTTGATCCAGTTCAACACGCAACCAGAGAAACCAATAAGCTTTTCAAGTCGATTTATTAGGATGTTGTGATCAATAGTATCAAAAGCTGTACTGAGTTCTAATAGGATAAGGATGGAGATTTTATTTGCATCAGAGTTGAGTCTGATGTCACTAATTACCTTTGTGAGTGCAGTTTCCGTACTGTGGTATCTTCTGAAATCTGACTGAAATACTTCTAAGATGTTGTTTTCTTTAAGATAGGAATTTATTTGGACTGAGACAATTCTTTCCAATATTTTACTGATAAATGGTAGATTTGATATTGGTCTGTGGTTTGCTACTGTGTTGTTATCCAATTTAGGTTTCTTTAATAGAGGCTTTACAACAGCTGTTTTAAAGGCATCAGGGAAGACGCCAGTTTTAAAGGATGTGTTTATAATGTCCAGGACTGGACTGGAGATGCTATCAAACACTCGCTTAAAGAATTTTGTGGGGATATGACCAATGTCTGAGGTTGTGGAGTTTGCTTCTGAGACAGTTTTACACAGTTCGCTTAGTGATAAAGGATGTCTAATGAAGTACAGAAGTGAAGTACTTCCTTAGACAGTACTTAGTTACTTTTCACCACAGCTTGTCATTCTATGCTACTGTAATAACAAAACGTTGAGGCAGATCTGCAGGTACCTGTTGGACCGTGTCCAAGAAAGCAATGTGACAAGGACCATATTCTGATGAAAGTGTTTTTCACTGGGAGTAGTCTGCCTGTTAATTATGGGAGTTTTCGGCCCATGGAAAGACTTGCAAGCAATTAGCCAAGCTGGTGACAAGCTGTTCCTGTGGCCTCGGCCGTGATGTTGCTACACCCTGTCCTTCCAAGCTAAGCAATTAGAGGCGTTAGGAGCACTTAAATGTTAGAGTTTGTCACATAGGAATCATTTAGTGATGCAGCAAAGTGTTTGGCAGAACCGAGCAATGATGGAGAGCCAGGAAGAGATAATAATACTTTTAGGGAGTGGAGTTATAACTTTCCAATGAAACAAAATATTTGGTCATAGAGCAGCTGCTATAGATACTCTTACTTAATATATAAGTATGTTGACCAACTTGCTACATATCAGTTCATATATAAAATGGGTGATTATAAAGCTTTCTGTGTGTATTTGTTCTCAAACTATTGTTCTGAGTGAGGCCAAACTTATATCCATGCAGTTTTCTCTATGGAAGGCAGGTTGACACAGGTGAGCAATGTGTCATGAATGATAGAATGAAAGTAGTAATTATCAGCTTCAGAGGGACATCCACACCACCACAAGCAAGTGTTCACAAACACAACACATAACATGTGCTTTATGTCCAAGAGTCCCAAACAAGAGACGGATTTGAGGTTGTCTGAACATGTTTGTTGCCTTTATACCATGACGATTTGCAGTAAAACAGATGTGGTTGTGTGTTCTATATTCAGAGCCACTGCTGCAGTCACTGACATAATCCCTGTTCCCTAAATCTACCTTTGACTATCACAACCTTGACCTAATTTGAGCCTTAATCTAATGGCAAATCCTCGCCCTCATACAACCCACTAAAAAATATCCTCTCTTGCCAAATGTTCTTACTTTTTGGTACGTACTGATGGCCCAGGGGTTACAGTAAGAACGAAATGTTCCTCTTAGCTTCCTGCTGGGATCATTTGTCGCACTTCATTCTTGGTCTTTTCCCCTCTGATACCTGTCAGATACCTGTCTCTCTACTGTTGTTTCTAGTAAAGGCTTAAAATTCCTCAATAATTGGTATGTTTTGTTGTGTTATATTATATGGATCAGTCCTTTAAAATTATAGTTTCAATTTCTGCTTCTTGAGAAAATTAAATATTTTAAATCAGAAAGCAATTGAGTCCAAAGAGTTGGGTCAAAGATGGCAACTATTTGAGTTAATTATTTGGTAATTTGCTCAACATGTGTTGAAGCAACCCTCCCAAAAAACTGATCGTAACAAATCAGTTCATTTAGGAAATTATTACAAAACTATGGGACGTAAAAAATGAAGTGTCACCGAAACACACCCATTAACACACTAACAGTCCACCAGTCATCCCTAACAGACAGTATCACAGAAGCCCAAGGATAAACACAGGAGAGTTGTTATAGTAGCCAGCCCAACACTCCACAGTCACCAGTAGCAAAATAAAAGCCTAGCTGTCCTCTCTGAATAGCCGCGGCTTTTATATAATGGTGTCATTTGGTTCCTCACTACCAAGGCTCATTCTCATTCAACGCCAGATCAACTGTAGCCACCAACAGCCCCATCCTCCCCTCAATGGCCGCACAGAGATTGGACATGGGATGGGAATATGGAAGAGATGGAAGGATATAATGTATGGATCTCTCCGGAGAAAGCATGAATCTGGGCATACGCTGCTCTTTGTTTATATGTTGGGAATTCTGTATGGGTGGGCTGATGGAGCGTGTGTGTGTATTTATTCTAGGACTTTAATTTCCTTCACCTCTAGCCCTCTGGCACTGAAGCAAACTTCTTCCTGTCCTTTCATGGAATGGCCCCCTACGTGTGTGTGAGTCAATGCTGGTTTTGGCACCAACTATAGTGCCACTACTGAGTTATATAATTCAGATTCAGATTCAACTTTATTGTCATTACGTAGTACATGTACTCGTGACAAAATGTAAGTTTAGGCATCTGACCAGAAGTGCAAAAAAGCAGTGCAGGAGTCTACATAATGAGAATAATTATACATGGGATTATTATAAATAGAATAATTATAAATAGGCTATAAACAGATGAATATATACAGTGTAAACGGCATTGCCAGTCAAATAAGCAGGTGGGTTTGGGCTTGAGTCTATCAGCGGGCAGAGTTCAGCAGGGTAACAGCCCTGGGGAAGAAGCTGACCCTGAACCTGCTGGTCTTGGACCGGAGGCTCCTGAGGCGCCTCCCCGAGGGTAGGAGGACAAACAGATAGTTTGCAGGATGAGAGGTGTCTTTGAAGATGTTGTGCGCCCTCTGCAAACACCGTATCCCCTGGATGTCCTCGATGGCAGGGAGTGGGACACCGATTATGCGTTGGCCGATTTTCGTCACCCTCTGCAATGCCTTCCTATTGAGCATTGTGCAGTTCCCATACAGGCTGTGATACAGCTGGTCAGGATGCTCTCAATGGTGCAGCGATAAAAGTTCACCAGAATCTGAGGAGAGAGGTGATCTTTCTTTAGTCTCCTCAGGAAGAAGAGACGCTGGTGAGCCTTCTTTACTATGCTGGTGGTATTGTTGGACCATGAGAGGTCATCGGATATGTGGACCCCCAGGAAGCTAGACCGCCATTCCATTTATGTGGATGGGAGTGTGTATGTTGCCTTTCGATTTCCTGAATGCACTAGAATCTCTCTCTCTCACAAACACACACACATAGAAAGTGGGCAATGAACAAATACTTGAGTATTTTGGAGCCTCCTCTTGTTTGGGCCAAAGCAGCCTGACAATCGAGAAAGGTCAGGATAGGGAAATACTGAGTGGACCTTTTTTTTGGTATTGGACTCGCTCCCTCTCTCCTGATCCTCTCTCAACACCTCTCTTTCATTTCATTAAACTTGGCGATTTAAATGAGCAGAGATGCAGACATCTGAGCAGTGCGGAGGTAAAATCTTCTTCACAGTCACTTTTATTCCTCTCCTGCTACATGGTTTGTTTGTTAGTCCTTGGATAAAAAAAGCTAAGTAGCTGCTCGTTATTCGACATTTCAAACCGGTGTTCTTGTATCCATCTGTGTGGAGGTTTTCAAGGTCAACAACGCTTTTTCTTATTATTTGAGGAAGCAAAATTTGATGTGTAAAAATGTGTATATCTTGTTTAGCACATGATGCTTTCAAGTGCTTGTGAAAGATGTTGAAAGACGCTTATAGCAACCTGTGCTGTCTTAATTAGAAATATCTTGCTACACTGCTACATTCTTGTTGGTGCAGTGAGGCGAGGTGTGTTGGACACCTTGAGAAAGTTTAGGAAGTACCTGATGTGACCTGTGTGTGTGTGTGTGTGTGTGTGTGTGTGTGTGTGTGTGTGTGTGTGTGTGTGTGTGTGTGTGTGTGTGTGTGTGTGTGTGTGTGTGTGTGTGTGTGTGTGTGTGTGTGTGTGTGTGTGTGTGTGTGTGTGTGTGTGTGTGTGTGTGTGTGTGTGTGTGTGTGTGTGTGTGTGTGTGTGTGTGTGTGTGTGTGTGTGTGTGTGTGTGTGTGTGTGTGTGTGTGTGTGTGTGTGTGTGTGTAATCGCATGAGTAAGTGTGTCCGTGTTCTGTCAGGCTCTTCGCTGGTTTGTTTTGCCCTCCAGCTGTAAGTGAATGTGTGTGTGTGTGTGTGTGTGTGTGTGTGTGTGTGTGTGTGTGTGTGTGTGTGTGTGTGTGTGTGTGTGTGTGTGTGTGTGTGTGTGTGTGTGTGTGTGTGTGTGTGTGTGTGTGTGTGTGTGTGTGTGTGTGTGTGTGTGTGTGTGTGTGTGTGTGTGTGTGTGTGTGTGTGTGTGTGTGTGTGTGTGTGTGTGTGTGTGTGTGTGTGTGTGTGTGTGTGTGTGTGTGTGTGTGTGTGTGTGTGTGTGTGTGTGTAAGTGTAAGTGTAAGTGTAAGTGTAAGTGTAAGTGTCTTTGTGTGTATGCATCAGGTGGCTATGAGGGACATTAATAATAGATTTGACCTGAGTAAAGGGAAATACAGAGACAAGCACAGAAAAGTTGAGGTTATATTTCAAACTGCAGAGTCACATACTGTACGCACAAAGATATTTTATTTCTGGGAGAGGCCAGGGGTCTTTGTATGCATAACATATACCAAAGCAAATTCCTCTAATATGTTTAAACCTGCTTGGTAATAAAACCGATCCTGATTCTGATTTGGAGCCATCTTCTAGACTCTTAGTCTTTTTTGGACAAGCTTTAATTGCACCATGTCTTTGGCTCCGCATTTTTTGTCTAACAACAATGCTAAATGTTTCTGTAGCATAGCATTTTCCTACTGCCTCACACTTCATAAGATTTGTGATTGGAATGTCATTGGTTTAGTTAAAATACGTTATATCATCACTGTTTATTCCATGGTGTTTTCATTAGTGCATCACCTGTCCATAGCCTATGTTTAGTATTTTGCCACTGGTGTCCTCCTTTTTACGTTTCCTTTCATTCATCTATCAGTTCTCTACTCACGCACATAAACACTAATCTGCAAAACATTGTCCTGAAATACCCCAAGCGTGTATAGACATGCACAACATTTGCATGTTTATTAATACTGCCTCAACTTGTTGTGGGCTCTCAAAGGTTAAGTTAATGGGAACTCTGTACATTTCCAAATCCGGTTTACTTTTTAATTCCGAGCTCAGCGGGTTAACGACCTCAGCTAGCAGGCTGTAATGGAAAACACTGTCTACAAGGGGAAATTAAATAAACCCAATGTTTGCGTAGGCTACATCCTCTAACTATTAACCAGTTCTTGAGTTTTTTTCAAGAGGTTATTTCAAGAAGTTAGAAGGTGCTAGAAAAATGTGTCACCAACTCATAGTGATATGGTTTGATGCTATTATGTGTGTGTTGGAGTATACTTTGCAGATTGATACTGTGGACATCCATTGCCGCCAGAAGAAAAAATTCAATCAAAAAAACATGTCTTGTGATTTATTATAATGCTACATTTTCTTGAAATAATGGTTTTGTATCTCAGAACATTTAGTTATTTTCATCCTTTTTGGAAGGTTGCTCAGTAAAATTAATAAAAGCATATTTTTTGTCACTTTGGCACAAATAGGCTTCCATACTTTGAAGTCATTTTTCTTTTATTTGACTCCTAAATCAAACAATTTCGTTGCTGGGAAAAGCCACGTGATATTTGTTTACCTTTGTTAATTTCTTAATTAAATAAAAAGTCAGGTCTATATTCTAGATGTCTGGCTGAACTGTAAAGTAGGAGCTTATGGGGAGACTTTGAAGGTAGCACTTCCCCCGCCCTGAGGAAAACTCATTGAGCCGTGCATGAAACTGGAGAGTGGAAGGAAATAGAGGCGGAACGTCTCCGCCCTGAAAAAAAAGAAGAAATAATCTTCTGGAGGAAAGTCTTCAAGATCAGGAATGCGGGGTAGTTTGATTACCTGTCTGCCGAGGAACCTAAAGCCTCACTCCTTGTTGTGATTCAGAAAATAAAGAAACCCTATGAAAGACAAAACAACCGATTTGACGTGTAAGTAGGCTGCATATTCATTTTGAACCAACAGCGATGGTTTCTCCATTCGAAAAAGTCTATGATATTTGTATAATGCCCGTATCGTTAACTGTATGTCTATGCAATATGGTTTAATGGTTGTCAGTCTATTGTGATATCGTTTCTTTGCAAGAGGCTTAAGCTCAGTAATTTAACTTACTGTGTGTTGAGTGTTTGCAATAAAGCTGGTAGACATTCTCGGGGGGCGCTCCATTCACCCAGTAATCGCGTGACCTGGATTTATGATGCTGTTAACTATGGAAAAAGCCTGCTGATAGGGGGTATTTTAAAAGTGCCAGAGAAAACTGGGCAACTCTATTTTGCGACTTGTTGATCCTTGACGCTGCAGGCAGTGAAATGAGAAGTCCATCAGAACTGAAAGGTTTGTTTTGTGATGAACTGTTTTGTGTAATTTAAGCAATTAAGAAACCGAATACCTGGGACATTATACCTTTTTACTTGGACAATTGTTGTACATTTGCAGAAAAGTTACAGTTCATTAACCTGCGTTTCCACTCCGCTTTTCTCTTTAAACTATTCAACTCAGTTTATTTTAATATGGATGTTTTGCCTGTGTCTCCTTCCTTTTTACGCACGGTTATCAATATATGTGTATAATGTGTTATAATGTGCCTCTATGGATCATATCGTCTTACATACTACATTCCTCTTGGTTGATCAAACTTGAACCAAACCTCGCTGTGTGGTCTTCTATGTGCCAACAGGCAAATCGAGTAGTAATTTTCCACATTATACGTTCATCATCACATTGAACTGTTTTGGCTTCTTCTGAGAGGCTTGCCGGTTTGTTGAAAACAGATCCTGGGTCTGATCTGCCGGTTTATTCGCTTGAGTTGGATGTATTCAGAAGTGTCTCAGTCTGTACTTTTCCACTACCAGCGGCTTTTTTTCTTGGCACCGGGCCGCGCTCGGTTTAGGCTCTCCCTCTAGTCTTTTGTATACCCAGGGAACCTGCGTCACTCCCGGCCGTTTTAATTGAGAAGCAGCCAAACGGTGAAGCTGATAGGCCTAGTTAAGAGGCTATCAGATTATTTGTTCAGGACCAAGTTGCAATCTCATAGGGGAGGTCAGGAGTGTTACAAAAATAATCAGGAGGTTGGAAAAATATCCCGAATCTCATGAACCCTCTCTGGCAGTTGTACTTCATTTGCACTTGTTTGCATCATTTTGAGTTTTTTCTGTATCGGCTACTGCAGGAACATTACATACCACCATATATTACTTGCTGCACACATCTGGATCTCATTAGCCTATATATATAGGATTCGTGTTTGCAGCATAAATGCAGACTGAAATGTGGCTGTCTTGATGACAATTAACCCATGGCATGTTAAGAAAATGATGGTGTTGCACAAACATATGTGCAAGATAGTACACACTTGTGAGTGAGTAATGGTAAAGAACTTTTTTTCCCAATTCTACATATTATTTGACGCAAGCACATCTTGAGGTGCGGTTGTGACGCGTTAGAAGCGCAAAGGCCTCTGATTGGTCGACAACGTGATCGATCATGTTCTCACGGGCCACATAGCTGAAAGAAATGTTTGCAGAGCATCACGCCCACCAGGGGGTGTGGGTGTGTTGGGCGGCTCCTCCCTCCTCCGGCCTCTTATAAAACTAAAAGCAAAGGCATGGGAGTTATATTTTAGTTTGAAGGCAGAGAGCTGTCTTTACCACATCACATCATGACGGTCAAAACAGAAACAGAGATGCCTGTCCTGACTTACTCCAAATCTAGAGGGATAGTTGCCTTAATCACTGGTAACTGGATATTTGAGTCTTCATGGAATGGATGGACCTCTTTTTGCTTTATTTTATTTCAAATCTAAACTTTACTTTCTCTCTTTTTTGTGTTGCAGCTTTTATGAAACAGAAAAAGATGGGTCTGAACGACTTCATTCAGAGGCTGGCCACCAACTCCTACGCCTGCAAGCAGTGAGTACCATCTGACTCATGTTATTGTTCTGTGTCACTGGAGGACAAAGCGTTGGGAAACACAGGCAGTAAATGCCAGTTAGTCTCTGTCCTCTGGAGGAACTTTGTGACTCCCTAATCAGCTGATTCACATATTTAAAATATTGAATAATCTCTTGATGCTTTGTTGAATGAACTCAATTGGAACTCTTTGTTTTTCTTTTCAGTCCTGAAGTTCAGTCTATTCTGAACCTGAGTCCTCCTCAGGATCCTGAGCTTATGAATGCAAACCCCTCTCCTCCTGTAAGTATTTCAATAAACAGACTATTGTGTGTTGCTTCCTCTGCTTACATTTCACCATATGCAGAACTATAAACACACTGTTTACCATACATTTTTGGGGTAATTATAAGGTTCTAACTTTGTCATCTTCTCCACCTTTTGCAGCCAAGTCCTTCCCAACAGATCAACCTCGGTCCATCCTTAAACCCCTCCGCCAAACCCAGCGACTTCCACTTCCTCAAGGTGATCGGCAAGGGCAGCTTCGGCAAGGTCCTACTGGCACGCCATCGCGCTGATGACCAGTTTTACGCAGTCAAAGTCTTACAGAAAAAGGCCATCCTTAAGAAAAAGGAGGTAAGTGTGGCTCCAAACATGCCAAAAGTGCACATGCCTACTCTTTGTCAACCTCTCTAACCTTATACCCCCTGCTCTTTTATTCCCCAGGAGAAACACATCATGTCAGAGAGGAATGTGCTGCTAAAGAATGTCAAGCACCCTTTCTTGGTGGGTCTGCATTACTCTTTCCAAACAACGGACAAACTCTACTTCATCTTGGACTACATCAATGGAGGAGAGGTGAGTTACAGGCTGAACTGTGCTAGAAAGAAAGATACATAGCAGAGATGATAAAGGGAGAAGCTCAGCTATTTAAAGTAGGTGCTTTAGAAGGGGTCGTTTTTGGAGAGGAATAATATTCTGAGTACCAGGATCGAAGATGAGGCAGAAACACAGACAGACAGAGGGGATATCCTGCCATGAGATGCAGATTAGAAGCTCTCTGCCTTTCTTTCTCTAAAGGAAACACCTCTCAGGAAATCATGGGGTTGGTCGAGACAGCGGGAGAGACTTTTGGGCCAAATTTAGCAGCACCATTCAGACTCAGTGTGTGCCCAATCCAGCTAATTTCCTGTGATTGTTGGACGAGTAAAGACAGTGCTGATTAAATATGGGCTTCATCAGGAAACAGGATGCAGTTACTCTCCTTTTCTCTTTTCTTGCCCTCTTTCTCCCTCTACCCTGCAGCTCTCTCCCTCCACCTTTGCCCCCCTTTAATCTGTCTTCCCCTGTCAAACTTGTAAAGCCTTTCCTGCCTCTTTATTTCTTCCTATCCTGTTTCCTCTTGGCTGTCTTTATTGTTGACCTTTTAATTTACTATCCGAGCTCATGCCATTTTTAGATTATTTCAAACATAATCAAGGTATTTGAGGGTTTAACTAACTTTTTGTTTCCTTGTCTTCCAGCTGTTCTACCACCTACAGCGAGAGCGCTGCTTCCTTGAGCCCAGAGCCAGGTTCTACGCCGCAGAAATCGCCAGCGCACTGGGATACCTTCACTCCCTCAACATCGTGTACAGAGACCTGAAGCCAGAGAACATCTTGCTGGACTCACAGGGACACATCATTCTCACAGATTTCGGCCTGTGCAAGGAGAATATCGAACCCAACGGGACCACGTCGACCTTCTGCGGTACACCGGAGGTAAGGAAAAGCTTTCTGGTGACTCAGAACTTGACAGCTCTCTGTAATATCCTGTAATAAAGCTTACCCCATCTTTTTTTCTCTACAGTATTTAGCTCCTGAGGTCCTACACAAGCAGCCCTATGACAGGACGGTAGACTGGTGGTGTTTAGGTGCGGTGCTCTATGAGATGCTCTATGGCCTGGTAAGTAACATTCACATTGATTTTTAAAATCTGCACTTTAATGATGAGTTGTACTGTACACAATGAAGCAATTCTTATCTCAGTTTTGTTCCGCGTGTCTCTACATGCATGATTTAAAAAGATGTAATCAGTGTGTTTGTCATGTGGATTATTAGCTTGTTGCCAAGATGCTTATCAGTTATATTTGTCCTTCACTAGCCGCCGTTCTACAGCCGCAACACAGCAGAGATGTATGACAACATACTGAACAAGCCTCTGCAGCTGAAACCTAACATTTCCAACGCAGCCCGACACCTGCTGGAGGGCCTGCTGCAGAAAGACAGAACCAAGAGGCTGGGCTGCACAGAGGACTTTGTAAGTGATTAGTTATTGTGGCTGCATGTTGATATGTATGCATTTTATTGACTAAATATGTACATTAAGGGCATCATTTAATTATTGGTCATTTGTGTCTCTTCACAGGTTGAAATTAAGGTCCACGTTTTCTTCTCCCCCATCAACTGGGATGACCTCAATGCCAAGAAGATCACCCCTCCCTTCAATCCCAACGTGGTACGTTCCTTTTAATACCACAATAACTGCTGATTAAAGCAGATTTAGGATTTTCTACAGTATGGTAGCCAAAGCACAGACTTAGTCCTCATTATTCACATTTACATAACTAGATTGAGAGTGTGGAACATCCTTGCTGTGATTTAACACATTTCCAATTATGGCAAGGTATTTTACAGCCTAACTAATCCCCTTCTTCTTCCTCCCTCTCAGACGGGACCCAACGACCTGCGGCACTTTGATCCAGAGTTCACAGACGAGCCGGTGCCCAGCTCCATTGGTTGTTCCCCAGACAGCGCGCTCTCCACAGCCAGCATCAAAGATGGTTCAGAGGCCTTTGTGGGCTTCTCGTACGCCCCATCTATGGACTCCTACCTATAGGATTAAAACACAGGCACTCAAAGGACGCCAATTCAGACTTACAGGACATGAACTGTGGCATGTCCATGGATTGCATCTTGATCCCACTTTACATTTCCTGTTGGGTTGATGGATAGTTCCGAAACCAACCCCCTGCAACAACTCTGCATAATCCCCTTGAACTCTTGAAAGAAGACTTGCTACAAGAGGAAGCCTGCCATGATTTGGTGACGCATTGGGGTTGTAATCCTCCATCCGATTTACTATCGCACAACTTCTTCCACCTTCCACAACAGACACACTCTGCAGGGCTTCACTCAGCCATCTCTTATCCGTTAGTGGAGGTCTTTTGCACCCAGCTCAGGCAGCTTAGAAGCCCATGTTGACCCTGCAGCCAAAACTGACAAGCACACACACCAATTTCAACCATATCTAGAAGAGGAAGGCTGGACCACGCTGTAACAGATCTGACCAGGATTTCTATCTTCATCACAAAAGGATCTTCCCTCTTTGTTCACACCACCCATGGGGGACCAACAGTAACTGAGTTGGACTGAGTAACTTGAAGATGACATTTGTGTTGGTGCTTTAGTTTCTTCTTATTTACATTCTGTGTGGTTGGAAGAGGGAGTCATTTGAAGCTGAATGTTACAGAGGGGGAAGTTTATTTTCTCTCTCAAAGGTGCCTTTTGTTTTTTTCTCTCCATCTTTTGGGTTCGTCTGGGTTGACCTTAGAGTCAACACGTTTAATATGTTTTTTGTTGGTGTAGCACCAACCTAACACACCAGTTCTGGCATTTACATGCGAAACGTGAACAACTCAAATTATGTTTCATATCTACATTTGCACATAAAATAATAATGGTGATAGAGAGAGAAAGAGAGAGCACAGCTGCTAGGGGAGAAAGAGAGTTATGTGTTTGTGTAGCTCTGCTTGCCAACTGTGTCCCCCTCATATAGTCTTCCATTGCATTGAAACTGAACATTCCATTTTAATATTGCTGTTATGCGGTTTGACGGTATTTAAGTTTGTTTGTATATTTGGAGTTATGTGTACAAGTTTTAATGTATATTGAACAAAACATGACTAAAGGTATGCTTAAATATATATATGTAACAATTCATGTTAAATGTACTGTAAATTGTCAAATTGTTTAAGATTTATGTGGCCATGTTTGGTTTGCAATAAAAGTTTAACTTTATTACACCTATTCATTTTGTTTTTGTATTATTGATAAATCAATTTGATTGATTTCCCTTTAGTCTGAACTGAAGTATGTCAATATTTGTAACATAAACTTGTCTTGACACTGGCAATAAATAGAAAATAATGAAATAAAAGCATTTGAGTCATAGAGTAAATAAAATAAATGTAAAGAATGAATATCTGGTAAACATATACTAGCCCTGGTTATGAAGAGGTTTGAGCTACTGACCCCTGCCAAACGTCCCACATTAGTGTAATATGGACTTTATCCCCCTCCATGCGTCAGAAGCCTTACACAACAATTCCTGTGACGTCCATATGTGTGTGTGTGTGCGTGTGTGCGTGCGTGCGTGTGTGCGTGTGTGACCTACTGTAGCATTACTGGATTTGTTTGCAGGCCAATTATTGGATGGCCTCAGATAGACTGGTAAGGCCACTACAGGTCATTAGAAGAGCATTGATTTCATGCAAAAGCTATAACTGCATTAATGATGACTCAGTTATGGATAATAGGAATTATATATATCTTAAATAAGATTACTGCAGGGTGGTGGGTTCATAAGTGAGAGTGTCCTTCTGCTGGAGTTCAAGATTGTGTTCTTGGTAAATGGAGTCTGCCGGGTGTCTTTTAAGACGACACTGAATCAGATCTAGGGTGTTATTGTGCAGGTGACCTCTGACCTCAACACGTTCTCACTCCCATCCCGTCACATATTGACGGACGGTCAGGGCCCCTCCCCGTCGCTATATTACGTACAAAGTACCCCTTGCCCGTCAGGCTTCTACGGGCAGGGCGTCCCATAGACCTTCATAGACCATGTGATCAACAACGATGGCCGACCTTCGTGATATTCTCGGTAGAAAATGCCTATTTTTTTAGTTTTTATTTCTGATTATTTGTGCAGTACATGTACATGATGTTTAGTTTGCTAGTTATGACGAAGATTACTTCATGAATGTGTACACATTCATGGTTGCGAAGGTGGTTGCTATGGACGCTGCAACAGCTCCCAGACCACGTGATCAACAACAATGGCCAAACTTCGTGTTATTCTCGGTGGAAAATGCCTATTTTAAGGTTAATTTGGCCATTAAAATGCGTTTTGATGTCATTTTATGCGAGTAATGAGTTTTTATTTCTGATTATTTGTGCAGTACATGTACATGATGTTTAGTTTGCTAGTTATGACGAAGATTACTTCATGAATGCTAACGTTTTTTAGGTGGAAATGTGTTTTTTCACAGCAAAGTCACCCTCTGTACTTGGACTTATTGGGAGAATCGAAAGGCAAGAACATCCCAAATATTCATTTAGGTCTTTATTTTAGACCTTTAGTGTTGCCGTCTGTGAGGAAAATACATGGGGCTCAGAGCCTCGTATTTTTTAAATCTTTTTTTCCTTCTAATTTGTTATTCTTTTCAAAATAACACACTGTTATTTACTCACCAATAACACACAATTATCCTTGCTCTTATTTATTGGTTTAATTCCATAATCTCGGTCTTTTTTGGCGTTCGTCAGGAACTGAATTTCAAAATAAAAATAACCGGAAACAGACGTAGCATTTCGAGCGATTACCCAAGATTCTCAGCTACGCTGATTGGATGTTGTAGCCGCAATGCATGCTGGGATTTGGTGTTTATATTATATGAAATCCGGAAAACATTTTAAAAGAATAAAAGAATACTTAATTCCGAGTGCTCTTGCTTTTCTCTTTGAAAGTCATCACATAACGGCATTGTAATACACGGTTCGGCTGCATTAAATATTACAGATCTGCCGTAGTTCTTTATTTATAGAGCCCTGATGAGAAGACCTTTGGAAAAACTGAAGAAATGCCGCCGAAACTGAATACTTGACGTGGATCATAAATATATCAACAATTAAAAAACATCTTCAATTTCTCTTCACACAATACGTCTCCTTGCAGTATCAACACTAATTCGGGTGACTTTTACATTTCATATAATTCATAGATAGGTTATATTTACACCATAACAGTGCATAGCTGATATAAAAGGACTTGTAGTTTTTAAAGATATTACTGATTTGAATTGGATTGAATTTTGAATGTAAGAATGTAAATACTGAGCCTGAAATAGTATAGCAATATGCTGTAAAATTATGTGAAAGCATGAATAAAACTACACATCTTCAGATGTTGTACATACAAGTGTCTGTGTGTACCTTGTGTGCCTAGTGGTTAAAGCACGTTATTGAATTATTGTTTTTATGTGTTATATTTGATTACAAAAATATTAAGAGTACATATACTTTCATAGGGGGAAAGTAGAAGGTCTGTGATAGAAATATAGAATATAAAAAATCAAGAAGATACTATAAGTGATCTCTTCAATAAAACAGTTTAGTGCAGGATGTACAAAGATATTAATAGGAGGAGGTGCAAAACAGAAAAACGAATTAACCTTTATTTAAACATTAAATAACAGATTAAGGTCTTCTTTTAAATAAGAAAAAAACTTTGGGGTATCTATCTACATTCTAAGTACTTAACGTCTAACATATTGCTTTCCTGCAATGTTAACTATGTTGAAGCACTTATTTTAACTGATATTATACATATGGATTATACTCTTATGTATGTAGATAGAATAAGAAATGTGCAGAATATGACAGTTTAATGGCGGAGGTACACACATATTGATAGATGTCTTGTAATGCACTGTCGACCTGTGACCCAAGTTTTTCATTCATTGCATAACTATACCGTAGTTGTGTATATGATATGTCAATAAACCTTTACAATCTTGAAATCTTGAAAGGGATGTGCAAAATAGCCATAATATATAGTCTTTAATTAACTATTAGTAGAGAATAACGAGTAATTAATATACTTTATTACTCGTTTCCATTAATGTCAATTGCAGATACATGTTTAGTCTTCTCAAGCACCAACTATCAAATATCTCTCCTGATTGTTGGCACTTGACAATCACCTTCCCTGAATTTTACTCAGGTGTAACTAAAGTCTGATTTAAGGGTTGTTTATATTTCACATCATTAATCAGAATCTGCAAAGTAACTCAAATAAATGTAGTGGAGTAAAAATACCAGGTTAACCTCTGAATTGTAGTGGAGTAGAATTACAAAGTATCAATGAGCTGTCACGTGGGTATATATTAATGCTATATATTGATGCTGCGCATTATGGACAGCGATTTTCATCCATTTATTAATTATATGTTTTACATTTGATAACACCAATGTGTTTAATACTGGCAACTTCTAATTGTGGGAAAAACGAAAACGTTCAGTAGAGACGTCCCATAGAACATTTTGCGAAACACAATAGTGTAGTATGTAGTTCTGGGGGGGCGTTCGATTCCAGTTTTGGATAGTCTGGCGTGGTTTCGTTCCATTTCAAACAGCTGTTTGACGCTCTTCAACCTTGGCCACTGCCACTCCAACATCCAATCCCAGACCTTGAAGAGTAATCATGGGGACTGTAGTCCTAAACGATTGCTGGGGATTATGGGTAGTGTAGTGTCTTCGGCCATCCTAAACTCAAAAATGTTGACAATCGCAATGATGCTCGAAATGTCCCTTATAGGCATACGTCTGTTTCCGGTTATTTTTATTTTGAAATTCAGTTCCTGACGAACGCCAAAAAAGCCCGAGATTATGGAATTAAACCAATAAATAAAAGCAAGGATAATTGTGTGTTATTGGTGAGTAAATAACAGTGTGTTATTTTGAAAAGAATAACAAATTAGAAGGAAAAAAAGATTTTAAAAATACGAGGCTCTGAGCCCCATGTATTTTCCTCACAGACGGCAACACTAAAGGTCTAAAATAAAGACCTAAATGAATATTTGGGATGTTCTTGCCTTTAGATTCTCCCAATAAGTCCAAGTACAGAGGGTAACTTTGCTGTGAAAAAACACATTTCCAGCTAAAAAACGTTAGCATTCATGAAGTAATCTTCGTCATAACTAGCAAACTAAACATCATGTACATGTACTGCACAAATAATCAGAAATAAAAACTCATTACTCGCATAAAATGACATCAAAACGCATTTTAATGGCCAAATTAACCTTAAAATAGGCATTTTCCACCGAGAATAACACGAAGTTTGGCCATTGTTGTTGATCACGTGGTCTGGGAGCTGTTGCAGCGTCCATAGCAACCACCTTCGCAACCATGAATGTGTACACATTCATGAAGTAATCTTCGTCATAACTAGCAAACTAAACATCATGTATATGTACTGCACAAATAATCAGAAATAAAAACTCATTACTCGCATAAAATGACATCAAAACGCATTTTAATGGCCAAATGAACCTTAAAATAGGCATTCTCCACCGAGAATAACACGAAGTTTGGCCATTGTTGTTGATCACGTGGTCTGGGAGCTGTTGCAGCGTCCATAGCAACCACCTTAGCAACCATGAATGTGTACACATTCATGAAGTAATCTTCGTCATAACTAGCAAACTAAACATCATGTACATGTACTGCACAAATAATCAGAAATAAAAACTCATTACTCGCATAAAATGACATCAAAACGCATTTTAATGGCCAAATAAACCTTAAAATAGGCATTATGAAGGTCTATGGGACGCCCTGCCCGTAGAAGCCTGACGGGCAAGGGGTACCCTGTACGTAATATAGCGACGGGGAGGGGCCCTGACCGTCCGTCAATATATGACGGGATGGGAGTGAGAACGTGTTGCTGACCTCTAACTTCCTGGGATGGAGGGAAAATGAATATCACTTTACAGATTAACAGTGGAAGAGGACTGTTGGGAAGGTCTCAGTTGAAACTAATACAAGTGTCCCTTTAACATTGCCTGTCTATGAACGTGCTTTAAAGGTTAAAGCTAAGGTTGATTCTAGTTCAAAATGATCACACAAGTCAGGAGAAATATCTTTACATCGTTTTTTGAAGGCATTACATAATTTCAATGTTCTACAGAATAGAAGAAAACCTGATAACATCTTTCAGAGCTGCTATTTTTCTATCTAACATGATGATCTACAGAAAGCCTGCATCTATCTTATCTGATCTTACAGACTGTTCAAATCATTACTTTCCACTCCTTTGTATTTCCTGTTACATTCTTGTCAAACTTGTTCCTCCAATGATCGTCTTCCTCATTTTGACCATTGATCTTATCATAGGAAGGGGTGAACAGATTTGTTAATGCTGATTAACCCCAATAATAAAGGCAACTCATTGAAAATGACAACAAAAGAAAAAGCTGAAACATGTATAGAAAATGTGTCACAGTGTGAAATGCTTTGGATTTCATCAAAGTACTGTGCGACTGATTTTCAGCTCATGTGTGCTTTATAATCTCTGTCCAAAGGAAGGCTTTTGTTGGGCTGCATGATATTTCCAGATATGCCCAGCAGCAATAGTCATACACTGCCATCTTCTGGCAGAGTCTTAAACAGAGTCTGAAAACCACTAGTAGCAGTTTCACACACATTGGACAACACATTTGGCATTACACACACCATGCTTGAGTTTGTTTGCGACCCTTTAATTTAATTAAATATGAGATAGTAAGGAAACTTGCATAAATATTTGTTTAATTTCTAAAAATCCATCATCATTTATCCGAAAAAAGGTGTATGACCTAAAAAGTTATTCTGATATTTTTTGACATAAGTTACTATGACTTTTTTTCGACATACTATATTTTGATTTTATCATTCAACAATAATTATACTATAACATTTATCAACATCCACATACGAGGGTTTTTTGAGAATACTATACAATTATGTTTTTCTGATATTTTTAGACATACTATACTATGAATTTTTGTTCCACATACTAAACTATGACCGATTTCAACATATGAGGGGTTTTTCAACATAGTATCATTTACAATGACATTTTTCTGATATTTTTAGAAATACTATACTATTATTTTTTCCACATACATTATTAATTATTTCCAATATACTATGACTTTCTTTCCTATACTATACCATGACGTTTTTCTGATATTTTTTTGACCTACTATACTATGACTATTTATTTGACATACTTTACTAAGATATTTTACTGATATTTTTCAGCACACTATATTATGACTGTTTTTAATGTTTTTCGACATTCTATACTTTAACTTTTTTCCCAACAGACTACACTATGACCGTTTTTTTACATACTTTATAATTTATGACATTTTGGGGAATTTTTAACTAAAATGTTTTCTGATTTTTACTAAGATGTTTCCTGATATTTTTTAAACATACTTTAATTTGACTTTTTTTCGACATAATATACTGTTATTTAATCAAATAATAATAGCTCAACTGAATTATATTCATAATTTTCTTTATAATTGTTGACAACATGATGAAGAAAACAATAAGGGTTAGCAGCAGCAAGCATATCTAGCTATGATGAGTTTTTTGCAGTTACTTTGCCTAGAAGATCAAGCAAGAGAGGAAAAGATAAGGATGACAAGGATAAGATCATTTAAACAGTGGCATGTCATCAATGATAAATGTACATCTTTCAAATGACACAACATCTAAAACAGCCAAATAATATCCTTTGTCCCATGATTTCTCTATTAAATGGTATATGTATATAATATATATATATTATTATTTCCTTTATTTAACCAGGTAAAAGTCTATTTTTCAAGAAATAGACAGTATTTAAATAGCGCTTTAACGCCCCTCAAAGTGCTTTTACAGATACAAGTCAGCATTCACAAAGACATGGAGGTAGCAATACCAGGTGCCATCTGCTCACACAAAGTCACACATGCCGTGTCATTGGATCAACTTGTCGTTAAGTATCTTTCCCAAGAATACACTGACATGTTGTGGTATAAAACCAAGGACCTTCGTATTGATAGACAACCTCATTATCTCAGTGTCAGTCTCCAATCCAAATCACCCGGTCTTTAACACAGGCCTAAGGATGGCAGTGCTGGTTGCCATCAACCTCTTAAGCCCGAGGGTCCCCCCAGTGGACCCCTCCCACCGTTTTTTTACGAGACTATGTCTCAGGGCTTCTTAACATTTATGAAACTATTAATGTTCCATACCCTTTTAACGGTAAGAAACTCAGCTAACTGACAATGTGAACCATTTATAGCGGCCAAAATCATAAAAATATAAGAAAGAAATATAACGCAAAGTAAAGTGCCGCTGTGGCACCCGTCAGCGAATCTTACGCATGGGTAAAAATCAAGGTCCGAGCAAAAGTCGTTTCAG
Organism: Pseudochaenichthys georgianus; assembly: GCF_902827115.2. Classification (NCBI taxonomy): domain Eukaryota; kingdom Metazoa; phylum Chordata; class Actinopteri; order Perciformes; family Channichthyidae; genus Pseudochaenichthys; species Pseudochaenichthys georgianus. The sequence continues at coordinate 20,440,115 of NC_047526.1, forward strand.
TGCAATTTATTATCAACACATCAAGCATTTTCTCTTCCTTCTTACCCGATGTTAAAAAACCATAAGCCTACCGGGTGCGCCGCTCACTACCACCTGTATCCCATATTTATAATGAGCAGGCCTCCCCTCCCCCGGTGCCCAAAGGCTGCCTTTACAAAAACAGAGGCATAGTACAACTTATTTGATCAACTTAAATAATAATTAAAAGGAATATTTACTATAAACAAAACAGAACAATAAAATAAATGGATAACTATTAAATAATATAAGCTCCTAGATATGGCTTCATCATACCTGCTCCTAAATGTGATGCAATAGCAAATCAATTACAACAAAACATTCTATGGAGCCAGGTAACACCTTTAAATATTTTAAACTACGCAAAATATCTAATTACATTTTTGTTTATCATATAAAATCTACTAATATGCATATATACATTCAACAAGTCATTTCAATTAGCCCCCACAAAGTTCTTGCTGCATCAGTGTCTTTTGTGGTTTCACCACTCACTGTCCCTGAGGCAGGAGACAATAGTCAAAAAGGTATCAGTGTAGTTTGAAATAGAGAGGTTTGTGTATGGAAAGATGTAATAAAGATGGTATGTGTGTGTGCAGGGGATAAGGGGTAGGGCATTGGCTAGCTCTTGGCTCAGTTGGCTTCCAGGAGTAGACAGAGCTTGCTAATGGGCCTTTGCAGGATGTTAGTCTTGGTCTGAACTAACACACTTCTCACCAGACCTTTGGGTCCAGGCAGGGTTTTAACCACACGGCCGAGGGGCCATGAGTTCCTTGGTGCTGTTTCATCGACGATGACCACAATATCGTTGGGTTGAAGATTCCTTCTAGTGTTCACCCACTTTTGCCTTTGCTTTGAAAGGTGTTCTGGGATAACTTCATCGCATCCACACTTATCAATGCAGAGTCCTCTAAGGATTTGCTTCGCCTTGAGGATGAATGGTGAAAGGAAACCGAGGGGGTCGTAAATCGAACTGACAATAGAAAGAACTGTTCTTCTTGTAGGAACTCTGTGTTTGATGGCAGCAGTGAGGGTAAAAGTATCTCTCACGATATTCCACTGGATGCCTAGAACTCTTTCTAGAGGTGTTTTGTCTTTGTCCAGATCTAGTTGCTCAACTGGTTTAGCTCTGTGCACTTCAGGGATGGTTCTAAGCACGTCTTGGCTGTTACTCACCCATTTGGTAAGAGTAAATCCTCCTTCATTAGATCCTTGGTAAGGTCGATAGCTTGAGTTGTAGAAGCCACAGATTTTAGACAATCATCCACATAAAAGCTGCGCTGAATGGTTTCCAGTACTTCCATGCTGTATTTACTGGTATTGTCTCTTGACACTTGTTGTAAGGCAAAGCTGGCTATGCTTGGGGATGATACTGCACCAAAGAGATGCACATTCATCCGATAGACCTCCAGTCGTTTGCTGATGTCTCCTTGAGGCCACCACAAAAACCTGAGATAGTCACGGTGGTCTTCCTGTACTTGTACTTGGTAGTACATTGCTTCAATGTCAGCCATCAATGCAATTTTCTCCTGATGGAAACGAAGCAAGACGCCTAGAAGGGGATTAGCCAAGTCCGGACCTTGGAGGAGTTCAGCATTAAGGGACTTTCCTTTAAATGAAGATGAACAGTCAAATACAACCCTGAGTTTCTTCTTTCTTTTATGGTAAACCCCATGATGCGGTATGTACCAGAGCCTGCCGTCTGATCTTTGAAGTTGATCTTGTGGAACCTTTTCGGCATAGCCCTTGTCCAGTACCTTTTCCATGAAGGCTTTATATTCTTCAGCGTAAACTGAATCCCTCTTGAATTTCCCAGCAAGGTTGGCTGTGCGATGTAGTGCCATGTTGTAATTGTTAGGCAGGGCCAAGTCCTTATCACGGAAGGGTAGAGGTAAGTTGTAATGTCCGTTTTTGATGATTATTGAACTTTCAGCCAAGTCCATGAATTTCCTGTCCTCACATGACATCTCTCTTTTTTCCTCATATTCCTTTTCAGGGAAATCCTGGTTGTACTGTGAGACTAGCTGGTCCCTCAGATTATCCAGTGAAATTCTATTGACGGTTGCTGACATTGTTTCCGAAGTATCCATAGCAGTGTGAGATTTGAGGGGCCCATTGACCACCCATCCAAACATTGTCTTCACTGCATATGGTCCATTTCCCTGACTGTGGATTATTTCCCAGGCTTCCAAGGCTTTGGGAACATTCATCCCTATCAGCAATTCAATGTCTGCATCAATTTCCTTGATTTGGATCTGACTGAGATGAGGCCAATTTTCAAGATCGGAGTGTGTGAGAAGGTTTTCCTTTGAGACAGGAATCTTAGTTTGTGTATACACTTTGGGCAAGTTGATAAATTGTCCTCCATCTATGTTTCCTATTTCCAGACCTGTGATTTCATAGCTTTTTGTATTCCTTTTTTGTCCCATTGTGCGGAGTAGAGTTTCAGTCTTTCGTCCTTTAGTATTCAGTTGGTTCATTAGGTTTTCAGTACAGAATGTGGCCGTGCTCCCAGGGTCAAGAAAGGCGTAGGTTTGAATATACTTGCTTCCTTTTGCTGCTTTAACTTGCACCGGAACAATAGCAAGGGCACAATCCTCACCGGCCCCTGTTGACTGATCAGCTGATACCTTCGCACTGTTGATGGACGCTCGCTTTGGTTCTGTTCTACTGTTTTGCAGGGTGACATGTTTTGAATTTAATTCATCAATATGCAGCAGTGTTGGATGTTTCCTTTGGCATGTAAGACAGTTTAGCTTCAATGTACAGTCTTTGCTCATGTGACCCTTCTTAAGGCAACCAAAACAGTAACCATTTGTCTTTAGATAATTAACCTTTTGGTCGTGAGGCTCTGATTTGAGTTTTAGGCAGTCCACTACTGCATGCCTGCCTTGACAGCAACTACATAGGGTTGCAGGGGCAGCTTTGATGTAGGTGGGTTGCTGCACCTTAAATGCCTGTAGCCTGATGTCATAATGTTCAGTTGCGGCGACATCCGTGGCAAAGCTACTGCTCCTTTTAGGTGTTCTGAAGTCAGTTGTCCTATTGTTGGTGATTATCCTTTTAGTGGGATTTGAGTCTTTAATTTCTCCAAACACTGGGTGTAATAATATGTCAGAATGCTTTTCGGTGAATTCGACCAGATGTTTGAATCTAGCTCTGATGTTTTTCTTTTGAAATTCTTCGTACGCTGTAGTGCGTCATCTTTCCCTGAGCTTATATGGTAGCTTGGATACAATTAGTCTTAACGTTGATGTGACTTATAGCTCATCCATGTACTCTAAGTCCTGCATGGCGTTAAGGCATTCTCTTAGGTATAGTGTGTAGGCATGAAGAGATTGTCCATCATCTGGCTTGATAGCTGTCCAGTTGAGTGCCTTATCCAGATAAGCATTTGCAATTTTCATTTTATTTCCATAATGTCTCTTTAAAAGTTGCATGGCCTCTGAATATCCTCTTTGTGCATCCATGTGAAGACAGCTACGGACCAGATCTTTGGCTTGACCTGATGTAAACTGTTCAAGAAAGTAGAGCCTGTCCTGGCACTAGTAACTGCCAGGACAGGCTCTACTTCTTAGGTATTAGGTATCTGAATGCATGCATGAAAGGTTGATAAGAGAGTGGGTCCTCATTAAACACAGGCACCTCTCTCTTAGGTAGCAGGGATAGATTTTGTTGCATTATCATGAGATCAGCTATGTCCTTTTGTCTCTGTGCCAGTGTGTTGAGGTTTTCCTGAGTAAAAATGTTGATTGCAGGATTTTCCAGTTGTGGGCTTGATGCACCATTTGCTTGCTGAGATCTTTTATGGAAATCCACAATTGTTCTATGTAGTGGAGTTTTAGGTACAGCAGCTACTTCAATAAATTCCAAGACAGAAGTGTCTGTCTGTATACGTTTGCTCCACCTTGTCCAATTTACCTTCTTCATCTAAATAAGCGTTCATAGCATCCCCAAGATGATCATCCTCATTTGGGCTGAGAAGTACCCTCATTTTGGCATCTGCTGCTGCAATCTGTGATTCCATCTCCACCTTTTCCATTTTTGATTTGAGAATTGTTTCCTCCAGTCTCAGTGCATGCATGTCCTTTAAAGCAGCAGACTTAGCCTTCAGAGCTGCCCTTTCTGCTGATGCTAACTTAGCAGCAGATGAGGCCCTTGATGTTGTAGTCCTTTTGGAGGCATTGGAGATACTGTCAAGTGGATCAACTTGTAGTTGTGCAATACGTTCTCTTCTCCATGCTTTAACTTCCTTTGCAAAGTAATTAAAGTTCATAATTCTGGGTTCATACCAGTCTGTTACATCAATGTCCTTTTCCTCTTCAGATAAGAGTTGTTGGAGAGCATTATGCACTTTATTGAATTCATCCATAGCAGTTTTAAACATATCCATGCAATCATCAACATCATTAACATTTCCACCGTCAGTGAGCAGGGCTTTAGTTTCATTTAGTTTTCTTGTGCACACTCCAAGTTTCCCTCTGTGTGTGGCTGTGAGGGATTTTAAAAGATCCTCTGTCTCCATCGCAGTTTTAGGTTCAGTCATTTTTACTTGAGAGTTGCTTTTGATTGTATTCAATCCCTTTGATCAGATTGCGTCTGCGTTAATCCATAACGCTGTTCTCCGCAGCGTGCGTGCGTCTGTCCTCCTCTTGTCTTTCCACGCGACTCACGGAAGTTTCAATAAGGAAATCCTTGTATCCCTCTTTGCAGCAGGCCATCCACAGAAAAAGGGTTTCTAAAAAATAGTATCCATTCATGAGACGGGTTTTTTACTGTATAGCGGCCAAAATCATAAAAATATAAGAAAGAAATATAACGCAAAGTAAAGTGCTGCTGTGGCACCCGTCAGCAAATTTTACCCATGCGTAAGATTCGCTGACGGGTGCCACAGCGGCACTTTACTTTGCGTTATATTTCTTTCTTATATTTTTATGATTTTGGCCGCTATACCATTTTTAGCTAAAAGAAACACAAGAGTAATACCAAGTCTTTGAATTAGCATGGAGCGAAAAAATGCTAACTAATGCTAACGGACTTTTGCACAGCACTCACGGTAGAAATGCCCTTATTACTTATCGTAACTGCACAAACAAGATATCCGATTAAAGCTGAGACTCCACAGATTCCACACATGTAATGTCATCACTGTAGGACCCCCGAATTCCTGGATCAGCCAGAAAAGAGAAAGTAAACAACATCCGGTTTCAAATATATTACAATAATTACGTTTTACCTTTTTTGATTTGTGATCAAAAGTTGTGTTCAACGGAATAAAAACCCCGCTCAAGGTTAATCCAATGTCTTTGTGTCACGTAGAAATTTTTACTGATAATCCATCACAACCTGATCTCACCAGAATGCGACTTCTTAACACCACAATGCGTGATGGAGTCACGAACTTTGTTACATTTACGTTTTTACTCCACTACATTTATTTTAGTTACTTTACAGATTTGGATTAATGATGTGAAATATAAACAACCCTTAAATCAGACACCTGAGGGAAATTCAGTGAAGGTGATTGTCAAGTGCCAACAATCAGGCGAGATATTTGATAGTTGGTGCTTGAGAAGACTAAATATTTATCTGCAGATCCGTTTAAAGCATATTTATTACTCGTTATTCTCTAATAGTTAATTAAAGACTGTATATAATTGCTATTTTGTACATCCCTTTCAAGATTTCAAGATTTTCTAAGATGTATTGACATATCATATACACAACAGTGTAGTTATGCAATGAATGAAAAACTTGGGTCACAGGTTCCTCAACAGTGCATTACAAGACATCTATCAATATGTGTGTACCTCCACCATTACACTGTCGTATTCTGCACGTTTCTTATACTATCTACATACATAAGATTATAATTAATGTGTATAATATCAGTTAAAATAAGTGCTTCAACATAGTTAACATTGCAGGAAAGTTGATTGTCAAGTTCCAAAACAAACCATGCAATTTAGACTTTGTCAGACTTAATATTTATCTGTAGATATACCCCCAAAGCTTTTTTCCTATTTAAAAGAAGACCTTAACCTAAAGTATTCTTTAATGTTTAAATAAAGCCTTATTAGTTAGCACATCCTCCTATCAGGCACTACACTGTTTTATTCTAGATATTATTTGAGTATCTTCTTGATATTTTCTATTCTATATTTATATCATTGACCTTCTACTTTCCCACTATTTTGTATGTACTCTTAATATTTAAATGTTTTCATAAAATATAACATATTCAAAAGTGCTTTACAAAAATGAAAGATATTAAGAAAAAGGCATTTTAAACGGTCATGAAAAAGCAACACAATCTTCCTGCATTGCAATTACTCTAAACGTGCAATAACGTGCTTTAACCAGTAGGTGGTTTGGGTTAAAAAGCTGTCAAGTTTACAGTGTTAACAAAATAAAATATACTGCTGTTTCCGGTTTAGTTTACGACGAATATTATTTTGTTATTGTTTTGATATTTGTAACACAAAAGCGATGGAAAAAACCCATAGAAATACAGAAAAGATGGTCTTAACATGACCCAGCGGTCTAGTAGTTAATAAAAAACAATAATATCAAAACAAAATATTACTACTAACTTTATTGTGAAATTAAAACAGAACTGTAAAAGAATAGTTTCCGGTCTATTCTGATGCCCGATCTCTGGAGATAAATAAAGAACTACGACAGATGTGTAATATTTAATGCAGCCAAACCATTTATTACAATACATTCATGTGATGACTTTCAAAGAGTAAAGCAAGCACTGCTGAATAAAGTATGATTTTCTCTTTTACGAAACCTTTTTTTTTATATGGAATGCAGTTGGAGGTCAACCAATCAAAGAGCTTGAGGACTGATCACCGGGTTTGTCAAGCTAAGCACATGGTGTAGTCCCAAACGATAGCTGAGGATTCTGGGTAGTGTAGTGTCTTCTGCCATCCAAAAACTCCGAAAAAATATTTGTTTCTCCGAATCGAAGGGGGAAAATACAAAAGCATTGTTCACAATTCAAACCAATCAATGTTGTGTAATTAACAAGGATAATCTGGTGTTGTTTAGTCGATGAGTAGTTCAGCGATCACTGTAAAATCAATAGACAGTAAGGAGAAAACTTACTTCCGGGTGTAAAATTCTCCGTTATCCAATGGGAATGGACGCTCGTAATATCTTTTAAATAACGTTAACTAAAGGGAACAATCTATTTGACACAGCTGAAGCTCTGGCCTTCCTTAAAAACTAACTAATTTAATAAAAATCACAGTTGCATTACACACAATGCACTGTTTTTTGAGAACACAAATTCGTAACTAATGTCATTTTTTACATTCTGACGAAAAATAAAAATAATTATGAATACAAATAAAATAAAAGAAGCCTCCCGTGAGTTACTACAAGCTATAAAGTAGATTTAAAAAAAAACGTTTTATAGAATAAAAGCTCACTGAGGGACGTTGTAGAAATGCATGTGTGCACCACGACAAAGGAGCCTCATTCACTTAACATAGGGGTTGTTTGCGTGGTGCTGACACGTAAATGTAACAAAGTTCGTGACTCCACCACGCATTGTGGTGTTAAGAAGTCGTGGTGGAGTCACGCATTCTGGTGAGATCAGGTTGATCCATCATCATATTTATGGCAATATACTGGGTATAAAGTTTTGCCATCCAGGCTTGTACTTACAGATATGTTTCGTTTGCTTCTCTATTACGTCCGCAATGGTAATGTTTACATGGATTTGGGAAGTGCCCATCGACTCTATTGGATGTAATGATTAAGAAAAATGTGTAAATCACCCAAATCGACCAATGGGTTCCAGAGATATGGTCCTGCGTAAAGTATAAAGAATGCCAGCCAGCTTAAGTACATTACGCAGCAGACTTTACTTATTGTTTACTACGTAAGGAAGCAAGACCCAGAGCGCACGGAGCACAGAGCAGACAGCAGATAACGGAATTGCAGTTTTATTGCTTATAGATTATCAGAACATTTCAAAGGGGACACAGCCACATTGGATATTAACCTATGGATTAACTACATCATCGTTTTTTATCGTTTTAATGCCATTGAAGACCAGTTTAGACCAGACAAAGAGGAAGGTGAGCCATGTTAGCCTAGTGCATGTTAGTACCTAGCGTCACTTGTTTTGATGTACGTTTTTGTTGATAACGTCGCGACTTTGTATCTTTCAGTGTTGAGGTGGGCACCGTTAGATTCTGTGTCTTTACGATCATAAACAATGTGTTGGATGTGCAGCTAGGATAAGTAATAAGGGAGCTAGGAGTGATTTTCGGTGCAGTAATAGGTTAGCATTTTTCGCTCGGGGCTAATTCAGAGGCTCACTGTTAGCATTGTGTGTTTTTTTTGAAAAAATAAATGAAAAAGATCAGTTAAATGAGTTTTTTCCCGTTATATGGATTTCAAATATTCATAGTTTATTAAATATTAAGGTTCCTTAGATGTTGTTTCCTGCAAATGACACGATTTCGGGTCCGTGGGGCCTAAGAGGATAACTATAGGTTACTTACGTAACCCCCGCCTCAGAATAACATGAAGTGAGATGTCTCACTATGGGATGCGCCTCGTCGCGGAGCAAACAGAAGCATCAATCTCATTACGCCAATCCTGATTGGCTGGTGATCTTGACGTCAGCGTCAGGGGAAATCACCCCCTATAAGTAGCTCTTCTCGCTTCACCATAGCAAGGAGGGCCGTCTGGTGAGACATCTCACTTCATGTTACTCTGAGGACTGGGGTTACGTAAGTAACCTATAGTTCTCATTCATAACACTCCGTTCGATGTCTCACTATGGGATATTGTAGCTCCCGTATTGCCAGACGAGCTTATCTCGAAAATCACCGATCAACCAGAATTTAACAGGTAGAGTCCTGACTCAACAAGGTGCCCAGCACTGCTCGGGCCACGCTTGGAGCGGAGACGTCTAGCCTGTAAAAGCGGACAAAAGTGAGCGGCGAGGACCAGCTCGCCGCTGCACAGATGTCTTGGATGGAAACACCCTTGAACAAAGCCCAGGATGTAGCCAGGCCCCGAGTCGAGTGAGCCCGCAGACCCAAAGGTGCTTGCAAATTCTGACTCGTATAGGCCAAAGCAATTGCCTCCACAATCCAGTGTGAGAGCCGTTGCTTAGTAACAGGCTTGCCCTTGTGAGGGTTAGCCCAGGACACGAAGAGTTGGTCATTAATGCCCCTTTCACACCAGCGCCTTTTCAGCTCCGGCTCGGAGCTAGAGCCTGAAAAGCGCCGGGTTTTCCAGTTCACACTGGAGCTGCGCCGGCTCTTAGCTCTGGAATCCGCTTCATTTCCAGCTCCAAAAAATTGTCGGTCCAGAGGCAAGAGCTTTGGAGCTAAGAGGTGACGTCGCTTATGTCTCTCTTACATCGAGGCGTGCAGGAAACTAAACCCACCTCCCATGGGTCGACTGTCATGCCTGCCTACAAGCAGTAGTGCCTATAAACACACTTTATAAAGTCAGGCAACACTAACCAGGCTTCGTGTGATTCTGTTTATTTGTGCCTTACTTTGACCATCCGTTCACAGTTATCGATCATTGTGGAGAGAGGCAGACGTGTTGTTTTGTATTATTGCAGCTATCGGATGCAAGTAGTCAGTTTAGCTTCGGTTGCTATGCTAACATCACCCGTTTTATACCAGAGAAACTTTCATAACAGCGTTGTGATACCAAACAGCGTCAATTCAGACTGACACACATTCACTTAGGCTAAGGGAACTGGGGATATGCATCAGCTGCTTGTGTGAGTCGGACAGTGGATACTTTAGAGCGGCCGCTGCAGTGTGAGCTAACCGGGAGCTAACGGGAGAATACACTCCGTGGAAGAGCAGCCAGCACTGCAGCGGTCGGTAAATGCTGCAGAAACACATTAATAAACAATGAACCACGGCACTCTGGAGAAAAGTATAAGGTTGGAGAAGTCGTTATTCAATTTATTCTGGCTTCGTGTGATTAAAAGCAACACGATCATCGACCCGACGCAGTTGTTGTTGTGAGCGCCGTAATGGCTGCCGTTGGATGGCAAATCAGCGATGTAAACGGTGACGTCATGACGCAGCAAGGGCAGCTCTGGAGCGCCAGTGGGCGGTGTGCACAGAGCGGGAGCTGAAAAGGGAAACCGGAGCTGAAGCAGAAAAGCTCCCGCTCGGAGCTAGAAACTGAAAAGCGCTGGTGTGAAAGCCGCATAAGACGAAGCTCCTTTGATCTGTCCATATATGTGTGTAAAGCCCGGACTGGACACAACAGATCCTGCTGCTGTTCCCCGGAGGAAACCAGCGACGGAGGAAATGCCTCAATGTCAATTGGGGTACACGAACCAACCACCTTTGGTGTAAAGGCAGGGTTGGGCTTCAACAACACTCTCGTTTGCCCTGGGGCAAACTGAGTGCATGAGGGATGTACAGACAGTGCATGAGTATCGCTGACCCGCTTGGCGGATGCCAGGGCCAGTAACAGCACTGTCTTGAATGACAGAGGTTTCATGTCAGCTCCTTCCAGGGGTTCAAATGGGGTCATTCTGAGCCCATTCAAAACCACTGCCAGGTCCCATAAGGGCACCAGTGACCTGGAGACAGGGAGGAGCTTGCAAGCTCCCTTCATAAAACGGCAAACCAAAGGATGTTGGCTAGCCGTCTTACCCTCAAAGCCCACATGGCATGCAGCAATAGCAGCCAGGTACACCTTGATCGTGGAGAAAGCTCTGTGTTTATCGATCAAGTCCTGTAGAAATGATAAAATCACCCCGACAGGACATGAAAAGAGATGTGTCCTTTTTGAAGGCACCACTCCTCAAACACCCTCCACTTACAGTCGTAAAGAGACCTGGTGGAGGAAGCTCTCGCACTCTGAATAGTGTTTATCACCTTCTGAGGGAGTCCCACTGTATTCAGATTGTACCACTCACGGGTCAGGCCCATAGTGCCCTGCGCTCTGGGCATGGGTGAAGGATCGCCCCCCCCCACCTGAGACAATCTGTCCCTGCGTGGTGGGGGCTGCCATGGCTGCCCGCACAACAGCTGATATATCTCCGCCAGCCCGTATGTTGTGGGCTAGGGCAGAAACATCAGAGTAAGTGTGTGGCGTTGCTCCTTCACTCTGGCCAGAGTTGGGGGAAACAGAGCCAGGGGTGGGAACGCGTACAGAGGACCCGGTGGTCAATCGTGTACGAGTGCGTCCCCGCCTAACAGTGCGTTTAAATCGTGCATTAAAGAGAACAGCTGTCATTGAGCATTTTTTCTTTATGCGAACAGATTTAACGCGGCTCCGCCGTAACGCACCTACAGCGGACTCGCGATCCTTGGATGTGGAGTCCAGTCTGCATAGAGTGGTGCACCTCTGGACAGTAGTTCTGTCCCGAGGTGCATCACTCCCGGTACCTGTGTCGCTCTCAGAGAAAGGAGACGTCTGCCGCTCCAAGGGATCAGTTTGTGTGCCAGTGTGTGTGACTGGAGACAACACAACCTCCCTTGGCGGTTCATACACGATATCGTGTTGTCTGTCCTCACAAGGACATGGTGTCCTATGAGAGAATGCAGGAAGCGTTTTAGGGTGGGGAACACCGCTAAAAGCTCCAGGTAATTTACGTGCGCCCGCTGGAGGTCTCTGCTCTAGAGACCTCTCACCGGGCGACCTTCGTAAATACCCTATCAGCCTGTCTGACATGCGTCCGTGGTGACCACCTTCCGTGAAAGGACAGCACCCGTAGGCGCGTCCCGCACTAGAAAAGTCGGGTGTAGTGCCACTACGCATTACATAATACGTGCGGAGAGTGACGGTGGTGCCTTCACAGCTCCAGCCGGCACTGCACCTGCGCGTGCCGGTGGTGCCTTCACAGCCCCAGCCGGCACTTCGCATGCGCGTGACGGTGGTGCCCTTAAAGCCCCAGCCGGCACTGCGCGTGCGCGTGGCGGTGGTGCCTTCACAGACCCACCAATAATCCGCCTTTTGAGAGATGCCGTAGCTGCTCTCAGAAGGGGAACAATTTACAGGCTGTTTATTGGCTTCATTGATTTTCTTTTCATTTTGTTGAGCTGCACCCTCGGCCTGAAGCCTGGATGCGTCAGCGACAAATGTTTTATGACAGAGGAATCAATCAATGTGTGACATGTGTTTGTGCGGACTTGAGGATGGTGTTTAGGCATCTCTCGAGGCGGGAACACATTCACGGAGGGGAGAAGGAGGGGCTGTCACGCCGCTCGCTTCTTCTTCCTCGACTGCTGGCCGAAATTCTGGGTTGGCTGAGCCTGAGCTGCAGCCGGAACCGGAGATTTTGTCGGCCAACTTGCCCTTGTCTCCAGCCTGGGCTGGGGACTCGGGGTGGGCTGCGACCTCTACTTTTCCGGTGCTTTAAACGAGCAGAGTTCGAGACAGCTTGGGTGAAGGACTGCTGCTGCGAAGGCAGCGGCTGGACCCTTCCAAATGTCCGTGACCGCTGCCATCTCTTCCAGAGTGGCTGCTCCCGGGCTACCCGACAGGTCCTCGCAGAGCTCCGCTTGGTAGGCGGTTAGCAGCGAGGACACGTTCAGGGCCCTGGCGGACAGCGCTGCCGCTTTGTAGGACTTTTCAGTCATTGTAGACTGAAAGCGGTCCGCCTTTGCTGGCAGCGTGGGGTTCCTGCTCGGTGAGGTGCCCACCTTCGGTAGAAGGTGGGCCGCCACCAGCGGTTCCATGGGCGGTATGCGGAGCAGGCCGAGCCTCTCCATTCCATCGTAGTCCAGGGAGGAGGCACCCTGGATTGGGACCTTGTTGCTGAAGGGCCGGTCTCTCCACGAGACCGACACTTCATCCAACATTTCTGGAAAAACCGGAAGGAGTTGCCTCCCTTTGCCCGCTGTTTGGGGAAGATGCTTCCCCTCGTAGCGGGACCTGGAGGTCTCCTTGGCCATTTCAGGCCACGGAATATTGAGTCTGACCGCAGCACGTTTGCACAAGGCCTGCAGGTCCATGCTCAGACCGGGCGAAGCTGGTGTGCTGTCGCCCGGGAGAGCAGCCCTCGCTCCAGGCTTTGCAGCCTGGGCCGATGACATGAAGGTGTCCTCTTCTTGTTCATCTGACTCGGACAGGAGGAACGCCAGGGCGTCCTCCTCATCGTCCTCCTCATAATCCAACTCGAGGACATCCTCCACGGGTGAGACCATGGTGAGGTCTAACCGGGAGCCCCAGCTTGGTAAAGCGCGGGAATCCGTTCCCGCGTGTCTTGTCGTCAACGGGTCCCGGCCTGCCAGGGCGCGGGATTCCGGTTCTGAGGCCATCGCTGATAATGAGCCCCATACCGACACGGAGAGGGGTTCGCTCTCTGTGGCGGACGCCCCCGTGTCCTGACTGCCGGCCGGCAGGTCCATGGACATGGGGGGGTCCTGTTCCGACAGGCTAGCTTATCTCGCTAGCCGTCGGCGGAGGCTCTTGACTGTGAAGCGGACACAATGTCCGCATGAGCCGGGGTTGTCGATAGCGCCTCGGGCGTGTTCCAGCCCGAGGCAGGACGAACAGACCTGGTGTGTGTCTGTGCCCGAGATCTTCAACCCGCAGCCGTAGAGTCGAGCCACCGAGTCCCTGACTCCTCTGGTGTGAGGGAGAGGGGCATCCATCTTTGTCACCTCGTGGCGTGGAGAGGGCCCGCTCTCGACAGGTGGGACGGGAAAAAAGGTATTACCACCTTGTCCTTAATCCAGATAAAAAGGACGGTGTGGATCTTTTATTCCCGGAGAATACTGACTGGTGTGGCAGTATGCTCCTTTTTTAATCCTTTTCCCCTCCGTGGGGAAGAGAAAAGAAAAACTTCCTCGCTACCGTGGTGTCGGTAGAGAGGGAGCGAGCTAGCAACAGGTGTGCTGCTAGCTTGAAAAAATCGGACCTACCTTACTTTCTCGTAGAGAAGGGCGAGGTCGATTTTTAAGTACTAACGGCGTTAGTACTACCGTCTTCCTGCGAAGCAGAAGGAGTAGCCGGCTAGCGCCCGTCAACCGAAATGGTATTTTGGGTTCAGTCTGTGGACAGTGAAGCTTGCCCGGCTATGTGAGATGTGCTCTGAAGCGAGAAGAGGTGTTTGAATGACGCATGCGTTGTGGCGCAAGCTACTTATAGGGGGTGATTTCCCCTGACGCTAACGTCAAGATCACCAGCCAATCAGGATTGGCGTAATGAGATTGATGCTTCTGTTTGCTCCGCGATGAGGCGCATTCCATAGTGAGACATCGAACGGAGTGTTATGAATGAGAACAGAGTATGTTTTTATATATTTTTTTTTTTTCACAACAGTTGTATTTGGATGGAATGAATACCTATAGTAATAATTCAAAGTAATAAAATGATCTTTACAGTGAAAAAGTTCAAATGAAACTGATGGTTCCCAAATTGGTGAGTCCGCCTGGACTTTATTTTTCTAAACCTCTCTAAAAAGGTCAAATTTCACTTGTTTTGTATCAATCTTGATACAGGGTACTTATTATATGTTATAGTTTGGATTTCTAAAGCTTTTAGTCTACTAACCCATCATTCAAGGGTGGTTTTCACTATAAGTAAACATTAGAATTTACATGTTTTTACTATGTTCCATCTGAATTTATTTTAAAATAAAAATATCTATATTGATTCTGACACTTCTACATCCAACTCACAGATGTAACCTTGCTTTGAGAGAAAAATATTATTAATGTACCCCTTTTAGAAGTGAAGATATAGTCTTTGTTGTGTTAGTGGCATGTTCGAGCCTGAAACCTGAAAAACAGGCTCAGGGCTTAAGAGGTAAGGAGTGGCCATTGCCTTCATGATGCATTCAACTTACACTCCAGCACTCTTACATTTTCTGATGCAATGACATGCTATATTATGAGATTGTTGAGGAATACTTAATACCAACTTTACTTTGACTTTTAAATACTTTTTGTTGCTATTCCATGTCATTTTTTTTATATATTGTGTACATACATACTTTATCTTGTATAGTATTTTATGATATACTATATTATGATTGAATATGACATTGTTCTGAGCTCTCGGGATGGAGCAGTTGGTGATGGAGCTGCCGCACTCCCATCATGGAGCTTTCTTCGATGGAGCTCTCGGTAATGAAGCTCTCGTAGAATGAGCTCCCAGCGATTGAGCTTCCAAACTCTCAGCAATGGAGGTTGCACTCTTGCCGATGGACTTCTCGGCTGTGGAGCTCTAGGCGATGGAGCTGTCGCTCCATCAAAAAGTCAGTCAGGAAGGCCACACTGTAATTGAATATAATGAATATATAATGACCTACATAAAAGAAAAAAAAAGAAAATAAACTGTATAATTCATTAAGTGACTCTTTAGTGGGGTAGGATTAAATAAGCTAAACACTATATGCTAGTAAGAGAAGGCTATATTTAGTAGATTTAAATAAATATGTTGTAAAATGTTATTGTTCTGCCACTGAATCAGGTTCCTGGTTTGAATATTACTATGTCCTGAGTTGTGGTTCCTGAGTCGTGGTTCCTGAGTCGTGGATCCTGAGTCGTGGCTGTTTCTGTCGCCGTGGTCCTGCCTGATGCTCACCTTACAATTCTTTGATGGCACCCAGAGGATTGTTGACATCCACCTGCATCCATGTTCATCTTTTTCTAGACAACCTATGCATTTTTCAAGCATTTGGACTACCTATGTTGTAAATGTATTATCCTGTGAATTTACACACACCATCTATTGCATGTCCGTCTGTCCTGGGAGAGGGATAAGGGTCTAAGGACAGAGGGTGTTGTATTAGTGTTCATATTCTGTCCAAACTGTAAAGTCCCCTTTGACAAATGTAAAAGTTGTGATATTGTGCTATATAAATACACATTGATTGAATGATTTATTGATTGATTGATTGATACTGCACTGCTCAATGTAAGGTAAGACAAGAACAGAGGAAAGCCTTTCGTTACTGTATATATATCACCGTTTCAGATAAACATTTTATTTGACAAATTCTGCTGGAAACATCAATATACAGATGGTCGACACACTCAATATAGGTATGATGAAAAGGGCATTATTTACTGTAATTGGAAACTTTTATGTGTAATTTCAGCATTTTCAAATACTTTGAAGCTTATTTTGTTTGTAATTCATTGCTGCACTGAATATGTTGGAGCTACGTCAAATGACAATTGATTAAATAAGTTAGCATGCAAAGAAACTCATTAAAGCACCACCCTATTCTCAGGAGCTTAACCTTTAATTCACTATTCTGGAGAAGAGGGCAAATTTAATTTAACACATGACAACTCTATAGTTTCTATGTTGGCTATGTGCCATATGGGTGCAACCTGTTAAACCCCGAGCCTGTTTTTCAGGTTTCAGGCTCGAAAATGACATTCCCAGAACAAATTACTGTAACTTCACTTCTAAAAGGTTTATATGAATAATTGTTGTTATCAAAGCAAGGTTACATCTGTGAGTTGGATGTAGAAGTGTCAGAATCAATATAGATGTTTCTGTGTCAGAGTAAATTCAGATGGAACATAGCAAAAAAATGTAAATTCCTGTCTCCGCCTAAAGAAAACCCATTACTTATAGTGAAGACCAACCTTGAATGATGGGTTAGTAGCCTAAAAGCTTTAGGAATCCAAATTATAACATATAATAAGTACCCTGTATCAAGATTGAGGCAAAACAAGTGACATTTGACCTTTTTAGAGAGGTTTATGAAAATAAAGTCCAGGCGGAATAAGCTTTGGGCACATTTGGGCCCATTTGGGCCCATCAGTGCCATTTGACCTTTTTCAGATACCAGACTATAAAAATCATTGTATTACATTGAATAATCACTATAGGTATTCATTCCATTAAAAAAAAAAAAATTAAAAAAATGTAAATAAAAAAAAATATTCTTAAAAAAATATTAAAAATATTTGTGTGAGTGTGTATAAAAAAAATCAGGGTCCCCGTCGGCGGGGACCTTCGGGCTTAACAGGTTTGTAATATTTGTATAAGATTCCAGGAAAGGCTTGTTGGGGTAAGTTGACATGCCAATGATGACCTTGATCACATGTCATGATGCATTTTAGACCAATGGCTAAGCTCATGATCTCAGCTGACTTACTTGTGATTTAACTTGAAATCTAAATACATAAATCTCCCCTTTCTAATTCTAGTTCTCTGCCACTTTCAGTAAATTACATACATTTTACTTCAGGATATTAAATTGTACATCCACCTTGGACAATAAATACCTCCCCCTTTGCTCTATAAACTGATGTACAGCAACATGTATATCTCCCACACATTTAGTAACAGCAGAAATTAAGTTATGATATTATAACTAATATTTGATACTCAGCGTGGGTTTTGTGTCAGGTGGTGAGAGCGAAAAATGAGGGCATGTGTGCATACAGTATGAATGGCATAGCCTTAGTGCACGTTGACAGGAAAAGTAATGTTAAAATGTGTATTTGTTTACAAGTGCAAATGGCCACAGGCGAAGTTGTGCAATTCAAGATGGTAATTGTTTGAACTGTTATACCCATTTACTCAAAACTATATGTACACTCTTTATAAGTTTATGATAGACGATTGAACGTCCAACAGCAGAATGTAGTTAATTACATCTATTAGGGCACAATACTATGAACAATCTTCAGGTAATTGGACTTTGATAAGTTTGGCTGCTAGACAAACATACTTTGTACAAAACATAAAATCAGTTTGTACAATTGACTGTTTTGTTGTAAATCAAACTACCCAGAAGCATATACAATATTTAGATTTAACTCTGAATCCGAACATCACTTCTTGCAAAATTATAAATTAGCAATGCTTATCCAATTATTTGATAGACTGTAAATGATTACATTATTGTGTCAGGGTCATTCAGATGCAGAAGTAATTCATATGTGATATACTGAATGCAATTTAACAGCAAAACTTTTGTCAAAACAATCTTATTGCTTTATTCGTTTGATTTGCAAGAAAAAAACAAGGTTGACCTTTATACTATCAATAGTGTCTGCTGATTATATTTGTTCCTGGGAGGTTAAAACTAAAACTAAGGAAAAGGAGCCTTGCAAACACACAGTTGTTTGAATATGTGCCAGTTGGCGTTGATATTCAATTATATGCCAATTGCAACTAACTGCAAAAGCCAAAACAATGTCATCAATTATTTCTGACATAGGCCACTATCCAAAAAGTAGGACATACATGGCTATCTTGGTTACTGAGTACTTACATAACACATGCACATACACACTCTTTAACTTAAGTGAGGATCAAATGACAGTGGTTAAAAACAGGTCAAACTTTGAATTCTATAGGCGATGTCCGAATATCTAAAATACATCTCAAGAAAGCCATGCCCTAACAGGTTGTTACTGGAACATATACAGTAAGGCTACATTCTGTCATCTGTGGAGCAGGAGGGCAGGTTGGACAGCTCAGTCCTGCAGCATTCATTGAAACAGGACATGGGAACCAAGCAAAAACCAGCAGGAGGCCACCCCATGTTTTCACATACAGTATGAGAGAAAGACCATTATTGATACAGGTGTATTTTATGGTGGTTATATTATAGTGATCACAGCAATACAAAAAAAAAGCAGCTGGAAGCGTAACAAAACAGCATATAGAAGGATAATCTCCTTTATAGCTCCTTATACCCTACCACAATAGATACATATAAGACTAAAAGAACATACTGTTTCATAAAAAATGTGCAATAGTGTGTAGGCAGGCACTACCAAGGATAAATCCAAGTTTTCTATTGGTCCGACCAATTTCTGGGTCGACAAGGGCGGGGCTAAACAAGTGCTTAACCAAAACAACTTTCGTGCGTGCTCCGACTAGAGAGAGAGAGAGAGTTGCGAGCCGGGACAAAGTCTGGAGAAGAAATTGAATGGACCGATACACGGGAAAATAAGCAGAGACTCCGCCGGGTCGTCAGGTGAGGAAGGTAGTACTGCATATAGAGGCAACACGTGTTTACTGAACTTTTTAGGCATCGACACCCGCAAAGTTGCACACGACGCTGAAGTTGTCTTCCGATTCAGAGCATCCGATTCGGCAGTTAAGGGGAAAGTTAAGGGACATTTAATTTACAGCGCTGAGCGAACAATCCTCCGTGTTTGAACCTCTTAAATCGCTGCATAGCCGATTTATTTGGACTGGATTATCCTAGAGAGGCTAAAGATTCTTGATAACACAGTTTCAGATTTGTGAAACCTTCATTCTATTTGTGGAAAATACAAAAAGGGAGATTTCAGTGCTTTTTTCACATGTAGACCAAATTAGACCAGGTCCTGATCTAAAACCACTATACCTACACTCATGAAATCTGGACTAGATTATCCCAGAGGGTCTAAGGATTCTTTATAACACAGTTTCAGATTTGTGAAACCTTTATTCTATTCGTGAAAATACAAACAAGGGAGATTTCAGTGCTTTTTTTACATGTAGACCACATTAGACCAGGTCCTGATCTGAAACCACTAGACCTAGACTCATCAAATCTGGACTGGATTATCCCAGAGGGTCTAAAGATTCTTTATAACACAGTTTCAGATTTGTGAAACCTTTATTCTATTCGTGAAAATACAAACAAGGGAGATTTTTAGTGCTTTTTTCGCATCCTGACCACATTAGACCAGGTCCTGATCTAAAACCACCATACCTAGACTCATCAAATCTGGACTGGATTATCCCAGAGGGTCTAAAGATTCTTTATAACACAGTTTCAGATTTGTGAAACCTTTATTCTATTTGTGAAAATACAAACAAGGGAGATTTCAGTGCTTTTTTCGCATCCTGACCACATTAGACCAGGTCCTGATCTGAAACCACTAGACCAGGGGTGCCCAACCTTTTTTGAACCGAGAGCTACTTTTAAAGTTGCCAGTCTGCTGAGATCTACCAGTCCAAATAGAGAGGCGTAGCCATTACTACCAGGTAAATACACACTTCTACTTGAATAAAACTGACCTTTTACGATTAATACTTCATAAAATACTGCAGATCCTTTATCTTTCCTCTTTCTAATCTACACACATACAAGTATTTAACTGAAGTTACACAACAGTGTTGTTGATACGGAGTTGGAGTTTATTCACACGTCACATACTAAAAGTGGGTAATGTTTTCAAGAAACATTAAACAGTGCTGCCACATATGACACAGGAAAAAAAGAAAATACTCTGACCCCTTTCTTTGCCATTATATAAAAATAGTGTTGCTACAACAGTATAAATTAGGCTTACTAATAAGACAACTCAGATCTGAAGCTACGCAGGAATCTGCTGTCAAAGTGCAATAAAAAAGACAAAATTAATAGAATCAAACCCTTTTTTTGTTGCATTTTAGTAGAGTATAAAAAGAAATGCCTTTAAAATAGGATTCAAGCAACACTAGTTTCTTAACCTGAATTGATAATAGACTATAATCAATTTAAGTTTGCATTCTTATACCATTTTGTACAATAATTATAATGAATGAGTTCAAACAAACTAAAACTTACAGCTGATTAATAACGTATCTAACTTAAGTTTTTATTATATCAAAAACCTGTTGAAATGCTACTGTTATTTTTACTGTCCCCAAAAACGCGTCGGCAGCGTCCAGGAATGCTTCTTTCACAACTTCGCCGTCTTTGAAAGACTTGATAAGAACGTGACTGACACGATACGATGCTTTGGTAGCAGCCTTGCTCTTGTTGTTGGGCCTGGTGAAAATGGACTGCTGTGCATTTAGCTGTCCTTTCAGGCCCCTCCCCTTTTGGGAGCGTAGGGCAGAATTAGGAGGGAATTCCGTCTCGTAGCTTTTGTGCACTGTTTTGAAATGCCGCTCCTAAATTACCTTTCTTCGATAAAGCCACACTCGCATTGCAGATGAGACAGATGGACTTTGAATTGGAATAGATACAAAAATACTCATCCTCCCACTCGGAGTGAAAATTATATATTTTGGGCTTTTTTGCTTCTGCCATAATTGCGGTCTTGTGTGTGTGCGGACTGTCACTCCTGTTGACACGGACAACATCAGCGAAATAGTATGGGCTCAGAACAGTCTCATAATACACACATGCACACAGAAGGATTCAAACTTGTATTTCCGGATCCATACTTGTGTTTTTCAATACACACACACACATGTATTCCGTTTCATATACATGTAGAGCAGCGTGTCTCCATCAGACTCAGCAGCTGATCTGATCTCTCTCTCGCGTCCGGTTATACTTCACTCGCGTTTATGTCCATATCGATCAGATCCAGCTCTCCTGATCGGCCTTTATAGAGAGCACCGATCAAACTATTAAGAGTGAATATCGGCCGATAATGACCGGCGGGGCTCCCCCCGTTAACAGGTCACTGTCTAGCACTGGCTTCGTAGTGCACTGATCGATTAGGCTAAGCTAACCTGTAGCTGCTCCCTCCACACTCACAACAACTTCATACAGACATAAATAAAGCAACTGTATTCGACATACAGGAAACACACATTTAAAACGGTTTTGCCTGCCGTTTTTGTGTACACAAGCATTCATCAATGGTTTGGAAAGTGGCGCTGTACCTTAATAATATAAAGGCTTGTATTTTCGTGCATTTTCTGTTCGGAAAGTGGCGCTGTACTGAGAGTGGAGGTGTCCTGACATTAGCGCCTGCAGGCAGGCTCCATGGACCTGTCGGCTCCGGACTGCGCAAAATGCGTACATGAAGCACTACGTCATGAACGCAAGAAATCTACCCTCGTGGTGGCGCGCTCATGTGATTGGCTTAGAATTGAGGAGACATCTGATTGGCTATAGATAGAAATAATTACAAGTACGAATCGGCTGACCGTCAGGGGAGTCTCAAAAAACCCACACACGAATGCACAGCGTTCCGTGCACAGAAAGCTGTTTGTGTTTGCAGGTTCAGAGGATTTAAACGGAAAACAAATATGTGAGGATCAAAAATATACATGTAAAACGTTTTTCTGTATTTGGATTTTATTTACATGTATATGAAACGGAATACATTTGTGTGTGCATTGAAAAACACAAGTGTGGATCCGGAAATACAAGTTTGAATCCTTTTGCGGATCATGAAATACAAGTGTTAATCCTTCTGTGCGCATGTGTGTATTATGAGACTGTTCTGAGCCCATAAAATAGTGCCCACTTCCCACCAGCCACGCCCAGACACATGGGGTCACACCGGCCAATCACAAAGCGTTGATGCGATCAAGTACATTATTTTGGCACAGGAAGATCATGTTATAGGACATTAAAGATAAAACTGAATATTGTTGTTCTATTTTTAGACACATCTCGCGATCGACTGGGAATCTCCCTGGTTGGGCACCCCTGCACTAGACCTACACTCATCAAATCGGGACTGGATTATCCGACGGAGGCTAAAGATTCTTTATAACACAGTTTCAGATTTGTGAAACCTTTATTCTATTTGTGAAAATACAAACAAGGGAGATTTCAGTGCTTTTTTTGCATCCTGACCACATTAGACCAGGTCCTGATCTAAAACCACCATACCTAGACTCATCAAATCTGGACTGGATTATCCCAGAGGGTCTAAAGATTCTTTATAACATAGTTTCAGATTTGTGAAACCTTTATTCTATTTGTGAAAATACAAACAAGGGAGATTTCAGTGCTTTTTTTACATGTAGACCACATTAGACCAGGTCCTGATCTGAAACCACTAGACCTAGACTCATCAAATCGGGTAAGTTTGGACAGCTAATTAAGGAAGAATAAAGTCTTTACTTCTCAAATGTATTATAATTTTTTGTTGCAAATAAAAATTCAACAGATAAGTAGGTATACTTATATAAACTTACAGTAATGTATTTACAGTTGCAGGCAAAACATTTCAACAGGAAATTAAATATAGTCTATAACTAGCATTGTTCAAGTGTACTTTAAGCAACAAGCTTTGTTTGCCTAATTACAGTATGTCATCTTGAGTACTAGGATTGCTTGGAATGTGAAAAACATTGCAAGATTAGAAAATAACACTCACATGGTATGAGAAAGTTGGTTCATTGTAATCCTGTCTTCTCTCTTAGAAAAATAATTGCTATTCATATTTTTGCTTTAGAACAAAGCAGCAGAAGCTGTTCAAAGTGGATGAAAGACTGAAGGTTAGCCTTTTTCTTTATCTCATGAACCTGAATTCCTTTAACATCTCTTTCATTTTTTTGTTTGCTATGAAACAGTATTTAAGATATGAAAACTTTGTAGATAAAGAATTATCACCTAAATGAGGAGCATACACTTGTCTTTTATTTATTTATTCATTTGTTTAACAGAGACAGTGCACATTAATTAACATTCCTGTAAATGTGCCAGAGTTAGCCTAGAGGCTATTTTTCATCTGTTGTCCCTGGACAGATTTTATAAGTGAACCTAAAACAAATTTAATTTAAACAAGTAAATACAATCAAATTAAAACATGCAACATACATTACTGGAATACTTAAATAAATAAAAAGACAGAACAATAAAACAAAAGAACATGTTGTGACGACCCCTCCCCCCTTCTGCCTGTCTGTGCGTCTGTGCTCCCTGCCTTGCTGTCCTCTGGCAGGTACTGGGAGTGTCATCCTGTTTGTGCCCGCCCATCTAGAGGCGGAGCCTCAAGACGGCATAAAGGCTTGCCCAGCTGGGAGGTTCACTTTCTGATCCTGATCCTGTCCTGCTGCAGCAACCTCAGCCTTCCACCTGTGTTTGTATTTTCACAAATAGAATAAAGATTTCACAAATCTGAAACTGTTATAAAGAATCTTTAGACCCTCTGGGATAATCCAGTCCAGATTTGATGAGTGTAGGTCTAGTGGTTTTAGAGCAGGACCTGGTCTAATGTGGTCAGGATGCGAAAAAAGCACTGAAATCTCCCTTGTTTGTATTTTCACAAATAGAATAAAGGTTTCACAAATCTGAAACTGTGCTATAAAGAATCTTTAGACCCTCTGGGATAATCCAGTCCAGATTTGATGAGTCTAGGTCTAGTGGTTTCAGATCAGGACCTGGTCTAATGTGGTCTACATGTAAAAAAAAAAAGCACTGAAATCTCCCTTGTTTGTATTTTCACAAATAGAATAAAGGTTTCACAGATCTCAAACTGTGTTATAAAGAATCTTTAGACTCTCTGGGATAATCCAATCCAAATACATCTGCTATGCAGCGATTTAAGAGGTTCAAACACAGAGGAATGTTCGCTCAGCGCTGTAAATTAAATGTCCCTTAACTGCCGAATCGGATGCTCTGAATCGGAAGCCAACTTCAGCGTCGTAAGTTACGAGTCAATTGTGGACAAGCCCAAACTTGATGTCATTGGGTTTGAGTCCAGTTTACTTTATTGTTAACTGTAAAAACGTTGTCTTTTCCCCTGTGGTCTTGGTTTACTGGCCTCCACAAAATGACCTTACAACACTTTAGCTCAAAGCGAGACATTGTAACACCCATAGGATGCGACTATCAGTAGGAAAAACAAAGGTCCCAAACCATTACCATATGCCAAAGAAGGGCAACACAAAAACAAATTTAAGAATAACTTAAAGCTTATTAGCAGCTTGACAGGATCTGGTTTTAACACCTCATAGCTACAGTTTTTGGAAGTACTGTCGAATTCACTCAACATTGAACAACAGTATTTCACAATCTAAAGCATGTCCATTGAGAGCTGGTATTTATTTGTATCCAGAGCCACCAAAAGGCATCAGTTGAAAAGAAAAAAATGGTAACTGGCCTGTTGATCTTTACAATTTACTGCACCAGGATCAGTTTGTTTTGTATTTTGGTGAAATTAAAATATG
This sequence comes from Pseudochaenichthys georgianus, assembly GCF_902827115.2. Lineage (NCBI taxonomy): Eukaryota > Metazoa > Chordata > Actinopteri > Perciformes > Channichthyidae > Pseudochaenichthys > Pseudochaenichthys georgianus. The sequence continues at coordinate 20,464,910 of NC_047526.1, forward strand.
TATTAGCTGTTGGATATGGTAAAAACGGATAAGTCAAATCAAGCAATCTGATTGGTTCTTAGCCGTGATATAATGAGCGTATATCACGGGTAGATAGAATTGTAGTTACTTTCTTTTTTCTTTTTTTGGTAGTCAGTATCCCTCTGAGCTACAAAAACTGAACAGAATTTAAGATTACGTCCGTTGCGAAACTACCTAACAAAGCTTAAGATGGAAACATTTAAGGTTAACTTCGACCTCTGGGGTCGCCTTAATATGGAGGAGTAGATTTAGCAGTGCCTAAACTGCCTATCTCCTGAAAAAAAAGCACCTAAATGACGACATCACATACGTGAAGAGCAGGTAGACCAGTGGTTCTCAAACTTTTTCTGTCAGGCCCCCCCTTTGGAGAAAAAAAAAAAAGTCGGGCCACCCCCCAACACAAATAGTCAGGCTCAGTGGCGGCGCCAGAGATTTATTTTGGGGGTGCTGTGGGGTAGCTTGACGTTTCATAGAGGGTGCTCAAACATTTAGGGTTTCCCATTAATGTACCGGGCGCTACAGTGGAGTTTTCTACTGCAACACTCCCCACGCATATACACAACGTACCCGCAACTGTTACAATGAAGGCTTGATAATCAGCTCACGACATATAGGTATAAGCAGGGGTAAAGTGCTATTTTTATAGGTGGTGTGTGGACCTCACATAGGGGGGTCCGGGGGCAAGCTCCCCCGGGAAGATTTTTAAATATTGAAGTTAAAAGCATCAATCTGGTGCACTTTGAGAGCAACATGAAGAGATCTATGGATACCTCTCTCAACACCCATTTGAAACAGAACTGTAAACAGATTTACTATTTCTTTATGGATATTTTACAAATCACTCCCCTTTTAAACTTTATTCATTTTTTAATGTCATATAGTATTTCATAGCTGTTTTTCATTCATTCTCTTATTTTTTTATAATATAATGATCATATAAATGTGTGCCTCGGAAATAATTGTTACATTAATGGTGACCAAAAGGTTTGAGACCCACTGAGATAACACTGAGAGAGTCCTTTAGCTCACTGAGTCTCTCAGTCTGACAGGAAAGGATTCTCCTCCACTTTGTTGTTGAAAAAACTCCTTATATCCGTTAGCGTAGCTCGCTAGCACCAGAAGCTAACATCAACGATCTCCGGTACCGGTGCGCTCTCTCTCTCGCTCGCGCACGCTCGCACACAAAATGGCTTGTTCCACACACACACAGAGCCGAGCTTTACTGAAACACAGAGACCCAGACGTAATGGTACTGTATCATATTATTTTCGAATCAATAATTTTTAAAAATATGATTTGTTTTTTTTTTGTTTTGTTTTTTTAATAACCATTTTTCCTCCTGGTCTCTCGCGCCCCCCCTGTCATGCCTCTGCGCCCCACTGGGGGGGCGCGCCCCCCACTTTGAGAACCACTGAGGTAGACCAACTGACCGGAGAAAGTGGAGCAATATTCTCGCCAGGCCAAGCAACAGCCTAGTACACAACCTCAGCCTAGTACAAGTACTCGTAAGTCATTCTACTGATGCTGGACAGTTTTTCAGTGGGTGCACAATAAACGGCAACATACAAATGAATGTAAATAAATAGCCAAATAATGGATCAACGCTGTCTGTCTAATATGTTCGCTAGCTGTTAGTGTTGTTGCATAGCAACTACCTCGCACTATGTTTTGTGCAGAAGGCAACGGAGGGACTATTTTATTTTGAACATCATTATTTACTAATAAAAACTATTTAAATTGGAGTGTGTATTTTTCTTTCATATTGCCATACTTGGTAAGTATATAGCACACAACAAAAGAATAGTTAAAATATATTAAATTGCATCACTGGGTTGGGCTGGGTTGAAACATATTTTTGATTAAACAGTTGTTGCTAAAAACAAACAAAGTTATGCCATTTTTAAACAATAATTTCTGTGAAGTTTTTGAATGTTTCTTTGTCTGATGGTCTGTATCTGCTCTACCTAGGCCTAATGTTAGAGGTTAATGATGGACCCCAAAAGTGAGACCAAGAAGATGACCTCCCTCCTCCCAGGCGACCCCTCGTCTGAGGCGCAGGAACAGACCCCTCCCAAAGGCCCAGGTATGCACAAATGGCAATTACACTTTATGAAGATAGAAAAACGATTGTTTGTTATGTGAATGTTGGCCAAGGAGTGTCAATGTTTTTTAGAGGCTAATTTGGAATTGTTTATGGTGTACCTTCAACACCATGTCCCAAAAGGGCTCCTCCTTACAGCTTGCACTACCTCTCTACCACTTTATTATAATACCACATTTGGTTACACCAGAAAGCAATATTTGTTAAATGTTAACTAGGTGCCTCTTCCAAGAAGCAGTTTAGTTGAATTTTCTAGATAACTTTCAAAGTAACCCTCCCCTTTTAGTTACCCTCAAAGTTATCTGGTGAATCAGTAAACCTGCTTTTTACAACAACAGATAAATATAAAATATATTTATTGGCACTTTTAACATGTTCCCGGTAGCTTTTAAAAACTGATTAACGAAGACACCAAAAGTAATTTATGACTTTTATTATGCCCATGCCACTCTAACCTTGGTTGCTTAAACCCTAAACTCAGTTCATTCAGTAAATGACCCACTTCTTTACCAATGATTCTTCCTGGAGAGCGATGCTGCACCGTGCTGCGCTTAGAAGTTAAGAATACATACTTCTCTATGGATAATAGAGTGAAACACAGGTCTTTGGAAGACAAAAAGAAATTCACATTTCACAAATGTATTACGACGCATTACAACAAGCCAGTTATTCTTATCGGAGGTGAAAAGGTACTTTAGGATTGGCTCAGCCACAGTTGTTTTGTGACTAAAGACTAAAGGCAGGTTCAAATATAGCAAAACAAGTTAATTACTAAAGTAGTATTCTATCTAATCTAAATACATTTATATTGCTCTTATTTTAAATTTGTCAGGAAGTGTAATAGGAATGTGACAACATTTGTTTACAGCCATAAGACTCATTACAGGAGAGAACAGTCTAACATATTACATATTGTAATCCCATTATGATATAAAGTTTGTTATAGAAAAGGATTGACAGATGGTATGCAGTGCAACAGTCAGAGCATATGACTTGTAGATCCTGCAGTTTGCAGCTGCGTCTCTGTTGTTCTTGCATGTTGCACCGTGGGAATTATATTAGATTAAAAAGAAAAAGGCCTGACTGGCATGATTATTAGGAAAGTTAAATACCTTGGCATTAAAGTCTTCAGCCTACTATAAGTAGATTACCATTACATGTATGATCTGTAATGTGTATTTGTAAAGCGCTTTGAGAGTCTTTGATAAAGTGCTATAATAAATATAAGGATTATTATTATTATTATTATTATTATTATTATAAAAGCAGATATTTCAGGTTTAAACCACACTAATACCTCAGGTGCAGTCTCCTTAGTTAAAAGCTGTTAAAGGGTCAATTCATGTCATCAGAAATAATGATAGAACTTTATGACTGTTCCCTATAAATATACAAAAAAAGGTCATGCGTATTACTGTTTTTAGCTCACAAGTTTAAAGGTGCATATGTCAATTGGATATATATCTATATGCTGAGCTGATCAGTTGTGATTCTTCCAGAACTTTCCTATCTATCTTTTGATAACAAATGTGTGACAGCTCACAGTGGTAAGTGCAAGACAGCGCAGATAGGCTTTAACCCCTCACTCACTCACTCACTCACTCACACAAACACAATGACTTGCAAGATTACTTTCTAGCATTCTTCTGAACTTCTGACCTCCTGTTCCACACTGTCAGAGCTTGCAAGGTGTCTTGATGGTTGGGGGAATCCTACAAGAAGAAAAGCTGTGACAATGCCGATAGTTATGGCATACATATTAATATTACAAACACTATTATGTGTTTTATTTTTCTGCCCCCTTACATCATGATGTTAAGTACATACAGTCACTATGGATATATTTTATTCTTACTTTATGTAATTTCTTAAAAGTATACTGGAGGCAAATATGTATTCACTCTCACTCTTCTTCTCTCTGTGTGGAGCAGCAAGTTCAGCTGTCAGAACAAAGTGAAAAACAAACAATGGCATAACATATTATTAATATGTCGGGTAGTAATAGATTTGTTTATTTTCTTCTCAGAGTGTACCAGAATGTGTAGTTTTGTTAGTATTTCTAAAAATCTCCTGGGGGAGAATCCCCCCCAGACCCCCTGCTGGGGTTGGGTTTTCAGCACGTGTGCTTTTTTGTGTGATACAGTTCAGCTTTGATTCCATCATCTCATTAAACCTTATCTAAAAGCATACTTTAGTTCTGGGATATAAGGGATATATGCAGCACTGTACTTCACTTTAATTAATATTGTATGCTGAAAAGCGTATGTATTACAGCACGATTTTTTTGTTGAATAGATTTGAGTGGTTCAACATTTTGGGTCGCGATTTATTGACAAAGAAAAAAGTGGGTGCCGAGGCCTGACCAGTTGAGAACCACTGCTTTAAACCAAGCTGTACAGTAATGGGTAAAAAAAAGGCCATCAGATAAACTTAAAAGATACACAATTAAAAATTGCATTTTTAAATATCACGGTTAACGTCAACACTGAATATCCCTACATGGGATCTTCTCATATTTTATCTTCGAGTATATTGCAAAGCCCCTATTACAAAGTAATGTCTTCTTTGAACCGGCTAACTTGTTTGTGTCTCTTTTTGGAAAAAGCAGCAACATCTGTGAGATCTCGAGGATGCACATTGAGACCTTGTTGGGAAGCTATTGTATTCCCTCTCACTCTCTCTCTGTGTTTCTGTCTTCTCTCCAGGCTGCAGTTGGCTGGTGGTGGTAGCGGCTCTGGCGGCCTCTCTGAGCGGCCTGATGCTGGGGTATGAAATGGGGCTGACCTCGGGGGTCCTGCTTCAGCTGCGGGAACTCCTCTCCCTCTCCTGCAGGGAACAGGAACTGCTGGTCAGCTCCCACCTGCTCGGCGCTCTGCTCATGTCCCTGGCTGGAGGTCCTCTTCTGGACCGCTACGGCCGCCGCTTCTCTTTGCTCCTGAGCGCCGCCCTGGTGGTCGGAGGGACTGTCATGCTCATCGCGGTCAACACACTGGTTTTCTTCACCCTGGGCCGGGTGATAGTCGGCATGGGTACAGCTCTGTCTGGGACAGGAGCGTGCCTGTACATCGCAGAGATCTCACCGATGGAGAGGAGGGGTCTGCTGGTCACGCTGTACGAACTGATGCTGGTTGTGGGTGTAATGCTGGGCTTTGGCTGTAGCTACGTCTTCTCTACTGTGCCGCATGGCTGGGCGTATACATTTGGACTAGTAATCCCCCCCGCGCTGCTGCAGATCAGTATCCTTGTGTTCCTCCCAGCCAGCCCACGCTTCCTGGTCACCCGGGGTAAAGTGGAGCAGGCCAGGAAGGTGCTGGCCCGAATGAGAGGTGGGGTCCAGGAGCATGTAGAAAAGGAGCTCAGAGACATCCAGGCAGGACTTAAAGAGGAATCAGAGCACACTTTCTGGGAGCTGTTCAGTAGCAAAGCTAACCTGCGCTCACGGCTTCTAACTGGCGTGGCTTTAGCCTTCCTTCAGCAGGCTACAGGTCAACCCAACATCCTGTCCTACGCCTCACCGCTCCTCCGCAGCATGGGCTTCAACAGCGACGCCGCAGCGACCTTGGCCTCCACAGGGTTCGGAGTGGTCAAAGTAGTTGGCACCATTCCAGCGGTGTTGCTGGTCGACCGCGTGGGAACCAAGAACTTTTTGTGCGTTGGTGCGGTCGGAATGGGAGTGTCGCTACTGGCCCTCGGCACATTGACACTGCAAAGCCACACCCATCTCACCAGCCTGTGTAAAAGTCACACCATACCAAACCACACACATACGCCATGGGATTTAAACGGATCCTCTATAGACTTTGGCAACAGTGACATTTTAGCTACTGGCCTCCCCAGCCAATGGGATAGTGAGGAGGCACAGTGGACTAAAAGAGTGGATGATGGGAATAGAGAGTCAGGAAGGACTCCTGTGGAAGTGTCCTCCTTTATGAAGTGGGCTTCATTGATCAGCTTGCTGGTGTTCGTGGCAGCCTTCTCCATTAGCCTGGGGCCAAGTAAGCACCAGTTTTTTATTTACCCACTCCTTGGGCGCACCAAAAGCTGTAGCATCATTCCAAACTTGTAATATTTGTTGTTAACCAATAGGAGAGTGCAAAGAAGTGCATTTTTATCTGCAATAAAATACTGCAGCTAAGATCCATATGCACTGACTAGCACAGTTCAGAGAATGGCAGCAGCTTATAACACGTTGTACGGTTAAGTACAACATTTTGTTATTTGTATTATTGCGTTATTAACCATGGTCTCTTGCGTATTTTTTTCTTTCCCTTCCAGTGGTGTATGTGGTTCTCAGTGAGATCTTTCCGATGGGTGTACGAGGTAGAGCTGTGTCTGTGGTGTCGGCTGTGAACTGGGCCACTAACCTGCTCATCTCCATGACCTTCCTCACATTTACAGGTGTGTGTGTGTGTGTGTGTGTGTGTGTGTGTGTGTGTGTGTGTGTGTGTGTGTGTGTGTGTGTGTGTGTGTGTGTGTGTGTGTGTGTGTGTGTGTGTGTGTGTGTGTGTGTGTGTGTGTGTGTGTGTGTGTGTGTGTGTGTGTGTGTGTGTGTGTGTGTGTGTGTGTGTGTGTGTGTGTGTGTGTGTGTGTGTGTGTGTGTGTGTGTGTGTGTGTGTGTGTGTGTGTGTGTGTGTGTGTGTGTGTGTGTGGGGGCTGTGCATCTTCACTGGTCTCACGATTCGATTACGATTATCCTGTCTTCGATTCGGTTCGATATCACGGTGCATCAGTAAATACATATGAACTCTCTTTTTATTATTTAGAAAGTGCTTCAGAAATCAATAACATAAATGTTTTGACATTAATTTATAAACCAAAATAAATGAATTGTATAGGTCTAGCCTCCGTGTGTGAAGTTGTTCCATCCTCAAAAACAAAAAGCTAATGCTTCTGCAGTCTAGCTGCAGCTTCTAGCCACGGCCTTCTGTTAAGAAAGGACACTGAAGGTCCTGAATGAGGCATCACACACAGGACTTGAGTCTGAACACAGCAGACAACAGGAGTATTTACAACAGCATATACAAACAAAAATACTGTATGTGGGTGCACACTTACATTCTCTGTCTTACTGTTACATGAATCCCATGAATGTATGAGACTAAGTTAGCTTCATTATATCTCAGTGATTAAGTGAATAACAAAGTTTCTATCGGGTCACTATCAGCCTGTCACTCATTATTTTCAGGGAGGGGGCGGGGCTTGGAGGAACGGAGAGGAGACGGTGATCGCGGAAGCTTTTTTCCTCCTGCCTTCACAAACTTTACACACGTATATATCGTCTGCAAATTGCTAGAGGACATTCATACTTTGCAATCCAAGACTTAATTAAATCCACCAAAAACCTGACATGATTGTAACGCGATTATTTTTGAAAAACATAAATCCCTGTGCCGCAGCGACACGGAGTGATTCAGAGCGGGTCCTTCTGCTTTTGGTTCTGGACTGGTTGTGTTGGTGGATAAAGCAGACTGCTCCGTGTTTGGTGCCGCTGTCACGTCTGTTCCCTGATCTCTGCGTCACCGACTGATTTGATATTAAAGTGACAGAAAAAACGTTATAGTAAAGCCGCGGCCGAAAAATCAGGAAGCAACGTTACTACGCTATAACCGATTATCTTCCGTCACTGCATCGAGACCGAATCGTCCACGTCCGCATCGCAATGCATCGTAGAAACGATTATTTTCAACACCCCGTGTGTGTGTGTGTGTGTGTGTGTGTGTGTGTGTGTGTGTGTGTGTGTGTGTGTGTGTGTGTGTGTGTGTGTGTGTGTGTGTGTGTGTGTGTGTGTGTGTGTGTGTGTGTGTGTGTGTGTGTATCCTTGTAGGTTAAAGTTAATGTGGTAGATAGATAGGTAGAAAAAGAACTGCAGGTGAACCAACGATTTAACCTTGGTCCAGCTTGATGCGCATCACATAGTATTTTTGTCTTTTGCCCAGGACAGGCAAACAAAGATGAAAGTTTATAGTAATTGTTAGGGATTAATTTTGTCTTTACTCCTACGTGTCAAAGAATAATTCTCCTTACTCCTAAGATATTTGACCTTTCGGCCTGTTGACGTTTTACGACGAAGCCGAAGTCTGTTATCTGTCTTAGGGAATGGGAAGTCTCAGCTATTGCTGACATTATGAGTTTTGTGACCGGTCAACTCTCGGTCACAAGAGCCATAGAGTCAGATAAAGTAATCCAGTACCTCCAGGTGTTCACAGATGCCTCTCCCAATATGTGGGTGGACTCCCTGTAAACTGGTTAAAAGGTCAACATTGATGAGAGGGTGATTCAGAATTGACATGGCAACCCACCTGAGCAGTCAGAACTTTCTGCTGCTGTGACTTGTGATATGAATTCTCCGGCCGACGCTTGTAATAAACTGCCAGTGTTTGACATCAGAACTCCTGCTCGTCCCGTGTCTCTCTGAGTCCTGACTCTCCATTGCTACAGAAGTTTCCCTTACAGTAATGGTTAAAACAACCAGCAAACAAAGTAAAACATGTTTAACTTGTTACACTCTGAGAAAAATAAGTGTGCCTCACCTTGTTCCCACTGCTGATTTGAATAACTTCTCAATATTCAAATCAGGAATCTTTTATATGCACAGTTTTTTTAAGGGTTTGGCAGCCACTGCAAATCAAGGCTTAGCTTTACCAGTGTCACTTTGTGGCAATTCTTCTTCTTCAATTATGTCTTTTAAGGACAGTGTCGTCACACAATGAAGCAGAGTTAGTCATTTAAACTGTAGAACAACTAGCAACTCTGTGGCGCAACGAAAAAGCCGGCATCGAGCCAAGAATGCATTTGAGCAAGGATACAATACATAACAAGTAAAACAAACAAGCATGCTATCTAAGGTACTGTGTGGACATTTGAGGATGATGTGTTCTTTCCCCTTTGTTCTCCTAGAAAAGTTTGGTCTCCCCAATGTGATGTTCCTGTACGCTGTTATGAGCTTTGTTCTGCTGGTCTTCATCATCTTCTGTATCCATGAGACCAAGGGTCGCACGCTGGAGGAGATATCAAAAGAACTGGCTAAGAAGTGAGTGGGAGTTTGCTAATGAGCTTAATGTTATCAAGGTGTCAAGTCGTTTTCTAAGTAGATTGCTTTATCTTCCTTCTCTGCTTTCCCAGGAAATATTTTGAGGGGAGGCTCTGCAGGCAGGTTCAGCCTCGGAAGAGTCTGATCTACAGCAGTACGTCCACAGAGACTCCAGCAAACGTCTGATTTTATCATTTGATTCCCAACTGTACACCTCATCTGAAGGAGAGTCCGTGCGTGGGATTCACGTGAGAAGGTTGCTTACGTGGTAGAAATCCAAAAAATATATACAGAAATGTTCCGATTCACCAAACATTGCGTACCGGCGAGGAAAGTGTGTACGGCACTTCCTACGCCGGTTTCCCTTTATAAATCACAATCAACTCGAAATGCAGTGCAGCTTTTGCGGGCTTCACGTAACGCCCAGATTGGCCTATAAATAGTCAGAGAAACGCCCATTCATTCATTCTGACTGACTGCATGAAGGAGATCGCAGGAAATGACGACAGAACAGCTAAAAAAGACATCTCACACCGTGTCAGATTGTAGTTATTTTGGGGAGGTCGAGATAAATCATATTGTTTGGTGGATGCCGTTTGAACCAGAGTAGCAGCATGGAGGTCGGATCGTCACCAAAATAAATAAATAAGTGGTCCGAAAAAGGTTTATGACAAAATAAATACACATAGCCTTCCCCAGGCAGTGTGTTTGTACCGGGGACAGGAGACACCCCCTTGATGAGAAACTGTAAGAAATCCCTCCCTCCGGAGTGGAGTCATGACGACTGGATCTGAATTATGTTTTTGGATTTGGTGGTTTGTGTCCCAGCTGTCAATCAGCTGTGCGCTGCGTCTCCAGTGCAGCCTGTGCATCTCAAGCGGTGCGTACGCATGGGTTAGAGTTTGCGTGGAGGGCCGCACATTTTCCCGTCAAGTTAGTATTTTATAAATCGCAAACATTGCGCAGAAACTGGTGTACGCCATTTTTTGAGCGTATATCCCTTTTATAAATGAGGCCCCAGAGCATTTAAGGGCAACTGTTAAGAATTTGGGCTTGAACTCGTAGATCGCTGCAGTTCAAGCAGATCCTGTATTGATGGCAAACTCATATCCTTGTTGCTACGTGCTGCACGTGAAGGACGAACAACAGGAAGGGGATAATGGAAATTGTATTTTCAGGACATTTAAAAAAAATTAAGGTTTGATTACATTAGTAGAACTCAGGTCTCACTTCAGGAAGTAAAGATAAACTTTGGGGATGAATTTAATTTCTTTGTAAAAAATGCCTTTCTTGTATTACCTACCAATTCAACCCCAACATAATGACTTCCATATAAACCTTGAATTCTTGGAGAATATGTTTTTCCAATGTCTCAATAATTCAAGGGTGAACATATATACAACAAACATATTGGGGGTAAAGTATTACCTTAAGAATAGTTCCAATAAGGCATACATGGAAGAAAACCCACTCAAACTGTTCTACTACAGGTTTTTAGTTTAGACAAAATAATGCCTCGTTGGTCTTGATTAGGGAAATCAAAGATGTACTAAACTATCAAACACTAATAACTTCAAATGTCCGTAACATTCTTTGAATTCCAAATTAATGCATAATTCATTATTTATGTACTGTAACAACACTAGAGCTCTTTTTATATGGGATTAAGCAATCAAGAAAATGATGACTCAACAAGATACCTTTTACCGTCTGCTGCACAGGTATGGTAGTATTATTGGCTAGACAATATTGGTACTGTTGTATTGTAAGATGAAAAGTGATGAAATGGTTTTGTTTTTTTTACTCAATGTTGCCAAAATTAAACTTAGATGATTAACAAGTGGGATGTTTTACATCAAAGTGTGTACTTTGACAGCTCCTTATCTTTTTCTCCTGTAGGAATGTATTTGTAATCGGACACACTGAAAATCTTGGATAACCATGAGTTATTCATTGCTTCACTCCAGCTGTAATCACGCCACGCATGTACACAAAGAGAGTAAATGATACGAAGTGAAGTGTAGTTTTAATTGTTGATCCTTTATTTTTATACAAAATACAAAATTCTGAACAAGTGTCACAAACTTTCAGTCGACACTAGTTCAAAAAGTCCATCGCACATACTTAAGACGACATGTCAACGGCTATATCAACATGTTTTCATCAGATGCCTCTATTATATACATACATCTGTTGCCTGACATTAGGTTGTCCCAATTAAAAACACTTTCTGTTGTTCAGGAGAATGATAATGTGTAGGATTTGATTTTTCTGGGACTAGCTAACATCGTTGTCATTGCCTCTTTGAACACTGTGAAATGGAACGGCTGCTGCTGAGATGAGTTATTTACTTAAAAATGACACCATTTTTTTTAAAGAGTTTCTGTTACTCTAGTCTGTGCCTCTCAAGCAATTTCAAAGACTAACTATGGACGGTGTTTCATAACTATTCCTTCCCTTGTGTCAGCAACAATGACCTGGGACTAACCAGAAGTTCTGTTTAATAAAAATGAGTTGGGGGTCTATGGTGACGGACACATTAAGAATGAAAACATACCCTTTGTATGTTGTTGTTTTGTATATTTGTTGTTTTGTATATTTGCCTTGTTTAAATCTATGATTAAAAAATGAAATCACAACTTCTGTGAATTCTGATCCAGTACCAGTTAAGAATGAATAACAGATTTATAGTAAACTGACAACCAAACCAAGTAATAAACAGATTAAAAGCAACAAGTTAATTGAGATTAATGCTTTCTGTGCATCTGCATAAAGAACTGCAGCCTCAGTCCAGACTCCATGTTTTTCTGATTGGGCAGAAATATGGATAATACAGAGGAGGCCTTGTGTTTGTGTTAACACGCCATGGACGGAGATTATTTTAGAAAAACGACATCTTGTATGTAGAGTTGAAGGTGAGGCTTCTCAGTGTAGACCTACTGACCCGATGCAATGGTCACAACAGTTCAGCGTTAAAATGGTTAGACTATTAAAAACGGGTCTTTCTGTGTCCACCCAGAGCAAATGAGGAACATGAGTGAATAACTTCAATGTCAGGCAGGTCTGGAAGAGCAGTTTCCACTGAAGAAGGTGACGTTTGAAAGAGAAACGTGTAAGTCTAGGCGGGTTAAAATCACAATAGCCACAGAATCCACAACAACAGAGACACTTGTGAGAGGGAAGTTGTTAAAAGTTCAAATCCAGGTGACATCCAGTCTGTTGTGTTAGAAGTTTGTGGACAGGTAGCGGTAAATCCAAGCAAATAAAACCCAAGGATAAGGTGCTTCCTCACTGACAAATCAGACGTGTCTTCTCTTTCCTTCATTCCCTCAGTCCTTGACATGTTTCTTCTATTTGCGGAGGGGTTTCCTACACTCGAACAGTAGTGGGTACACCTGCTCAACAGCTGTGGCCACAGTCTGCACATTTGGTCCTGGACAATGGGATGGAGTGGGGGTAGGATGAGAACAGAACAATAAGGTTTTAGTACAATTAAAAGACAGAAAGAAGCCAAAAACTCTGAAGAAATTGAAGTCACATATACCATTAGCACCATTGTTTGAGTTAAGTTTAACACAAAAACGTCCTAAACTATTTCACCCAGAGTAAAAATTGCTTTTCTGGTTGTGACAGACTATAAAAGCGCCTCCTAGCTGAGGATGAGACTCAGGGCACAGTACCCTATAAGAAATGTAACAGTGTACAGCATTGCACTTTTACTATTTAATCATTATTACTAGTATAATTATCAGTTACTAAGACCGTTAAAGTAATGAGAATAGAAGAATAAAGATAGACATAGTTTTAAACCTGATATTAAAAAAAAGATAGCATCTCACTGAAGCTAATTAGTTGACATGTTGCCAGCAGTATAGCAGGAAAAATAAACTACAGTGAGTTTATTTGAATACTGTAGATAAGGAAATGAACACAGTATGGTAGCGGTCAACTGTCACACACATATGTGCATGTAGCGAGAGGTACCTGTAACTGTGATGCTGCCAGTCGAGAACACCTGGACGGTAGCTTTAATATGTTTGATCCTGTAGGTGGCAGCAGGATGGAGCTCCGGTTCATAACTGACAAACAAGCACAAGGTAAGTCATCTCAAAAATCTTGATGAATCAACCATGACCTTCAATAACTATTTTTTGGACAATAACTGAAAAAACAAAATCATAATTGAGGTTATTCATCCAAAATACAGTATTCTCCCCTAGCATGCAGCATTACAGGGACACAGAAGGTTAATTCATTTAATATTTGGGCCAAAACTAATTCAAAAAAATAGAAGAATACACCATGTTCTTATTTTACAATCTAAATCTGTGTACCTATCCAAGTATATACAGCTTTGTGAATCAGAAGCACATACTCATCTTTTCTCTGATGCTGGTGCCAAATGAATACTGAAATGCTGAACAGTGCTCACACCACTAGAGGTCATCCTGCCTTTCCAAATAATTAAACACTATGGTAAAAAAAAACTTTTAAACAGGGCTATTTACTCCAAAATACATGTACTGAGGTGCCTCGGGCAACAAAAATGAAATAAATGTAATTACATTTCATTAAAAATAACTGACAAACCATATAATAATGACACTAATCTTGGAGATTCTGGACTGACAGGAGAAACCACTGTACTATGTTATATATATTTATAGCACTGCTAAGACAAATCTGGATAACAGTTATGATTGTAATCAGTGTGGTGATATTGGTTGTAATGCATAGAACTGTATTACCTGGCAATGGGTCGGTTGTTCATTGTAAAGTCTATAAGGGCGATTGAAAAGGGCATGGAGCACACTGCCAGAACATTCACCACTTTGAAGGCTGAAAACCTCACCTGTGTAGAAAAACATACACATGCAGTTACTCATATGAATGTATTTACTCGTACATGCGTCCACAGTAAAGAAGAACTCTTGTCTTTTAATGTTGGTCTCATGGCCTTAGTGTTGGCAATAATTCCTATAAATCAGCCCCCACACACACTCCAGTTATTCCAGAAATATATGCAAATGTAATCCACCGATAACCGGCAAGTAATCTGATCTGGTGAGAGGTGACCTGTCTAAACCAAATGAGAATTCACAAGAAATGTAATCATTTAAACTCAGTCAGTATGTTTGTTTGACTAAAGAACTGCATTAACAGCAGAGCCTTCTTGAAACATATTGACTCTTGCGGAGTCAATAAGTCTAGGATTGTATAAAGAAAAGAAAAATCCCCTGAGAAATCACATGTTTTTCTCATAACAGAGGCTTGAACCTTAACTCGACAGTCTAAAATGCAAGCATGTTACAATACGCTTCACATTCGGATTGACATTCATAGTTATGCCTGTTTTTCAAACATAATAAAGTGCTTTTTGTTATGATACAAAGGTTATGCTCACCCTGAAGCCCAGTTTCTGCAGAACACGGGCTAACCTGCGAGCGCCCAGCTTTGCGTCATCCTCACTGCAAAACACAGAAGAGATGTTACATGGAAATTGGCAAACAAAGAGTAAGGGAGGCAATAAATCAGAAGCCCACATGTTTCTCACCAGAGATAGTTAAAAGAGCAGTGCATGACATTAAGGATTTTGGGAGATGGCCCTGTAGGCCATCTAAGCTAATTTACAGATGGCCCTGAGCCCAATAGAGATTGCCCTGAAAAATGTGCGTGGACGAAATGACGCACGAAGGGTTTGGGGGGCCTCCCCCTAGAAAATGTAGATGTTTGCAGTTCTTAGATGCTGTCTGGTGCATTCTCTAGACCAGTGGTCGCCAACCAGTCGATCGCGTGTGGTGCGGGTAGATCGCGGACCGTAAAACAAAAAAGTAACAAAAGAAAGAAAAATAATAATGTTTGAAAAATACGTTTTTAGATGTAAACCTATCATCCACCACCCCGTTAGCAGGTGCCACTTGATTGACGTATATTTGAGACACCTCAATAATATAATACATTAACCGTGCTTTACGTGAACCTCATCATGACACAAGAGGGGACGGCAGGACTGTAATTTCCCGTGTTCAGTGAATGCAACAGAGGCAAGACACCAGACCAATCAGAGAGTTGCATGGAAATACACGTGTGCTTGTGTCATTCAAGCTCGGCTCTGTGTGTGTGTGGCAATAGCGCATTTAGTGTGATAGAGGGAGAGGGAGAGAGGGACCGGTGCTAGCGGGGACCGTGATGTTAGCGGGGACCGTGATGTTAGCATCTGGTGAGCTAGCTGCATTAACGGACATAAGGAGCTGTTTGTTCCACAACAAGCTGGAGGAGAGTCCTCCCCTGTCAGACTGAGGGGCTCAGGTGAGCTAAAGGACTGAGTGTTTAGAACGGTTTTGTCACAAATTATTCAAAAGATTATTTCCGCGGCACACCTTCATATGATCATTATAGTTATACAAACAATAAGAGAATAAATGAAAAACAGGTATGAAATACTATATGGCAGTAAAACAAGAATACAGTTTGAAAGGGGAGTGATTTGTAAAATATCCAAAAAGAAAAAGAAAATCTGTTTACAGTTGTGTTTCATCTGGGTGTTGAGAGATGTATCCATAGATCTCTTCTTGTTGCTCTCAAAGTGCACCAGATTGATGCTTTCAACTTCAATATTTAAAAAAAAATCTTCCCGGGGGAGCATCCCGCTGGACCCCCCTAGAGGAGGTGAGGTCTGCCCCCCACTCATAAAAAATAGCACTTTACCCCTGCCTATATGCCGTGAGCAGATTATAGAGCCTTCATTGTAACAGTAATTCAGATGCAATTAGCCTATATAAAAGACCTCAAATTGGAAGCACTGTCTGGGCCGTCTTTTTCACTCAATTCTGCAATAGGTAGATCTCGCCTTTCACCTAGGCCGAGGTCGGTGATCTTGGGCTTAAAAAGGTTGGTGACCACTGTTCTAGACTGAATTATAAGATGAACCACCACAATATTATATTGTACAATTTCAATTGTATTCTTCATTTCACTTGTTTGTTTGTGTTTTCTCGCTTGCATGCCCTGCATAGCTATAAGAAATACTTAAGTTGTTGGTCAAGAAGACACTTTCTATCTGATGAAGGCAAATGCCTTCCCAGATGTAAAAAAGTAGAAAACATTACATTCAGTTATAACTGCCAAAACAAACATTATTTACACTATTATGGCCCCTGTTAAAAATGTTTGTAATATTATCTACTGTAAGTTGGTCGAACGAATGTCTCCTCATCCGGAAGCTGACCGAGCAGACCCGAGCAGCAGTCGAGAGGAGCCGAGCGCATCCGCGAAGCACACAAAATGGCGATGTCAGAGTTCCCGTTAGCCGGCAAATCTAAATCTCTTCGGTCAAAATAATTTCCCTCAGTTGCGCCACTTATGTGACAGACAAGAAGAGTATGTGACAGACAAGAATAGTCAATTCTAATGTCTAACACTTAATGTGGAGAAAGAGATGTCCTGTATGGGTTGATTGTGCGTTGATCTATTCATTGTAACAGTAATTCAGATGCAATTAGCCTATATAAAAGACCTCAAATTGGAAGCACTGTCTGGGCCGTCTTTTTCACTCAATTCTGCAATAGGTAGATCTCGCCTTTCACCTAGGCCGAGGTCGGTGATCTTGGGCTTAAAAAGGTTGGTGACCACTGTTCTAGACTGAATTATAAGATGAACCACCACAATATTATATTGTACAATTTCAATTGTATTCTTCATTTCACTTGTTTGTTTGTGTTTTCTCGCTTGCATGCCCTGCATAGCTATAAGAAATACTTAAGTTGTTGGTCAAGAAGACACTTTCTATCTGATGAAGGCAAATGCCTTCCCAGATGTAAAAAAGTAGAAAACATTACATTCAGTTATAACTGCCAAAACAAACATTATTTACACTATTATGGCCCCTGTTAAAAATGTTTGTAATATTATCTACTGTAAGTTGGTCGAACGAATGTCTCCTCATCCGGAAGCTGACCGAGCAGACCCGAGCAGCAGTCGAGAGGAGCCGAGCGCATCCGCGAAGCACACAAAATGGCGATGTCAGAGTTCCCGTTAGCCGGCAAATCTAAATCTCTTCGGTCAAAATAATTTCCCTCAGTTGCGCCACTTATGTGACAGACAAGAAGAGTATGTGACAGACAAGAATAGTCAATTCTAATGTCTAACACTTAATGTGGAGAAAGAGATGTCCTGTATGGGTTGATTGTGCGTTGATCTATTCATTGTAACAGTAATTCAGATGCAATTAGCCTATATAAAAGACCTCAAATTGGAAGCACTGTCTGGGCCGTCTTTTTCACTCAATTCTGCAATAGGTAGATCTCGCCTTTCACCTAGGCCGAGGTCGGTGATCTTGGGCTTAAAAAGGTTGGTGACCACTGTTCTAGACTGAATTATAAGATGAACCACCACAATATTATATTGTACAATTTCAATTGTATTCTTCATTTCACTTGTTTGTTTGTGTTTTCTCGCTTGCATGCCCTGCATAGCTATAAGAAATACTTAAGTTGTTGGTCAAGAAGACACTTTCTATCTGATGAAGGCAAATGCCTTCCCAGATGTAAAAAAGTAGAAAACATTACATTCAGTTATAACTGCCAAAACAAACATTATTTACACTATTATGGCCCCTGTTAAAAATGTTTGTAATATTATCTACTGTAAGTTGGTCGAACGAATGTCTCCTCATCCGGAAGCTGACCGAGCAGACCCGAGCAGCAGTCGAGAGGAGCCGAGCGCATCCGCGAAGCACACAAAATGGCGATGTCAGAGTTCCCGTTAGCCGGCAAATCTAAATCTCTTCGGTCAAAATAATTTCCCTCAGTTGCGCCACTTATGTGACAGACAAGAAGAGTATGTGACAGACAAGAATAGTCAATTCTAATGTCTAACACTTAATGTGGAGAAAGAGATGTCCTGTATGGGTTGATTGTGCGTTGATCTATTGGTAATGCCTCGGGGTTCCGGTGGGCATGTAAACAAATGCATAATGCTGCGCTATACTTTGTGGCCTCACCCGGTTGCATAGCGACACTTATTGTTTAGGTGTCTTTTAATAAGCAGGTAGTCATATCATTAGCTAGAACTAGCTGGATCTGATCGATATGGACATAAACGTGAGTGAAGTCTAATCTGACGGGAGAGAGATCAGCTGCTGCTGACGAGTCGACACGCAGCTCTGCATGATCACATGCAGCGGTGAGCGGACAAAACACACACTTCAGGTTAGAATATCACACGTAGCTATTTTAATTACCTCTCAAACTACCTAAACTAGTTAGATATGTTTAGTTTTACTGTTGGGTCACTCATTACTGGATCCGCGAGCTGCATGATACTGGCATAATAGATTGCCCGATCGGGCAACCAGCAGGTGAGGCTTCATTGCCCGAGCTAAATACTAGATGGCCCCGGGCCATCGGGCAGTCCTTAATGTCGAGCCCTGATGAGGCTATTAATAGTGCTCTGGCAACAACAACAACAACAACAACAACAACCCGATTTGTTATGAGCAGTTGCAGATTTTATTCGCAGACTTCAAAGGAGTTCATGGTTTGTGTTTTATGTGTAGAGCAGGGGTCTCAAACTCAAGGCCCGGGGGCCAAATCCGGCCTGCGACTTCATTTTATGTGGCCCCGCAAGAGCTTGCAAAGAATATAATACGTTTATTATATGGTTACATTCCACTTTACAGAAGCAGGTTGCCCATAAACTACATGTCCCACAATGCATCTCGTTGTGTGACATGCGCACTGAAGAGACTTGCAATTATTTGCCCTGGACTTCTGCTTTCGGACGTAGTTAATTACTAAGTTATTATCCTATCCGATAATAATCCAATTCAGAGGCAATAATGTAACATAATACATTATTTTATATATATATATATATTATATATTTATATAGTTATAACCGGCCCTTTGAGTGCAACCTTTATGCGAATGTGGCCCGCGATGAAATTGAGTATGACACCCCTGGTGTAGAGTGTCTACCTTGTGGCTCCTGTGCAGATGATTTTCCCTGAAGACCAGATTGAGGCTGTTATCTTGGGTTTACGAAGCTTCATCAGGACTTTCTAAAAAAGAAAGTGTTAACATTTGAATGCAGCCAACATGAATCATGATAAATGCACTGTACATAATCAAAAGAAAATCAAGCTATTATTTGAATCTCTTAATAAGAATTTATTTGCATTCATCCACTTCCTTACCCCACAATCCGGCTTATAGATGACATTGTTCCCCTCTAAGGCGATGGTGCGCAGGTTGAGGTGGCACCTGACCCTGAATGTGGCCACCACATTGGTGATAATGATATCGAGTGCCTCATCATTGCTGGAATCCATGAGGAAGTGTGCGATGCAGCAAGAGGACCACAGGGGCTTTCTCCTCACACATTTATCACCTACTCCTCCACCACCATGTCACTCAGGGGCCAAGGAGATGAGAAGAGCTGGAAGGGGAAAAAAGGAGTTATTAATATTTTGAGAGACAAATGTTATAATGACAGTTTGACAAAAACCTTGTTTGGTGATAAAACTAGTGTCATAAACATGCAAAGATACTAAGTTTTGTAATGTCCTATATCCTTATTACTTTCCAAAATGCCTTTGTTTTCATAGTTTTACATTATTATTCACATTTCACTGTCACATTAGCACATTTTATAACATGACCAATACAGTTAAAATCAACTCGCACACATGTATGTTCGATATAAGATAGAGATATGTGTAAATAACATCTGAATGAAAACGTTAAAAATTAATACACTAACTTGTCACCTTAGTTGCAGCGCCAATTCATCTGATTCTCCAGTTATGTGGTTCCCTTGTACTTGATATGTAGGAGAGTGAATGGGACTAGTAATCACACAGGCATCTGAAAGACATGAGGAATCATTTATACATTTTGGGAAATTATATTTATTTTGTATGAACTTCTACGCTATGTTGGCCATGTATGCAGTTAGCTTTCCCGCTAGTTATACAGCCTGACGCGTTAGCAACTTGCTCTTCCTACTAAATCCACGCTATCCAGTAAGATACATACACATTATATATTAGAGATTAAATACATGATTTATACATCACGTTAATGTGTTTACGCGCGATATAGCTGGACAAAGTTGTGCCTAAAACAGAAGCTTTAGTGGCGTTACAGCTGATGCATCGCTCACCCCTCTGTTGTATTGCATAGTAACGCAACTGATAAGCTTGTTTAGGACACTGATGCTAAGCTAGCTAATCTTGCAAGCCTTACAAACCGGCTGTCAACTTTTAATCGCAGACTAATTTAACATTTCGACATCAACTAACATGTTTTATGAAGTTTACTGAGATTAACGATCAGGAACAAACAGTAGATCCACCTCACTACTGCCCAGATCTGTTGTGATGAGGCTACCCGTTAGCTGCAACAAAGAAAGTGCTCAGGCAGTAATGAATGAAAAGTTGGCAGCTAAGCTAGCTAACAAGCTAACTATCTAACGATGACGAGGTCGTTGCACTGTTTCCAGTGGTTGGTGTTAATGTGTGTTTCTCAAATGTATGCTTTAGTTCTTTAGCTACCTCTTCAGCTAGCTCAGTGATGTAAGCCCGAAACATAAACAGTCCAGCCAACGGTGAAATTTGTGGACAGACCCCTTCCTCCGCGAGACAATAACAGCGAGCCAGCTAGCTTCCTGTTTGGGCTTTCAGAATAAAACCTTGTGACGCACGGAACTTCAAAATAACTACAACTTCCGGTTTGAACTTTAAAAATGTAGCCATGATAACATTTGAACTTTAAAAATGTAGCCATGATAACATACAGTAGGCTACTAATGTATAGTAACTTTTTATGATAACGATTTGCAGGACAAAAAAATATATTTTGTGTTTTCAAAAGTAAAACTACAAACAGTAAAAACTATTCTTGTTTTGCAGGAATTCATCATAAGGCATTTGGTAAACAAATATAAAGACTGTATTCTTCTTGATCATCACCAAACAGTTTGGTGTTTAAACCATACGTTGGTTTAAAGTTGGTAACTTGCGCCACCATGTGGACCATTAGGGTTGATTTCTGTAGCCAAATTCTGTTCGACAAGTTTGTTTGGGATAATCTACGTTTGCCAATATTACACTTAGTAGGCTTATGTTAACACCATTTCCAGATAACAATGTGTAATTTTTCCAGTGTTTATGGTTTATTGACATTTAAGCTATGAGGGTAAAAAAACTTCAGAGGAAAATGAGCACATCTGGTCAGTAAATACTGCTTAGGGAATTCTGGACAGGCTACAAAAGGGGAGAAGGAGTAAAGTTTGGACGCGGTTTGGAATGTTTGTGTTATCAATGAGAGAGTTCACAGCCGCTCCCGTGGCTCATGAATGAATTTAGTGAATGGATGGAGTCCTGAGGTGTCTGTGTCACATCCTGCAGTGACTGTGACCATCAGGCTTTTGTGTGGATTAGACTTATTCTTGAGCTCTTTTGACTTGCTCTCTAACTTTCCACAACAAATACATACTAATGAGTAGGACATATACTCTTTGTAACTGAGTGTGTATAATGTACACATCCATATGTACATATGTGTGCTTGTCAATTACTTATTGCTTGCTTACACACATTTTCTCATTGTGTCCTGTAACCCTCTCTTCTGCTCAGACCACCGCAAACTCTTCTCCCTTCTGGCCTGCGCCCAAACACAACAGAAAATAACTTCTTTATGATTCAGCCTTGTTATTATTGTTCGTCCTCCCTGGTTACCAAATTGTCTTTCTTTCCCCCAGGGCTTATCCTGGTGATATATAGCCTTGTAACTCACATCCATTTTGCACAAGAGCCTTGTTCAGATGTCCCAAGTTGTTTACTATAAAGGTTTAGATTTAGAGCAGGTTAGGAAAGTCAGACCACAGTCACAGCATTGATTGTGTGTGTGTGTGTGTGTGTGTGTGTGTGTGTGTGTGTGTGTGTGTGTGTGTGTGTGTGTGTGTGTGTGTGTGTGTGTGTGTGTGTGTGTGTGTGTGTGTGTGTGTGTGTGTGTGTGTGTGTGTGTGTGTGTGTGTGTGTGTGTGTGTGTGTGTGTGTGTGTGTGTGTGTGTGTTGTGAAGCGGCTGACGCAGGACACAGGAGTGTGTTTACAGTTTGTTGGGCTACACAGCACTGGGGCAGTCTCTTCCCAGGGGAACAATGCTCTTATTCTCATTAGGTCATACGATGCAGCATGTAAACACACAGATGTGAGCACTTAAGGTTTAAGAGATGCTGATATTTCTAAGAATAAATAGATGGTCCATCACTGTGATTACTTTGTCTCTGTGTGTGTGTGTGTGTGTGTGTGTGTGTGTGTGTGTGTGTGTGTGTGTGTGTGTGTGTGTGTGTGTGTGTGTGTGTGTGTGTGTGTGTGTGTGTGTGTGTGTGTGTGTGTGTGTGTGTGTGTGTGTGTGTGTGTGTGTGTGTGTGTGTGTGTGTGTGTGTGAGAGAGAGAGAGAGATAAATAACATTGTTATACTTCTAGGGAATATATTTGAATTGTGTTCCTATATGTGTGTGTATCCATTCTTCATCAGCCATTTGCTTACTTCAAAGTTTTCAACCCCTAGTCAAAACATGATTATTTAAAAAATAATAAATGTTGCGTAAAATATTTGCTTTTGAGTGGAACAATATTATCAACCATATCCATACATCCCCAGGTCCCAAGACGAGTGTTTCCTTCTGAGCGTATGGATGATCTGCACAGTTTGGAATTCTTATGACAAAAAGCTGAAAAGGTCATGCAATTTGTATCCAGACAAACCAAAAGAAAAAGGGGAACTTTTAGAAATATACTAAAAACAAAGTCATTATGTGTCTACAACTTACGAAAAACACGAAATGCTATTTGTTTTTAAAACATGCAGGCGGATGCGTATTTGCAAAGATGTTCTTGAGGGGTGACCTCACTGTTGCCGGTAAACTGGGTGTGTTTGTCAAGACCCCGGTGTTCTGTTTATGTTGCGGGCACATCACAGGCCCATCTCAAAAGGGCTTAGAGAGCTAATTCAAAGCTTTTGAGAGTCTATGCGGTCGAGTTGTAAAACTGAGTTCAGTACTGGTTTGATGGCTTTGTGGGAACTCTGTGTCACACTGCTTAATATTTACCAGTCTGTTTTTCAAAGGTAGTGGAAATGGAAAATGAAATGGGGATCTTGTGACAAATTAAAGGCATGAGAGAAATGCCCTAGGACAACAACAGTAAGTTTAAAAAGATGAGACAGCGACTACCCACCTTATATATGAATGGCTGCATTTCTGCACATATCTTCCTGCCTATACGTACTACATGTGTGCATGTACGAGTGAGTGTTCTGTAGGAGACAGAGATAGATAGTGTGTTAGTTGGCCGTGTGGAGGGAATCCAGTGCTCGGGTAGTGCTGCTCTGGGGTCTTCCAGTGTAAACAGAGACGTGGGAACGACCAAGCCTGTTTATATCAGCTCCTATTCTCACTGGGACCAGACAGCCCGAGTCAGGGGCACAGCCAACACACTGGCCTCGTGTGCATACATGCTCAAAAAAACAGATTTGCCTACACAGACATGCATGCAGGCTTGTTAATGCATGCAACATCCTAAAATCCCAGATTCAGAAAGTTATGTTTGGTGTTTATTTTTGTGTGACTTATATATCGAAACAGGAATGTTAACCCACTCAGTCAGTTGACCTTTCTAAAGTCTGATCAAGTACATCTAAAGTTTTTAACATTGGACTTCTTTGTCGAATAGGACAAGTTGTTTATTATTTATTTTGGTTTTTAATGGAAAAGAAAGGTTAATCAGTATCTTGTGCGTAAACTAACCCTAAAGAAATGGCATTCCCATAATATACGTTCTCTTCAGATAAAAATACCCAGAGTGTAATGTTGAATTGAATGACTGTTGTTGACCTTTTCTCAGACACACTATCTAACTAAGTTAGATAATCTTAAGAACCCCCAAAAGCCCCAATGTGCCAGCAGACTAACTTACTTAGCACCAAAGTTGAGGAATCTAACTTATGCACCAGAGCCAATCAAGTAAATAAAATAAAAAAGGTTGAAAAGGAGCTCTATAAAGAAGTGAAATCCTCTTACATCACAGCTCCAGAGGTGAGTCTGAGCTCAGACAGAGAGACAATCACTCCAACGCTCATCATGCGGCTTTACTGGGCTAACATTAACAGCACCTGCATAAATGTTATGGAGTTCCCTGCTAAGCCATGTTTGGAAAATGATGACACTGCCATGAGCATTATCTGGTGCAACTCCAGTCTGCAGAGAAAGCACCTGCTCTGTGCAGATGTAATGCTGAGGAACTGGGTCACGATTAAATCGAAGTCTCTTTCAGATTGATTTATTTCTGTTGTTTTGCTGATACATTTTTTAATTGAGTTTTAAATTGTTTTATTGCATTTCTGCCTGTCTTGCCCTTAAACTTGCATAATGAAAATGTGGGTGATGCATTTATTTCACTCGACAGAGCGTCATCATTTACAGATTAAGTAGAAATCGTGAATTATACAAAAAAATCCCATTATAAAAGAAAAAAACTAAACATGGATCTTCACCAACTTCAAAACAAAAAACGAAGCTAGAAAAGAGTTTGGATTTTCATCAACAAAATATTTCTGCATCCCATCCAATGAAGTACTCTATCAGCATTGACTCAATATTTTGTTGTGTTGTATTTCAATTGAAAAGGTACTTATTTTCAGTTAAGAGGGTATCATTCACACTTTATTTATTTATTGTCATTATTATCTACACAAGATCTTACTATTTGTCAGTGTTTTGGTCCATTTGGTAAAAAGTTAAAAAGTACTTTCTTAGAAGGGATGAAAATAAAACACCATATTTTGTACTATATTGTCATTTGCATTGGCGCCTGTTTCATTTCAAGTGTTGATTTTAAAAGGAAATGATATTGTCTGATTACAGATATAACAGCTGAGCCCAAAGGGCAGAAAAACACATAAAAAGGCATTAACTTCAAAAAGAGCAGTGAAGGAAGGATGTATCATCATTATAATCATGAGGAGGAAATCTTCCAAAGTAAATGCCGATTTTTTTTCTTTATCAGTGAACATTTGTATTAAGCTGCAAACAACCAGTCATTTCAAAATCAGATGGAAAATTCTCCCGGCAATACTCTTTTGTGTGGCTCCTCACTGACACAAATGAACAAACGATACATCTCTGCTGCAGAACTGGGGCCCGCTGGCCCTTTTTTCAGCACCTCAGACGGACATCCAGCCATTGTTTGGATAGAGAAGGAGTTGCTGTAAGCCTTGTGGAGTGGATTCTTCCTCTCACTAGAAATCAGCGCAATGCAAAAACAAACTGCTGTAAGAGCGTGGAGGAGTGCGTCCGAAGGGCACCTAACAATCGCAGAGAAAAGCCACAAATGTGTTGGCTTCGGGAGGCTCAATTACACACCTGGTTGCCTTTTGAGATAAAGTGTGTGTGTGTTAGCAATCAGTAGTGAAATGCATCATAGTCACTGTGTGTGTTAATGTACAAGGCATGTTAGGAGGATAGGCTGGGTGCCAAGACTATCTCTGTCTTTATAAGTTTGTACTGGTAAAGGTCCGAATGTGGGTGGAATGGGGGGTGGGAGGTGTTGACATAGAAGGATGTTTTGGGGTGGCGTTTGGGGAGCAAATCGGGGTGAAGGTGTAGAAGGATGATAGGAAGGAGGGATATGTGATAAGGGGGTGTTGTGTTTTCGCGGCTCAAAGATTGGGAGTTACAATCGTACGGTGTGCAAGGTTGATGCATGTTTGCACACATTTTCGAATTGGTCTGTTTTTGCTCATACTTGTGTCTGTGTGTGATAAAACAAAGCAACAAAATCTCCCACTCATATGCAAGCAACACACACACACGCACACACACACACACACACACACACACACACACACACACACGCACACACACACACATACTGATATCTAAATTAATGGTCTCCTTGGGGAGTCATCCAAAGGCCACGGGCGTTTGGGAGAAAAGATTCTTGGAAAAAAGCTTCATCATCAGAACATGTGCTCATTAGTAACCCCATCTTAGTCATCCAGAAAGAAAGAGCGGGGTAAACCAAGGAAAACATGGACAAGGTCATATACTTATCATGTTGAAGAAGCATTTACTTTACAGTCTTTCCAAATGACGATAAAAGTCAGAGAGAGGCGATTGGGAATCAGCCAATCGGTGATGAACAGAGATGAGGGTAACAAGGTAAAGAACATAAATAGTTTAAAGAAAGTCTAAAAAACTAAAAAAGAATGAGTAAAAGGAAGGAAGGTTCTCAGCATGTTAGACTCCCTCCATCTCATTCAGCCTCACTCTTCGCAGGAAGTCATTAAAGAGTAAGCCAATAAAGCTGTGTCAGATATATTGTATCCCCATCCTCCACAGGGATATAACATATTGGTCTCCTATTCTCATCAGACATGGGGATCAGCATTTTACAGGCTCACGATGTCCCACTTTGGAGTTCAGAGAGTTTACTTTAAGTCATCAACTGTCTTGTTGTTGGTTTTCAACACAATTGTTTCCGGTTGTATTGAACATGACTCATTCAAAGGGGCATCCTGCAGGAAATGAAAGTTTGAAATGTGGTACTGTAATGTTCATCCTTACAATTCAGTCCAGCGTTGGGTCTTCAAGTTAGATTTTTGCCAATTAAACATACATTTTGGGAATAATCCTGATTTGGGATTGCTCCTGAAATAAAAAAAGTCTGTTTTCAAGCCTTTTACTATTCTGATTCGGTTCACTATACTTTGGTGTCGCTACTTTCCTTTCCAACTAGCAAACAGGCAAAGTTAGCAACTAGCTGGTGAACATGGTGCATCATTTAGCAGCTACATAGCTATATTTTCCTCAGGAGTTGTTAGCGACCAAAACAGAACTAAAAGAGATGGCAATTAGACTCACATATGGCCAGTAATCACATGCTAATCAATGCTAATGTTGCTATATGTATCTGCTGCGTGATTATGAATCCAGCTGCTCTTCTTGGCTATATCCGCCTTGTGTAGCTTGATGATTCATCGACTAGTGGTTATGGTTAGCCCATTGGTCAAGGCGTAGAACATTATCCAACAGATGACCTGTGTTTTGGAAAAGTGGACTTCTGGCTAATCCTATTGCGCTAGAATGCTACGCAGGATGGGTCTTGCCTTTAAAAGCGGCGGGATTCATAATCACACATAGCTGTTGGACTAGTAAGTGAGCAACCTTGTGAAAATGTTTTGTTAAAGGTGGGGTATGTAATTTATTTCAGAAAGACTTTTTGTTATATTCCATGGAATGCTCTTAACATCCCGATAGCAATGAATATATTAAATGCTTTGACAATAAATCCATACAAAAATTCATCTGTGGAAGCCGTGGCGCTGTAAAAAGCACGACCAATCATTTTAGCCGGCCCGGCTAACTGGATGGCCTACCTGCCTGTCAGCCTTCCATCTGTGCACAAACTTACCGTATCTCGTGCCCTCATTGGTCATGTGGGCGTTCGTGTGTGTGGGAGGAGGGGCTCTGTAAGGAAGGTATTTTCAAATTCTAGCGCACTCGAGCTGGTTTTTCCAAAATGACATACTCCACCTTTAAAAGCTTTTTTCTACAGCCCTGGGGGAAATAAGTTATTGCACGTAAAAATAAAACATTTAAAAAAGGAAAATCTGACATTTCTTCCAATAATGTTCTCAATCAATTCAATGACTAATGTTAACAGGGAAACTCCACCGAAAACAGATGAGCTTGTTTTAGGACTACTAAAAACAACTTCAACATTTCATACTCTCTGTTTGTGTATACGTGTGTGGTTGCATTTCAAACCCCATTAGTGCATTAGTCTTTCTTTGTACTTAGTTTTTCCTTTGAGATCTTAACATTTTTGGACCAGTATTTTATATCTTGCACTAACAAAGAGGATAGTTTGGAGGAAAAATAAGCGGCCCCTGTTGCTTTTTCTGTAGATAACACTCTTCCAAAAAGAAATACAAAACATCTTTACATCAGTATTAGAGCAAGAAGAGAATGTGTTTTGCATGGAAATGTTGTTGTAGTTAAAGTGTGTTTAATTGACAGACTGAGACAGTCAGATGAGAGATAGGTAGATTGATACCTAGATACATAAATAGATGGATATGTAGCAAGTCAAGGGTAGGAAAAAGGAGCAATAAAACATGATGGAGGGAGAGAGAAGTAGAAAGTAGTGAGGAGACGAGGTTAATCCAAACAGACGTGTGCCAGGTTATTTTTACGACAGTCCCATCAGCCATTATCTGCCTGCTCTGTTATGGTTAGGGATAAATACAGACCTGGGCAATACCGAGGAGGGGCAGATTTGTGACTGTGTGAACGGTTTAGCGTCCGTGTAGTAATGTGTAGTTTTGTGAGCATGTCGTCCCTCTCCTTCTCTCTGGCTCTCATCCACTGCAGCAGCCAGGGAAGATAACCACAACAGTTTATACCATTTCATCAGACAGTCTTCTGGCGATTTTAGCCCTAATGGACACAGAACAGAACTGGCCGTATTATCTTCTTGCTCAATAAAAGTCTCAGGGCCAGTCATGAGACTCTCTGTCTACTAAACTAAATAAATATCTACCAATTTACTGAGCTGGTGAGTGGAGAAAAAAGAAAGGTTTTAGAGGAGTCTTTGTGTTAGGCAAAAGTGAAGTGCAGGGGAGTTTTCTGTGGGAAACAATTGTGTGTGAGAGGGAAGGAGATGACTAGAAAGTGGTTATGATATCATATCTGGCATCAGTCTCTCGTCTGTAAGCTCTCCAAACACCTGTGTGTAAGGCGTGGAGTGAAGATAAACGAGGGGTTTAAAGTAAGACATACAAGGAAATTAATCTGTGTGTGTGCGTTCACCCATCTGTTTGAAAGATGTAGCGTTGTGTATATTTAAAAGACCTTTACACTATTTGTATCATTCGATGCTTATTTAAACATGTATTTCAGTGTTTCCTAGCTGAAAATGCAGCATTTTAGTTAACACACACCTGCGGCCTCAGGGAAAGCCTGAGGCCAACAAACGTGTGTTTAGGCGAGGGTGCCTCATCCCATCTGGCCATGTGAGTGTCGGTGCAAAAGAGCAGAGGTGACGGTGAGTTTGAAGCTGCAGAGAAATGATCTTCAGCGTTTATTATCTTTAATTAGCATCCAGGGGGAAAAAGAAGGATAAGGACCACCATTTCGTTGATGAATCTGCTCTCTGTTTTTCCCTTAAATAAAGAAGAAAGAGTGTAGTAAAAAAAAAAGCAAGAAAAACAGACTGAGGCTTCGTCACTCCTAAAAAAGTCCAATCATGGTATGAAATGTCAGTTTTACAAATGTTGACATTGGCCCTTAAACTGAACGCTACAGTTTTTAAGGCTTTGATAACACATGAGTGTTGAGTATTTACATTTGGGCAATATTGGAAGTAAAAATAGCTTGCATTAAATCAACTAAAATGGCGCTATAGGAGATCGAGGACTTATGCCAAGAAGGTCTGCAGAAAGGGGGTGTCAAAGGGTAACGATGATCCCGGTTAAAGGTACCGAAGGTCTATGGACACATTGACAACTACAAAACCTGCGATAAAATTGTCACGAAGAAGCTGTTAGCCGCTACCTGGCAACACAATCCCATGTGGCTAAATATGTTATCAGTAATTGTTTGATTAAGGAAACATATAAAGTGAGACAATAAAGAGTACACCAACATGTTTGCTGACTTTCAAAGTTTCTGACCTGAGGAGGCATTCGGAGGCATGTTGCCCACTTTCAAAATGGGCAACAAATAGTTAACTACTGAAACACAAACACACAGACACACAGACACACACTTCACACCTCTTAAGATACAGAAGGCTGCTGTCAAATAAATAAGCAAAAAAGTAAATACATATCAAAAACAGCTGGACGACGGCTGTTACGCTATTATAACGAGGATCAGCAAGAAACAAGGAATTGTATTTACACACGTGTGAGAGTGTGTGTGCGTGTGTGTGTGTCACAAAAAATAGCACTGTGAGATTAACATGATGGCGTAACTGCTATTACAAAACTCAATAACCTTGTTTAAAAAACAAGAAGAAGAAGAGCAGCAGGATTAAGATAGGGTTTTTAAAAGGAGAGAGAGCACACAACTCATTTCACCACTGCTCAGTCTGCATGTCCTTTGAAATAGCAAATATTTGTAAAATAGCAGAATCAGATTTGTTCACGATGGAGGACCGAATCATGAGTGAATTAGCAAATTATAGTTTATCAACCTTTATGGTAGACTCATAGGTGTTTGGGTGGGTGATCTGACAATTTTAGATGGTAATGGATCACAAACAAACTTATATTCAAGCATATCATAGTAATGTCCTTTTATTTCTGTTTCAAAACTTTAAATGACCGTATTAACTAACGGATGTGAACAAACAAATAAAGTAGTCAACTATAGCTCTGCTGATAGGACAAATTACTTTATGTGAATCTTTCTCGGATGATTATAAACAATGCAATTTACATTATAGCCAGTGGATGAATAGCTTGTGCCAAAAAAGAACTGAGTGTCAGTGTTATGGGTGAGGCTATGCAAATCAAAAATGATCTGACTTATATCATATTAAAATGGCTGCGTTAAAATCCATTTAACATGTCTGCAACAAGGCGTCATTGCTTTCTGCTATGGTTGGTAGAGAGATGGCCCTTCTTCTCTATCTCTTATGTTGAGTTTATCTTTCTGAATGATTGAACACAGTTACAATGGCACATCTTACTAAACGTTTCCACCGCCAATACGAGTTTGCTAATATTGTAAAAGTCAGTTTATCTGGCAACAATAGTACTGATGTGAGGACTGGAGTGAGGAGTTTTTCTCATAACTGCCTGCAGTGTGGTGTGTCATCAAAGAAATATGTAAGACCATGCACTTGCACTGTGGCATTTAGCATGATAAGCTAATAATCAAATGCTACAGCCAACATTTAGTACAGAGTTCAGCTCACATCTGTTTGTGATTATGCCGTAAAGGTAAGGTGCTGTTGTGTCTGTCCTCTGCTACTAAGTGGAGCTGTCTGTTTGCTGCACCGGAGCTTGGGTCACATTCACACACACACACACACACACACACACACACACACACACACACACACACACACACACACACACACACACACACACACACACACACACACACACACACACACACACACACACACACACACACACACACACACACACACACACACACACACACACGTGCGCACACTAATGAGCTAATATACACACACACACACACACACTTGTCTGCTTCCTGCCTTGGGATTTGGGGTTCAGAGGATTTTAGGTGTTCCCTTGAGATTTGATGTCAGATGTTTTGGTGTGTGTGTGTGTGTGTGTGTGTGTGTGTGTGTGTGTGTGTGTGTGTGTGTGTGTGTGTGTGTGTGTGTGTGTGTGTGTGTGTG
This sequence comes from Pseudochaenichthys georgianus, assembly GCF_902827115.2. NCBI lineage: Eukaryota > Metazoa > Chordata > Actinopteri > Perciformes > Channichthyidae > Pseudochaenichthys > Pseudochaenichthys georgianus. Next base: position 20,496,510 of record NC_047526.1, read on the forward strand.
TGTGTGTGTGTGCGTGTGCGTGTGCGTGTGCGTGTGCGTGTGCGTGTGTGTGTCTGTGTGTGTGTGTGTCAGGGTATATTTTTATCACAGCTCTCATCTCACCCTCTTAGTCGTCTCCTGTTAGCCTCCGGTAGCTTTATGTCTGTGTCTCATGGGAGAACTGATCCACACACTCGCACAAACACAGATTAGGCTGAAATTAGATGGGAAAAGGTGTTGCCAAGGTCAGCCACCTTAATTTAATCTTTCACACAAACTCACAATTGCAATCCCTAAATACAGCAAAACATGTCTGCTTCTTTCATAATTTCACATTTCTTTCTTTTTATTCTGTCAATTTTACTTTTCTTCCATAAATACAACTTTTTTAGCTTTTTAATACAAACCCCTTTAAATATTATTTTAGTCTTTATTATTTACCTACCTTTATATTGTTTTATTTATTTTATAGGTCTTAATCTTTTTCTTTTTATTTCTGTTATGTTCATTTTGTGAATTATCATACATTTTACCTCCTTGGGTCTATTAACCTGATACCATGTTATATTTTTGGGTCCTATCATGCAAAATGCACTTTTTGATGTCTTTTATACATAAATATGTGTCCCCGGTGTGTCAGGGAACTCACAAAGTGTGAGAAAATAAAACCCTCTCTCTTTTCCTCCGTGCGCAAATCTCTAAAAACGGGGGTACAACGGAGCTGTTCCAGATTTGCCATCCGATATGATGTAAATTACGTCATATCGGATGGCAAATCTGGACCCAGGCACTATCAGAAACGTCGCCGTATCAGAAACAATTCCCGACGTGTTTTGGACGTAATAGTATTTGTTTACATTAGCAAGTATCGCTAACACTCCGAGCTAAGCTGTACTGGAGAGAGCATGTGTAAGAAGCAGGATATAAAAAGGAACTCACCTTGTGGTAAACCCGCAAGAGAGAAAGCTTTTGAGCTCCTACTGTTTCAGAAATAATCCTTGATCTAATAATCCTTGATCTAATAATCCTTGCGTTTCATCACCGCAGCATTTTAGACAGTATCTGGCAGGTTCCGCATGAGCCGGCATAAGCTCCGGAGAAAAAAAAGAAGCTTTATACCCAGAATCAGCACTTTTGGAACAGGAAGAGAAATAGAGCGAGATGAGGCATGGCTAGAATGGGTGATCTGTTTGGTTTTTTGACCAAAACACTTCATAGACATGTTTTTTATATATTTGTATATATCTGAGACCTATGTTATTGCCTACAAATAGCATGATAGGTGACCTTTAAAGTTCTTAACAAATAATCTGAGGGGAATTTCTCGTTGTTTGTGTTTAACTTGTGATGTGTCATTTGGTAAAGCACTTTGAGCTACATGTGTTGTATGAAAAGTGCTATATAAATAAAGCTTTATTATTATTATTATTATTAAATGTAGGAGATGTATTTATCCTACGCCTGGCTTTTTGTTGGTGTACAGTGTGTGTAAATGATTGTACATGTATGTTAAATGTTTGTACAAGTTTCCTCCCTGTACTTCAGGCCCTCTCTTTAGTTAGTTTAGGGTTAGGGGAGTATCAGTGGAGTAGCCCAGGAGGAGCCTTTAAACTGGGCCTCGTAGGGGTGACGGTGCCCTGTGGGACATGGAAGGAGATTGTAGGCTGGAGGAGAATTATTCAGGGAAGGAGGGCAGTATGTGTAATGTCTTTGCTGAGGAAGGCAGAGGTTTTCCTGCATTTTGGGAAGTCAACACGTCCCTGGCTATCAGCATTTCTGGATGGTTTATCCGGAGATATCGGCAGGTTATGTGGGTGTATCTTGTTCGAGTCTGGAGTTCGTTCATATAGACAAGAGCAACTAACACTCCCCCTCCACAGAGAGACATGCAAAGAAATTCATAAATGCAACAACACATTCACCACATTCGCTCTTTGGGGACTGCTCGTATCTCTCTTCCTGGGGTCTGATAATATTCTGTCTCCCTCTGCTCCATGAGTTACAGTAATTACCAGCGAATGCCATAGAAAGTTATAGATAATCAGTCTGTGTGCGTGTGTTTATCAATGGTCTTTTGTGGATGTGCAACTATGAGCTCACTGGACCACTGAGACAGAGGAGATATGATGGGGTGAGATCATTCCATCTACAAGTGAAAGGAAAATTAAGTAAATTTTTCAAAATAAAATAATGATCCTGTACTTCAAATAGGAGTAAGAATGTTGATAATAAATAAAATACAGAATACTCCCTAAACAGATTTGTTTCCTCCTTGGTTACAATTTAGGAATGTGTGCACTCTATTTAACATGTTACAAAAATGTTCACATATAAACACACTCACACACACACACACACACACACACACACACACACACACACACACACACACACACACACACACACACACACACACACACACACACACACACACACACACACACACACACACACTTGTCACTCCCCCTCCTGAGTAATGAGGAGGAAGAGGATCAAAGCAGAGAACCTGATACAGCCAATAGGAGCGCAGCACTGTTTATCATCCCTCTCCATCATCGCCCTCCTTGTTAACAATTGCCTGAGTAATCAGGTGTGAATAATATCAGCGACGCTCCAGCATTACAACGCTAATTAGGTGTGTGTAATGATAATCCTGACAATATATAACTCTTCATTTATAAAGATGAATAGATTTTAAATGATTATGTCTTGGTAAGACTGGGTAGACTTGACTCAAACACTGTCATCTGAATTATCTGCGCATTACTTATCTTAATCTTACATTTGAAATGTAATCAATACAAATGTTTAATTCCTGTAAGATAAGCGCAATGTTAGGCTACACCACACATCTTAAGTATACTACAGCTACAATTCAAACAATTCTGATAACAACATTTTAATCAGATCTGATTTAACAATATTAATAATAGTTATTATTATATTTCATTTCTGCTAATACATCCCCTTATATCAGATCAGATTAGACTCTGATGCTCCTTTGAAAAAGAAGAAAATAAAACAACATAGATTAGCTCCATGGCATAATGCCGAAACCCGCAAAATAAAGCAAAAGTTGAGACAACTTGAAAGGATATGGCGTTCCACTAAACTTGAAGAATCTCGTTTAATTTGGCATATTACTCTCAATGAATATAAGAAAGCACTGCGTAAAGCGAGAGCAGCCTACTACTCTTCATTAATAGATGAGCCATAGCTCGATTGAGCCTTCTATTCCCATAGCACTCAGTAGTAATGATTGTATGTGCTTTTTTAACGATAAAATTGTTACTCTTAGAAACAAAATCAATGACCTCTTGCCTTTGACCAGTATAGTGTTATCAACAGCTCCTGGAAACGTAAGTTCAAATATTACACTAGATAGTAAACTAGAATGCTTTTCAGCCATAAACCTTGAACAATTTAATTCAATGATTCTTTCTTCTAAACCATCAACGTGTATATTAGACCCGATTCCAACTAAGCTGTTAAAGGATGTTTTTCCATTAATTAGCACTTATTTATTAAATATTATGAATATGTCTTTATTATCAGGCTATGTTCCACAATCATTCAAAGTAGCAGTGATAAAACCTCTTCTTAAAAAGCACAACCTCGATCCAGAGGTTTTAGCCAACTATAGACCTACAGTTGCAAGAAAAAGTATGTGAACCCTTTGGAATTAGCTGGATTTCTGCATAAGTTGGTCATAAAATGTGTTCTGATCTTCATCTAAGTCACAACAATAGACAAACACAGTCTGCTTAAACTAATACCACACAAACAATTATATGTTTTCATGTTTTTATTGAACACACCATGTAAACATTCACAGTGCAGGGTGGAAAAAGTATGTGAACCCCTAGGCTAAAGACTTCTTCAAGAGCTAATTGGAGTCAGGAGTCAGCCGACCTGGAGTCCAATCAATGAGACGAGATTGGAGGTGTTGGTTAAAGCTGCCCTGCCCTATAAAAACTACACACCAGTTTTGAATTTGCTATTCTTAAGAAGCATTGCCAGATGTGAACCGTGCCTCGCACAGAAGAGCTCTCAGAAGACCTACGATTAAGAATTGTTGACTTGCATAAAGCTGGAAAGGGTTACAAAAGTATCTCTAAAAGCCTTGATGTTCATCAGTCCATGGTAAGACAAGTTGTCTATAAATGGAGAAAGTTCAGCACTGTTGCTACTCTCCCTAGGAGTGGCCGTCCTGTAAAGATGACTGCAAGAGCACAGTGCAGAATGCTCAATGAGGTGAAGAAGAATCCTAGAGTGTCAGCTAGAGACTTAAAGAATTCTCTGGCACATGCTAACATCTCTGTTGACGAATCTACGATACGTAAAACACTGAACAAGAATGGAGTTCATGGGAGGACACCACGGAGGAAGCCACTGCTGTCCAGAAAAAACATTGCTGCACGTTTGAAGTTTGCAAAAGAGCACCTGGATGTTCCACAGCACTACTGGCAAAATATTCTGTGGACAGATGAAACCAAAGTCGAGTTGTTTGGAAGGAACACACAACGCTATGTGTGGAGAATCCAAAGGGTTCACATACTTTTTCTTGCAACTGTATTTCTAATCTTCCGTTCCTCTCAAGAATACTTGAGAAAGCAGCAAGAATACTTGAGAAAGCAGTCGCAAAACAGTTGTGTGATTACTTAAAAAACAATGATTTATTTGAAGATTTTCAGTCTGGCTTTAGAACACATCATAGCACAGAGACAGCTCTGGTTAAAGTCACAAATGACCTTCTCAGACAAAGGACTTGTCTCTATTCTTGTTTTGCTCGATCTCAGTGCTGCATTTGACACTATCGACCATGATATCCTATTGCAAAGACTAGAGCACTTAGTTGGCATAAAGGGAACTGCTTTAGGCTGGTTTAGGTCCTATCTATCTGAACGGTCTCAGTTTGTGTGTGTCAACGATGAATCTTCCATCCAAACCAAAGTGAGCCATGGAGTACCACAGGGCTCAGTACTTGGACCTATTTTGTTTACATTATATATGCTTCCGTTAAGCAATATTATAAGGAATCATTCTGTACATTTCCATTGTTATGCGGATGATACTATATGATATGATATATATATATGATATGATACTATATTTATCCATCAAGCCTGATGAAACCAATCATCTAAATAAAATTCAAGACTGCCTCAAGGACTTAAAAACATGGATGACGTTAAACCTTTTTGATGTTAAACACGGCCAAAACTGAAGTTATTGTACTCGGCCCAAATAATCTACGAAACAAATTATCTATATTAAATTAACATGAAGCCAAGTTGTTGCCTGGCAACGCAATCGCACAACGTCACGTTCGTTAATTCCACAACCGCACACATGAATTAACATCGATTTAATACATTAATGTAGCCTTTGTTTCTGCTAAAAGAGGTGTTGACCAGCTGGGGCAACAAGAAAATCGGCGAAATCGAAATCATTATTATATTAATATTGACAATAACAACCGACCGTTGGGGTAGCATTTGCTTGGCATTTCCGGGTATTTGTGCCATGTTAACAATACCGTGTAACTGTCATGTTTGAAGAGACGAAATCGTGACATATTCACGTCTCCCAGCATGGTAAATTGTCACATGTTCACGTCTTGCCGTGATACCGGGTTGGGCGTATATCATATGCACGCAAAATTGGACTTCTGCGTATCTATTGCACGCATTTCCAATGTGTAAAGTCGTGTCATTTGTACACAGACTGAAGAGAGTGGGTTGGATATTATGTACAAACTGTGAAGTCCACTGAGACAAATGTAACATTTGTAATATTGGGTTATATAATTAAACATTGATTGATTATATATTACACACTGGGCCTTTAAGAGCCAAACAAACATATATTGCAGTTTCATCTGGCCTATAGATTTAAAGTTGACTACCACTTTGAAATACAGGTATCAGTATTTAAACAGGATCAAGTGTGTGGCTGTATCTTGGCTGAAAAGCTTGTTTGTGCTCAACTGTTTTTACTTTATTTGTTTTGGCTAGAAGGATTTGACAAGACATCCAACAACAGACAGTGGAGTCCGTAGTGGGGACAGTTAGGGGGGGGGGGGGGGGTTCAAACGGATGCTGTGAAGGATTTAGTAGGGTGCTGGGAGTTCGGATTAAACCACGCACACAAACACACACATCCAAACTGTGCAGAGATCCTCTCCCTCTCTGTTTATAAACTGTAGCCTGTAGTGACAGAGACCAGACCTTTAACTCTGAAACCCAGCACTGTCCTACACTGCCCTGATGCCCAGTGCTGAGGAGTCACACACACACACACACACACACACACACACACACACACACACACACACACACACACACACACACACACACACACACACACACACACACACACACACACTTTTGTTATCTGTGCATCCGATCACCAGGCCACAAAGAGCAGAGGTTCCAGCAGAGGTTGAAAAGTGCCATACTGTAGCAGAACACATGCTAACACACAAACACACTCAAACTGCAGCTGCATCACGTCTCACTTACTTCCGACAGGCCACTTTGGGCACTTTGCCAATTCAAGTTCAAGCCAATACAATTTAAGAAGCGTTGTGTGTATGTCTATTCTGGAGCCAGCCATCAATGTAGCAATGGCTAGCCACAAAGTCAGTTCATGTTAATATATATGTATCTTTTTCTGAAATATCCACCATGTATTTTTGTGTCTTTTCTCTCTCTTCACATTTCCAACGATTAATTTATTTCTGACCTCCATCTGTCCATTTAACTCTGAGACAGTTGTCAAAGCTACTTTTTGTCTGTCCGCTGTGCTCTTTGTGTTTATTTAACAGCCCGTTTTCCAACTGTGCAGGCGTAAGCTGGAAAATACCTAACAACAAACGCTCCAGTGAAAATCTGTTAAGTGGTCTTTGAATCCATTTGACATAGTTGCCAAACCGTGGAATGACAACTTCCTGGTCTGTCACATGATGCAACTGGGCCCAAAAAATATGTTCTCCAATCAGAAAAGACCCTTAAATATTGTGGACTAAAAGTTGTAAAAGGAATGTATAGTTGTTCAGTGAACCACCACGTTGCGCTTCTCTATTGGTTGATGAATGCTAAAGATTAAAATGCAGGTTATTTTATACCCTGCAGTTAAACGTTTTGGGCCCCTTGCACCACTGAGCAACTTTATTATTTCGTTTTTTATATTTAGGATGATGTAACATTTGAGCACAATGACAACACCATGTTTGCTCAAGTCAAAACATGCTGTTGTTCCTGTCTTCTGATTGGTCGTTGAGGTAAGGAGTAAAACATTACCCCAGCAGGGCACATTAGAGATGATTCTCCATCATTTGCCACCATTTCTTTCAACATCCATCACACACATTGTGAAACCCAATACATTAACCACATATTTACACATTTATGCAGATAATGTGTGCACACATTCCAGAGACTAACCAACTCCAACTCCCTCAAGCTGCAAGGACAAGACTTCCAGGTCATTAACCGACACTGTGACAGAATATCAGTCTCTTTCTGGAAAATCACTGTTTGCCTCCCCCCGGATGTTCCTGTCACTTAATATCAAAGGATTTTAGTCTTTTTGAAAAAATAATATGACAAATCCACTCCCAAAAAAATGTCATAATTCTCTATCATTGCCTGGTTTGTCCGTCATATCCTTTTTTTCTTTTCTCTGGCTTGCTCCACTCCCTGCTTTGCACTTTCTGGAACCTTTCTTTGTTTTACTTTGATTTGATTTTTGAGGTACTTGAACTGAGGCGGAAACTAAATAGTGCGCACATTTGTGAATGTGTGTGTGTGTGTGTGTGTGTGTGTGTGTGTGTGTGTGTGTGTGTGTGTGTGTGTGTGTGTGTGTGTGTGTGTGTGTGTGTGTGTGTGTGTGTGTGTGTGTGTGTGTGTGTGTGTGTGTGTGTGTGTGTGTGTGTGTGTGTGTGTGTGTGTGTGTGTGTGTGTGTGTGTGTGTGTGTTGGGGGAGTATGGTTGTGATAAGGGACAGGGAACTGGAGTGCTTGGACATAGATGGATGATGTTTTTCTCACCCCAAGCCTCACTCAAAGATTGCATTCTCTTTCAGCTCTTTAAAACCAGCAAGCAACTATATTTTTCCCATTTTTATATGTCACAGAAAAACACAAGTGGAATGTTTTGCCAATAAATAAAACAATATTTTGCTTTATATTATCCTTCTTTTCCCTGACAATATGTAATGGTTCCTTCCTGTATTGTGTTGTCCTTGTGATGTTTTGCTCTTTTCTTTTTAGTTTTGATAAATTAGGTGAAGAAAAAAAGGACAAGTTAAGCAGTATTAACTGCTTAACTTGACTGGAAAGTTTGTCAGAAGATACCACAATTTGATAGAGGCATCTTTTTCTTAATCACCAAGTAACATTTTAGGAATAAGAAACACTGTAAATATACAGTAGCTTTAATCCTCAACTGCAGCTTTTCCTTGTTTTCAGTTTATATGTTTTATTTTGTTACTCATTTAATATCTAAAAGAAGCTTTCCCCCGACCACTGCAACTCTTTTGTGCTTTGCAAGTCAAATTAAAGTGTTATATCTATGTTTTTTGTAACGAATCAAGAACAAATTACAATAAAAATACAGTAGTATTAGAGATTCTTATACATAAGAAGTTTCATGCCTCTCGTTGGGCATTATTAGTGTTTAAGCAATACTTGCTAATGTTACTTTTGGTTTATTTCCTGCATAGTAGGTCTTTGATTTGTCATACGTTAAAGAAAGGAGGGGCTCTAGTGTCAGCCCTCTGTCTTTTTCATGGGTGTAGTTGTGGTGACGGTAAATATAGGCTGTCAAAACTCACAGCAACAGGGAGTTCTTTGACCATGTAACCTTTAGTCCATGGCTGTGTTGGCTCTTAAGTGATGAAGTGCCTGTTTCTTGTAGGACTAGAATAAATACAGTATTTTTTAAAGATCAACCACACGAAAAAGGGGCCCATAAAATGTGTTGGTACTGACAGTGTTAATCAGAAGCAATCTGCATCCCCTTAGTAACACAATGTGGGCCGCTGTCACTTAGGATGAAATAAATAACTTTCAGTTCTGTCATACAATATTATTTGTTCTCTTACAGGACATTCCAATAACAATATCACTTGATAAATTCCTCCTTTCTCAACATAAGCATTTAACAAAGGTGTGTGTGCTGTGCATGTGTGTGTGTGACAGAGAGAGAAATGATGATGACCGGAGGCATCAGGTGCCCCCCCCCTCGGTGGCCCTGCGAGCAACATCTGTAACCCGTCCCTTTGTGGTGACATCACACAACCAGCCTAACCTTTGAACCCAACCCGGCTAATTAGCACCTCGTCCCTCCATAACTGCCAGGGTCCCTTTTTTTTCTTTCCCCGTCTTTCTCACCATTACCCCCCTCTCCACCTGTTGCCTCATGTCACACAGTGTGTGAGACCGGGGCTCTCGATGTGAAGGTTTTCTAAACACTCATTGAATTTTTTTTTCTCACATGAAAAGCAGTTAGCCCTGGCAAGTGCAAGTTTGAGTCATGATTGTTGTACATCAGGGACTGTGTTTTATAGACGTACAGGGAAGAAAAACACGATTGTGCTCTGTTTTTTTAGCTATTTTAGTTCATTTCCCTTTCCCTGGTGGATCCATGTATCTCAGAGGTGATCATCAATCTACCAGACTCTATTATTACTTTTCCACAGAGTGCTTTGATTTCCAGCCCACCCAGGAGATTAAGCCCCCTCGTTGCTCTCTTTCCTCTCCCTCCATCCCCTCACCTATCTTTTCATTTCTCTCTTTCTTTTTGTCCGCTCTGTGTAGTGCCTTATCGCTTTTCTTTCCAAATGTGTTCCCGTTTTAGATCTTTTTGTTTTAAGATGTATCTCCACACAAGTGTTTTTAAGTATTGTGTCAATTCTATGGCTAAAACATATAGTGCTGGTGCTTGTTTGGATGCACTGTGACACCGGAAGCGAGGGGGTTAAAGGTCAGCTCTCAAGAGACACACCTCTCATCCTTTGCACACGCTTCAGCTGTGAAGGCAAAGGCACACACATTCCCAAGAGATCTGCAGCTTCATGCAAATGTGCAGCTTTAGCCACACGTGCAAACAGCAAATGTTTCAGTCTTTCAGTATCACCAGCAATTAGGAATTTCAGTCAGCAACACATACCTGACTATCATCAGTACTATTAACCCACCGTTTCCCGCTTTAACAGCTCCAGGTCCCATTTGTTTGGAGCATCGGTGTGGAATGATGTGGAAGGCCAAACAGAGGATTTCGGGTCCCGAGTATCCATTACATCAGAGGGGACCAAGGCGCCAGTTTGCCATTTGAGACGTGGCACCCCCATGTCCTTGCACTTTATCCTGTTAACTGGCAAGATGTGCTGAAAGTTACGTGGGCCCTGTAAGTGGAACTCGCTTAAAACAAACACTTTTTGGATTTGTAATTGTAAAGTAAAATCTAAATATCTTAGAGTAAAGTGTCTTGATGATAGGACCTTTTTTATAATATTTTTTAATTATAATGTAAGATTTATGGCAAGAACCGTAAACCAATTTCTTTATAGAAGACTATAGAAGACAGTATTTTGATCTCACGAGGTTATTAGAATAAACGTTATGCCAATTACATATAAGATGACATATTAAAATCATATTGTCCAAAGTTAAGAAAAAGTGGTCACAGGTTAGTTTTCTTAAGTTTTTTAGATGTGCAACAAAATGTGGCTATTGCACCAAGTCAAAAGACATCAGTAGAACCATCACAATTAAAATATGTTTCTTTGTCTGTAATATTTGTCTGCTATATTTATAACCACATCGGTTGTGGCCATTAATGGTGAACAAAGGTCAAACGTTTGAAACCTTGAAAAATAACTGTGAATATCACAGATTGAGTCTAACTTTTTCAAACTGTATGGCCCACACTTTTTAACCTGTTAAGCCCCATCCCCTCACCGGCGGGGGGGGAAAACGCATCATCTGCAGGAAACAGCGTCTGAGGGCTTCTTAATATTTAAAAACCAGCCTGTCCTCCGACAAAAAACGACCATATAGGTCGATTGTTCAGCAGCTAAATACGACCCAGAGTCACGTTTTAAAGTGTAGCACCTCTAGTGGTCGTGTAAGAAACAACATGCTCCTGTCGATTGCAAACGCTCCGGAGGGTCGTTTATTCACAAATAACCCTCTCTGGAAAATCCTAAATTGTGGAATAGTTTGGCCATTAAAATGCTTTTTTATTAGATTTCGAGCGAGAAGTGTATATTGTACTTTTATAATCTACGTCCAGTGGATGTGTAGGATCTACAGTTTGATAGATATACGAAGATGATTTGAGGTCTCGCCAGGAGAACGTGTACTGTATATGGGGCAACTTCCATGTAAAGTTAGCGTGGGTGAAAACAGTATTTCCGGTCTCGAAGTTTTCATAATAAAACCGGAAGTATTCCCCACACTGTCAAATGATTACACAGTGATATCTCCATTACTCATCCACTAAAAAACATCAGTTTATCCTTGTTAATTACACAATATTGATTGGTTTAAATTGTGTACAATGTTTTTGTGTTTTTAACCTTCGATTCGGAGAAACAAATTGTTTTTTCGGAGTTTAGACACTACAGAGTTTCCGAAGACACTACACTACCCAGAATCCCCAGCTATCGTTTGGGACTACAACATCCGCCTTGCTTTACAAACCCCGTGATTAGCCCTCAAGCTCTGTGATTGGATATTGGAGTGGCAGTGCGACAAGGTTACGCTGTCAAACAGCTCTTTGAAATGGAATGGAACCACGCCAGACTATCCAAAACTGGACTTGGACGGGTCCAGCCCGGCCCTCCCCCCCAGAATTACACTTGCTGGCTATTGTGTGTTTCGCAACATGTTCTATGGCACGTCTCTACTGGGAAATGTAGTTTTAAAAGACGTTTTCGTATTTCCCACAATTAGAAGTTGCCAGTATTAAACTGTATACATCCCTGGAGGTTTAGGGGATACAAACACATTGGTGTTATCAAATTTAAAACATATAATTAATACATGGGTGAAAATTGCTTGTGTCCATAATGGGCAGCATTAATACCACATGACAGCTAAGGTCAGAAGAGCTTTATTTAACAGCTGGTCTTATGTCTGTGACCCCTCCTGTTGTTAATTGATAAGCCTGAAACATGCACTTGTCAAGGTTCAGATGCACATTTAGCAAATATGGCAGTAGCCATCGATCATCTTAAGTTAAGATACTTTATTGATCCCAAGTTGGGAAATGTTTTTGTTACAGCAGCATGTACTACTTTGTTCTACTCCACTACAATTCAGAGGTTAACCTGGTATTTTTACTCTACTACATTTATTTTTGTTACTTTGCAGATTCTGATTAATGATGTGAAATATAAACAACCCTTAAATCAGACTTTAGTTACACCTGAGTAAAATTCAGCCTTATCAGTTTGTCTGTTTTGCACATCCTCCTGTTAATATCTTTGGACGTCCTGCACTAAACTGTTTTATTGTAGAGATCACTACAGTATCCTCTTGATATTTTCCATTCTATATTTCTATCATTGACCCCTATTTTGTATGTAGGCTACTCTTAATATTTAAATGTTTTCATCAAATATAACTTATTCAACAACTAAATTCAATAACGTGCTTTAACCACTAGGAGGTGCGGTTTAGACCAGTGGTCTAGTTAATAAAACATAATAATATCGTACATAATATAACTATAAACTTTATTGTGAAATTAAAACAGAACGTTAAAGGAAAATACAGTTTCAGTCTCTCGATGTGAAGCTTATGCATTGTACCATGAACTTGTATAGACCTGTAACAGTCAACTGCATGAGGAGTTGGAAAGGTAGTTCAGAAAATCAGTAATATCTTTAAAAACTACAAAAAAGTCCCTTTCTATCAGCTGTGCACCGTTATGGTGTAAATACAGACTATCTACTAATTGGATCAAATATAAAAGTCAGCCGAATTAGTGTTGATACTGCAAGGAGACGTATTGTGTGAAAATAAATGGAAGATGTTGTTTAATTGTTGATATATTTATGGTCCACGTCACGTATTCAGTTTTGGCGGCATCTCTTCCAGTTTGTCAAAAGGTCTTCTGATCAGGGCTCTATAAATACATATCTAGGGCAGATATGTAATATTTAATGCAGCCGAACCGTGTATTGTAATGCCGTTATGTGATGACTTTCAAAGAGAAAAGCAAGAACACTCGGAATAAAGTATTATTATAATTTTGTTCATGTTTTCCGATTTCATATCACATAAACACCATATCCCGACGTGCATTGCGGCGTGATTTCAAAACCTCTGAAAACAGAAATGTGTCTCTCAGAATCGAAAGAGAAAAACCTATGGGAAAAACACAAAAGCATTGTACACAATTTAAACCAATTAATGTCGTATAATTAACTAGGATAAACTGATGTTTTTTAGTGGATGAGTAGTGCAGATATCACTGTTAAATCATTTGATCATTGGTTTTATTATGAAAACGGCGAGACCGGAAATACTGTTTTCAACCCGTAACTTTACATGGAAGCTTGCCGCATATACACGTTCTCCTGACGAAACCTCAAATCATCTTCGTAATATCTATCAAACTATAGATCCTACATATCGACTGGACGTGGATTCTAAAAGTACAATATATACTTCTCGCTAGAAATCTAATCATAACGCGTTTTAATGGCCAAACTATCCTACAATTTAGGATTTTACAGAGAGGGTTATTTGTGAATAAACAACCCTCTGTAACGTTTGCATTGAACGGGAGCACTAGAGGCCGACAATTTTAAAACGTAATTATAGGTCGTATTAAGCGCTTGAACAAACGACATATTTGGTCGTAATAAGGGCTTAAACAATCGACCCATTTGGTCGTATGAGTTGGAGGACTTGTTGTTAAAAACCTATTAATGTGTCATACCCACTTAACGGGAAGAAACTCAGCTATCAGACAATATTAACCACTGTTAGCAAAACAACACATAAGGGTAATACGTTTAACAAAGGCTCTGAATTAGCCCTGAGCGACACTTAGCACAGAAATCACTTTAAAATACCCTTATTACTTTTCTGCAAAAACAAGATATCGATTAGCAAACTGAGATTGCACAGATTCGACAGGTATTGGTATCATTACTGACCCATCCGAACTCAAGACATGAGAAGCTAACAAAGACATCACACCACGTAGCATTAGGTAGCAATTACCTTTGTTGTTTTTTGATCAGAAGTTGTCTTCAATGGCAACGATAACAACGCTGCTGAAGGTTAATCCAGGTTAATCCAATGTGTCTGTGTCACTTTGAAATTATTTCTGATAATCCATCAGCAATAGAACTAGATTTCAGTTTTCAGATTTCAGAGCGTAAAATAGGTTTCGCTTTGGGCAAACTGCGTGGCATAGCTATCATTTATCAATGGTAACCTGTGTGTATGTGGAAATTCCCCTTCGATTCTATTGGCTCTAACGGTTCAAAAGAGATGTCAATCATCAACATCGACCAATGGGTTCCAGATAAACGGCAAATACGCCCATTTCAACCCAAATGACCCCAGAGGTGGAGGTTTTCTTTGCTAAACCTCTCCAAAAAGGTCAAATGCCACTTGTTTTGCATCAATCTTGATACAGGGTACTTATATGTTATATTTTAGATTCTTAAAGATTTTAGTCTCCGATCCCATCATTCAAGGGTGGTTTTCACCATAAGTAATGGTTTATTTTTGGATGGACAATATAATTTACATTAAAATAAAAAAATCTATATTGATTCTGACTTTTCTACATCCAACTCACAGGTTTATCATTGTTTTGAGAAAAAATATGATTAATTTACCCCTTTTAGAAGTTATTGTCATTTGTTCTGGGAATGTCATTTTTGAGCCTGAGACCTGAAAAACAAGCTTGGGGCTAATGCACCCCTTGAACTTCTTAAAACGGACAAATATATTTATAATTCATCCTTTCAGTTTTTTTCCTCATAGAAAGGCCTACTCCTAATTGTTGGTTTGAATTACGGTTCAAACAAACGATATAATCCTCCTTTTCCTGGGGACCTATCCAGCGTCCCTTGGGGTCCTGGACCACTTCGGGGACCAGCATGAGATCAACTCCATGTCTCCTCCCAGCATGAGGTAACGCCCTCCCAACGATGGGGATAAAAAGCCTGCTCCTCTCTGCTCTGTTCACGCTCACTTTGCAGTTGATGAACTTATCTCTGAGGCGCGTGGTTGTTCATTCCTGTCCGGCCACAGCTTCCTGCTCCCATGTTTTAAGCGCGCTGCTTTTGGTTCACCATGTCCACCGGGTCTCTCAGCGATGTCGACGACGAGCTCCTGGACGGCATCCTAAAGTTTGGCTCCTCCAGTAAAGACTCCAACGAGAGCGAGGAAGAGAGCTCCAACTCCGAGGGCGCAAAAGACGCACCGGGCAAGAAACGGAAGAAAGCGTCCCGGAAAAAGGCATCCAAGGGTGGGGCACCGCAGGAGGGCAAGCATGGGCCGAGGAACGCGGCCAACGCCCGGGAGAGAGCCAGGATGCGGGTCCTGTCCAAAGCCTTCTCTCGCCTGAAGACCACCTTACCATGGGTACCGTCGGACACCAAGCTCTCCAAACTGGACACTCTGCGCCTGGCGTCCAGCTACATCGCGCACCTCCGGCAGATACTGGCCAACGACAAATATGAAAACGGATTTATCCACCCCGTTAACCTGGTGAGACTGGGTGAAGGGGAAATTCAGCTGAACGTTTATTTATGTTTAAAAATAAATGTATGAAGGAGGGAACTGAAGTGAAGTATAAATGTATTACAGGCCGACTTGAGCAGGAAGGGTTTATTTTTTTTGCCTTATAATATTTCAGTCCCTGATATTTTTGTATTCCAGGCTACACCAATGTATAGGTGATACATGTGGGTGATAGATAAGTGAAGCAGGTGCATGAGAGAGGAAGAGCAACAACTCAGCTGACTGTTTTTAGGCAAAACATTTGAATTATTTTTACTGAGCTCTGTCTAAAATGTATTTTTACCATAACAAAAATTAAATGCACACATAGGCCACAAATGTATGAGATTTACAATTGTTTTGGGGGGGGAAAGCTCTGAGGCATACAACATTTGGCCTTGATATGTTGATAATAGCTCAAAATAGCTTCACTAATGTCAATTGGGATTACAACTCTTCTGATTTAGGAGACACACTGATTTATTGTTAAATCGATTAGATCTCAATCACATAACATTTGTATTTATTTAATGCATGAACGTCTGCATGATATCGTCCATTCCTGCCAGGCAATTATTATGTGCACTTGATATCCGCAGGTGATAAAATGACACATTATGGTTCTGTGTCTTTTTTCTTCCAATCTAATAACTTGATTTATTTTTATTAATATTCTAAGAAACTGCTGGCCCTAATTGATTTTATTTTTCCTCGCAGACGTGGCCTTTCATGGTTGCAGGTAAGCCGGAGAACGAGTTGAAGGAGATGCTGAACAATACAACGAGGTTATGTGGAACAACGGCGTCTTGACGAACCGAGAAAAAACCAGAAACATTGTGACTGACATGAACGTCTCATCTCCGCAGACTTTGAGTGGGAATAACAGAGAATATTATCTCTTTTTCGTTCCCGTAAAGACAAGTTGAATTTTATTTAAATGCAATACGTCACACATTGTTGTCTTTGCTGGTCCAAAGATAAACTGCGTGCTTTAAATTGCTTTTTTATAATCTTCAAACGCATTTTCACGCATGCAGGCCTGTTGTGGCGGCTGCATTATGAAGGATGTGCATATGAAAAATGTCCACCGTCTCAAATGGTTGTACAGATTACATGTATATAAAATATATTTGTATCACTTTTACACCTTGAGTATTGAATGTTTTTGTATTCCATTTATTCCTGTTTATTACCGTGTGTGGGCCAATGCTTTGACCTAGTAACCCCTCTTATCAGTTCACTCCTTCAGGATAACCTGAGCACCGGAGCATCAGTGCAGATAAATCCCTCTGTTGTTTCTAAAAGATAACAGTGGACGTGGTTGTCATTACATAAACAAACGTTTTTCTTCAAAGATTATTTGAGACCCTTAAAGGAGTTAGTGCTCTTAGTTTAAACAAGTCACAAATTAGTTTACCACCCTGCCAATTGATGGATGAAGGGGAAGTGAACGGCATACAAAAAAATATATCTCAGCTAATTGATATATTTATGAATATCTAAATATAACATGTTGTTAGTCAATGCTTTTATTAAACCTTTGACTTTATTTAATGACAACCACACACGTTTATTTCTAATGCAACTTCCAAATGAGTGTCGAATGAGAGTTGTAGATATACACATTTCAGTTACTGAAGTGCACTGATTGGATAGCCATATTTAGGATTAAGCCAATCAGCAGTGAGGGGCTGAGCAACGCGATTTGTAAGAGGTCAGCAAATATTTGGAACATTATGAAAGTTGTAGAAAAACCTGCGGGCTGATTTTTAATCCCTCCCAAACCAATTGTTTTAATTCGCTCGGGTTATGACCGCTTTGTTTACATCAAGCCGACATTTATTTATGCAGTCTGACACGCGGCCCCGCCCCTCTCTTTCTCTTTAACACGCGTCCTCTCATTTGTCCTCCTTTCTGTATATACATGTCATACTCTATTTTGTATTTAACCTTTATTTAACCAGATAAAAAGCATTGAGATAACATCTCATTTACAATGCTGACCTGGTCAAGAAGGCATGCAACGTTACACATAGCACATACTGTAACACACAACTAAGAAAACAAAAAGACGAAAAAGCAGTCGCTACATTGTGCACATTTAGGACAGAAAGAAAGGTGCACTACTTATTACTGCAAGAGCAGCTGGTGGTAAGGACCTCAGACAACTTCAATTTAAAAGAGGATATTGGGACAATCAGTTTTAGGCTTGATTGAAGGTCATTCCAAGACCAAGGACCATAATAAAAAAGACTCATTTTTCCAGCCTCAGTCCGCACGGCAGGTACCTGGAACCGTATCCAGGCACTGGATCTGAGGTTGTAAGAGTTACAAACTGGAACACATCTGGCACAAATATACAGTGGAAGCTTACCTAAAATGGCTTAATAAAAACCAATGCTGCATCCTACGCAGTGAGGACCATCCAGTTAGGCTATACAGTTTGCAATGATGAGTCCTATAGGGTGCATTTGATATATATCGCAGTGCAGCATGGTAGAGTGGGTCAAGTTTGGCCAAAACAGTGGGACAGGCAAATCTATAGATTGTATCACCGTAGTCCAGCTGGGACAGGAATAAGCCAGAGACCAACCTTTTACGGGAAGAAATTGAAAAACAACATTTAAGTCTGTAAAGGAAGCCAAGAGTGAATTTCAATTTATTTGTTAGAACTTCAATGTGATGTTTAAAGTTTAGATTTCTGTCCAACCAAAAGCCCAGATATGTGTATGTATCAACAAACTCAACAGAGACACCATCAACGGTGTCAATGGAGAGGCAAAAGGACGCTGACTTGGGAGCAAAGAGCATTGCTTTGGTTTTCACTGTTCAATAGCAGTTTAGAATCAAGAGGTGCATGCTACAGAGACAGTCACTGGTCAAATGCAAACACAGCGCTATACCTGACATGCAATTGTATTTTCTTAAAGACAAGCAACATTGCATATTAAAGAAAAATACATCTAAATGTTGATGTGCATGTACTTGTATTTATCATTTTATTTTATGCTACCTACATCATATTTTAGAGGTAACTTTTGATGAGTGAAATCAAATATGATGCATTGTTATATCAATATACTGAAGAAACCAGTTTGACAGATTACAGTAACTGATTAACTGACAGGTTACAGACATAATCAAGATTATATATATATGTACACAATCTAAATATATATCAAGTATTTTATACATCTATATTCCTTCAGTAATCAGCCTAAACACCCCCAGTGTGTTTTTTTCTGAAACATGTGAAATGTTTTTATCTTATAGTGTAACCCTCAAATTCACAGACATATTAGGACATGACCTCATTTTCCTCCATGGAGTTAAATGTTGCTTATACAGTATTTCCACATTAATGATTATCCAATAATCCAAGACTGACTTCAGCCATTCAACTCCATAATAATCTGCTTTTCAATGCATTTACCCAACATCACTTCTGTATTTTAAATTAGGTTTCAAATGCTGCACTTTATTTTGTATTGGAATATTTTTTAGATATATGTTGCTTTATTAAACATCTGAATATGTCTGCTCCCAACTGTAAGCAAAACATAACAGTAAACTACATTAATTTGATAGTATTATTCAATCACTAATGCTATGCAAGTCTCGTTCATGATTTACTAATAGTGATTTGAAAACAATGCTAACTCTCTACCAACTCTCAAAAGCAACTCATGGCCTTCGCAAACTTGTATTTTCTTAGTCGTCATGGAGATATTTACATTATTATTGAGGCTCATGTGCTAATTTTATTTCAGAGGTCATTACCTTTCCAGTGACTGGAATGATGTGGTTGACTTTAATCACTTTTACTAGATCACTTCATTTTAGGCATTAGAAAAAGAAAACACCAAGTGTCCTTTAATAGGAACAATAAGATGGAGTGCTGCAGTAATAAAAGAGTCCCACCGACATCTCTTCAAGGACCCTCACCTAATACATCAGCTGTGGCGTGGCAGGGGCCTCGCCGCCACCTCAAAGGGACCACCGTGGAGAAAATAAACTTGGCCGCCTCTCTGCTGGGGCCAGCTGCAGAGAGATAGAGAGGAAGAGAGATATAAAAGGGGAGGGAGGAGACTGCATGAGAGCAGGGCAGGGATTCCCATACTTGCTAATTGTTTTGTTGGACGGATGCCCAAACTGTGATGTGAAAAAGGTCCAGGAAAGAAAAAGAAAAAATCACATTGTGTTCCATCAAGTTTCCCATCTGCCCTCATGGTTCCTGCAGATCACTTGATAGTGGCATGTCTTTCCTTCAGGGGTGTGTTGGCTAATGCGGTATAATGGTGTTAAGAATATAATAAACAGTGTGTATTCAGTTTATATTTAATCTCTCTGTTTATTCAAAAATATTGGATAGATATATGAGGCAATGAAGAAACATAAACATAATGATCTTTTGTTATTTTTGAAGGCCTAATTAAGCAGAAAACAGCCATCACTTATATGATGCATTACCATTTACATGTCATTGTATTCCAATTTACTCCCAAGGCCCAACCCTGACACAGCCTGCTGTTCGTGCAGCATCCAACACTGCCATCTTTTGGACAAAGTATAACAGTGTTTTTGGGAAAGCTTTGGACCTGCATCACACTCTGTCCTAAGGAATCAGCTCTCGACAGCATTTTTTGTTTGTCCTTTTTAAGAAATAATTCGAAAATCAGATTTAAATTGTATTTTTTGATTGTTTATGTCATGGAAGGCCCGTAAAGTAACTGTATGTAATAAATCACAGTCGTATTAGCAAAACAATGATTTGAAAATAGCAAATTATTTCTCTTTTTGTTCAATTTGAATGGATTGTTTCAATCTTCATTCACATATTGAAAAGCAAGAAGCCACTAAATGTGCTGTGATTGTTTGAATTATCATACACTGCATTCTCTTCTGGTAGGACCAAATGTAATTCATCACCCACATTCAGCTCTAGAGTAACAGCATTTGACAAGTACTCAAAAGAATAAGTATACCTGGTTTGCAAATTAAACATTACCGATCTCCCATTATAAAAGAGTTTCACTCCCATGTGGCCCTTTTTTGTAGAACCACATATTGTGAATCTAAAATAGTACACTCCTTTCACAGGTGCGGTGAAGAAGCCAGTGGTCGGACTGTAGGCGTTGCCAACATTGGTGAAGACCTTGCTGAACTTTAGCACTGTTGGAGTATTGTAAGGCCCTACAACAAGTGAGTCTGTTAAAGCAGCGTAGAAGGCCACCTTTGCACTCTCTTTGATCAGAATGTCCACTCGGCTCTCAATGGTGTTCATCCTCTCCGATACAGATGTAAGTTGGACTTCTTGAGCTGTGTTCTGGGCCTTCAGGTCCTCCATCTTGTGTGTTAGCAGCTGCAGCTGACTACCGCCGACTGTCACTCTGGTTTCTATGGACAAAAGTTCAGCAGCCTGCTTTTCGAGAGCGACCCCCAGCTCTGTGTTTACTTTCTTGAGTTCTTCCACTTGCTTTTCACTTGTTTTCAGTCTCTCCTGTGTGGCAGCGTGATCTCTCTTCAGCTCCTCCAGGCTGGTTTGAGTGAGAAGCAGGTCGACCTTCTGCTCGTCTGCATGCATCTCTGTCTCACTCAGCCTGGCCTCCATGTTCCTGAGCTCCACCCTCTGCTCCACAACCATGTCTCTCAGCATCCTCAACTCCGTCCAAACGTCAGGGCCGGTGTTGGTTTGGTCATTGGGCCCCTCTGCTGTTGTATCGGGGTCCAGAGGTTGCTTTTTGTCAGTCACAAAAACGAGGAGTTTGGTCTCCACTCTTTCACTTGCTGGGACATCAAGAGTGGTTGGAACGAACAGGCAGGGCAGCAAAACCAGCAAAAATAAAAAGGCCCTCATTTTGCCATCTATTGATGCCTCGACGGTGAAAGGTCTAAATGAATGCGGTTTGGGGAGCGTCTTTTTATAAGCAAAATACGTAGCTGTTGTCATCTGCTTTTGTTTTTTGGCAAGCTCTGCTGGAAAAAGTAAAAGGTGGCACAAAGATAAACTGAATGTGAAGCAGGCTGCTCTTCAAGGTCATGTGAAAAAGCCCAGATGATGTTTCACTGAGGAGGGTTGTACTGTATTGTAGTGGTGTTGTGTAAGGATATACAAATAGTATTCTATTAGTACAACAAGTGCTAGAAGTAGCATTTTTCAGAGTTTGACTGCCAGCTTTGGGGATATATATCGATATGTTTTTTTTTTAAATACATCTGCTGTGCTTCTTCTTCTATGTGGCTGTGTTCATATCACCAATTTAATAAACTGTAGAAGGATTGGTGAAGAAGGTGCTCTAGCATGTATATGTTCATGTCTATATTGATGGGTGGCTTTGGTGTTCATGCAAATGGTTAAAAAATGCATGACTTACACTTGACATGTCTGCTATTTGCATGGCATGGCATCTTTCCTAAGTCTTTCTTTATCGATCCGTTAGCCAGTTTGTGTTGTGTAATCCGAGACCCTGCCAAATTGTGTAGCACAAACACATGCTGCTGCTCTCATGACTAAGGTCAGCTTAATACCGTTACTCTGTACTGTAAGAAGGTAACCGAGCCCCACATGTCTCTGTTTTATCCATGTTTTTTGTCAAGAAGAATATAATTGTTTAAAATAAAAGTTAGTCTTTATTAGGATGACTTGGCATTATATGACCAGACATTTTTGACCAGAAGATGGCAGCCTTACAACAATAATGAGACACATCACTTTTAGTTGCTGCACTCAGGACTGGTATATGGATGAAATGTAATGGATGAATCTGACAAGAAATCACATCATTACCAGGTCCCTCAGTGTTTTGGGAAAACATTTAAATGCAAAGTGTATATTTAACTTTAAGACTGCACACTGATGTCCAACCCTTTCTACAAAAGGAGACAACATTTGTACTTTTCTACCTCTTAAGAGTTGAACCAGCAGGTGGCAGCCGAAGACTCCCTTTAACAAACGTCAACAACAGCAGCAAGAGAAAGAAATGGAAGGGAGGGAGGAATAAAAACGCTTAAGCATATTTGAAGATTAAGGAACTGTGACTGAATGGAGCACAGGAAGTGGACATTCAACCTGTGTGAGCTTTGTGGCAAAAAACTGCAGCTGTGACTTTTCCACCAGTTGTGTTTTTGTGAACATATACTGAGAGTTTGACACCAGTGGGTTGCTTTAAAGTATGTAAAAACCACAATCTCATCATGCATTCAAAAACATTGCTGATGTAAGAGAACAGCTGATGATGGTGTCAATTTGTATCAGATGGTATGGCAGCCTGGCACAGCGGCCACCAGCCAGAGCAGAGATGCCAAAGATAGCTGCGGCCTACCCAGATCACATGTGTATTGGCATGCTCATACTTTTGGTGTTATTTGTAAGTTATTTGAGATAGTATTCTTTGAGATGTTTGCCCTTAATCCAAGATGAATAAATCAGTAGTCTTTGTACTGTTCAAAGCGTTGAAAAGGACTTTAAAATTAATCAGCTGCATCTTATATACATAAAATGGCTCCTTATATGATGCACCACTACTTAGTCTATTTGACCTAATATGTAGAAGCTGAAAAATGTTTTTTTCCCCTTTAGTTTACCGTTGATGCTACGACAGTTCTGCCGTCTATTGGTTTCACATTTTGCCAGTTTCTACAGTGTATACATTGAGGAAACATATCAATTTATTATAATAATAATGCCATATGGAGAAAGAGGCTTAGAAGCATTGCAACTCTTCTTATTGAACAGAACTTGTGATGCGTAAATGTGTAGGAGACAAGAGGACAGATGATTATCCATCCCTGCCAGGGTGCTTTTCTCCTCCTCCTGAGCCACAGCACATGAACAATAAATGTCACTGTGAAATGTGTTTGTCTCAAGCCTTGAAGTGCTCGCTTGCACACACAGATTTATGTTGCCTAAAGTACTTTACACTCAGCAGACTGTTAAGGAATGTGACCTTAACACAGTGGCTGTCAGCCTAGGCTTTGGTGATTATGTTACAGTAAATACAATCACTAATATACATGTTCTAACCTGCACGAAAAAGTACTCGAATCCTTTATTCAAGTAAAAGTAGCAATACCAGTGTACAAATATTAATTTAAAAGTACAAAAGTATGAGCATCAAAATATACTTAAAGTAGCAAAAGTATTGTGCCCACCATACAAAATGGTCCATCTTAGAATGATATACTGTATGTGATATTATTGGATTAATACAACATTACTTTAATTAATGTTGTTGCTGGTCAATATGGTTAATACCTTATTAAGTGCTGGATAACTTTGCCTTTAATAATAATTTTTTTAAAAAGCAATTGATTAGTTTATTTAATATTGTGTATTATTAATATAAATCTGCAAATAAACTGATAAACAAAGCTTTAAACAAAGGTAGTATAAGGTCAAAAGTACAACATTTACATTGAAAATGAAGTTGAGTAAAAGTATTAAGTATAGTCAAATGGAAAGTACCCTCAGTACCTTTTTCAAATACTTGAGTAAATGGTATAGTTGCATTCTACCACAGGAGACAAAACAACCAAGGAATATAAAGGTAAAATGTGATTTTCAGTAGGGAGAAGTCATTTTACTCATAGCCTTGAACTGCTAAGCTTATAAAACACTGTATTGTAATTGGATGGTTTAGGGCTTAGGGAGTGTTCATAGTCAAATGCAATTTGGGATCAATGAGCATCCAAAGGGTAAAGGAGGTCATGATTAACTCACACACACATGCACCCAAAAACACACACATGCTGTAAGGGCAGTGTTAGTAGAAGGAAGGGGCGCCTGACTAAATGATGTTTTCCCAGGTGGGCACAATTACCTGTGTGTGTGTGTGTGTGTGTGTGTGTGTGTGTGTGTGTGTGTGTGTGTGTGTGTGTGTGTGTGTGTGTGTGTGTGTGTGTGTGTGTGTGTGTGTGTGTGTGTGTGTGTGTGTGTGTGTGTGTGTGTGTGTGTGTGTGTGTGTGTGTGTGTGTGTGCATAAGAATTATGGGCATGTTGTTTTTAGAGGATGCAGGTCCATTACAATTAGGAATACATGAATCAAAGTCAGACCTCCACAGAACACTCACAGGTAGAGAGCGGTCAGCTGAGAGACAGACAGTGTCCTGATGCTTTTTCTTATTATTAGCACTTAGAATAATACCGTGCAGACAACTATGATATCCAAGCAGCGTACCAGGTTTATTGAACAAGTGGCTATTCATTCGCGGTTAGAGCAGAGCACTCACAAAGCCAGAGGGAGCAGGAGGATGATGGGTCACTGCATAGGGGAGCAGAACACAAGCTCTCACTGTTGAGTCACAGAGTTTATGAGAAGCCGAGGCTAATCCTTGGTGAGTCTGTGTGTGTGTGTGTGTGTGTGTGTGTGTGTGTGTGTGTGTGTGTGTGTGTGTGTGTGTGTGTGTGTGTGTGTGTGTGTGTGTGTGTGTGTGTGTGTGTGTGTGTGTGTGTGTGTGTGTGTGTGTGTGTGTGTGTGTGTGTGTGTGTGTGTGTGTGTGTGTGTGTGTGTGTGTGTGTGTATATTTGGATACAAATTAAGTGCCAGTGTGGAGGCATATGCAGGATTTCACTGAGGGATTGATACCAACACCTGCTTTAGTGCTAATCAAATTGGTGAATGTGTGCGAGTGTGACTTTGTGTGTGCACATGTGAACTAGTGAACGTGTGTCTCATTAGAAGCTAAAATCACTCACAGGTGACTTTGTTTATTTGATCTCAATTTAGCTTCCACATCTTCCAACATGGAAATCTGACTTTAAAAAAAGAAGTCCTTTTCTATTAACTCCAAACAACGCTCCAAGGATTGTGGTTGAAAAGCCAGATGAAGAAAAAGAGGAAAGGGAAAAATAGATTTGTAAAAAATGTGCCCGCCCTGATGGCTGTAACAACGCCATTTGTATCCACACTCTTCCAAAAAGGGGAATACCGAGCACACATGGGCTCAATTATTTTCCCAAGGAATTCCGCAAAAAGTAAAGTCGGCAATAAGGAAAATATTCCTCTAATCTGGGGTCTTCCTCAAGCTGGGTGTGAAGGAAATTTAGGGGGTCCTCCTTTTAATTGGGTCCAGATTCGACCACCCTATTGAACCAGGGCCGGGAAATTTTTTCTTAGTGGGGTTATTTTGTTGAAGAAAAAAAAATAGACTACTTTACTTGTATGTGAATAAATGTCAGATTTGTCTGAGGGGGTTTCTGCAAACCAGATCAGACTGCCCCAGTGTTATAGGAAGCAGATGGACAAGACCAAGAAAAGAAAACAGTGAGTCCCAAAAGAAACGTGGAATATAGAAAGCGTTAGCATCATAGAAAGAAAGTTGAGAATATGTGAGAAGAGACAAACTGTTCTTAAGTCTAAATCACATCAATCAAATGTGACTGTAAGAATTCAATGACATATTGGACAGTAACGCTATTTTCTGATTTCTTAATGAGTTTAACATGCAAGGCTACAAGTTTGACACCATGAAAAATCCCTAATCTCAACACACTAATCATCAGTCACACACACACGCCTGTATTTTTGACAGATTTATCTGGTGAATGTAGTGACTAACAGCACTTTTCTTACAATGAAAGCTTTAAGAGGCCGCTGTGAGGAAAGTATAATACTGCAATTCACTTAAACAGAACTTTTATCTTGTGAAAGTACTACATTAGTACAACCTACAAAGAAAACACCATAAAGTTAATCTAAAAGGACTGACAAACGCACAACTGATTTTACAGTAATAAGAAAAACATAAACTAGCCTACAGCAATGCATTCAAATTAATCACATACTGCCCTTTTTCATGGGCATAGTTAAGTGATCCATTCCTTTATGGATAATTGATTTGTTATTGAAGAGTTTAGGCAGTAAAAATCTGCTTTGTTTTCTCTCACTAGAGTCACTATTATTGCTGTGTCATCAGAAATTTGTTTTGCTTCTGGCCCTGTCGCAAAGTTTCAAAACAGCTAAATGTGGTGACATAAAAAAGAAAAAATTGTGTATGATTCTTTTTAAGGAGAGTGACAAGGCAAGGGTGCATTCAATAAAAAGACAATTGCGCAAATGTTTTTTTAATAAACGTACTACTAGCGCCTGAGCTAACGAACATGCTAGCTACACAGTCAAAGATCAGCAATTTCGAAGGAGCACATTTTTCTGCACAACTTTCAACTCCATGAACTAATGACAAATGCAGACTAGCTACAGCGCTAGGTTTGAGAAATGCACACAGTGTACATGGTCCTTAGGTTTTAAATACATACATAAGGTTCAATGAGAACAAGAAGGAAGACCGCACAAGTTGAGATCAGCGTTTTGAGAGTGTGCTGTCTGAGGGAAAAACATCGCCTACTCCACCATTCACTTCACCCTCACCCTCCATCCCGTTCTTTCTCTCTAGATGCCATTTGTCCACCTTGGTACTCTGATGCCCTTCCGGAGAGCCAGGTATCAGTTTTCTTCCCCAGCGGCCCCCAGCTCCCTCCACCATGCATTTTTAATGGATACACTCGTGCAGCGGACAAATGATTTTTATTTTTGACAGGGGAGGGCTGGCTCCAGTTACATAGGGATGGGGAGTGAGGGAGCGAGCATGCCCAAGTGTGCATGATGAAAAAATGCTCTTTCACACACACACACACACACACACACACACACACACACACACACACACACACACACACACACACACACACACACACACACACACACACACACACACACACACACGACTGGCAACCCAGTCTCACGGCATTTCGACTGGACAGGAAAGTCAAGAATGACCCAGTATCCGCCAAGTACAGAACAGATCTTTCCTAAAATTCCCTTAGACGACCTTATAAACCAAAACAAGTACTGTACACACACACACACACACACACACACACACACACACACACACACACACACACACACACACACACACACACACACACGCACACACACACACACACACACACACACACACACACACACACACACACACACACACACACACACACACACACACACACATACATACACCTTACATTTTCCATAAAGTGGTTGATTAATTCACCACTTGGATTATGATGGGCTGCAGTCCAGGATGATGAAAGAGAAAGAAGCCCACCAAGGCCTTCATTAAACCAGGATTAGAGCCAGTCTAAACCCATTAACTCTGGCTTAAAACCACTTTAATTCCAATCAAATCAGAATTAAAATTCACACTGTGAGGCTATGTGCATCTTACACAATGTGACAGCAGCCCACTGTGTGTTAAACTGTCTAGCCGTGTGTGTGTGTGTGTGTGTGTGTGTGTGTGTGTGTGTGTGTGTGTGTGTGTGTGTGTGTGTGTGTGTGTGTGTGTGTGTGTGTGTGTGTGTGTGTGTGTGTGTGTGTGTGTGTGTGTGTGTGTGTGTGTGTGTGTGTGTGTGTGTGTGTGTGTGTGTGTGTGTGTGTGTGTGTGTGTGTGTGTGTGTGTGTGTGTGTGTGTGTGTTACAAAAATCTCTCCAGTACTGGCTTTGCCCCTGGATGGGGAGGTCCATTCATTGAGGGGGACATGTACATAGTACTCTTGATAGACACTATAGTGTTACCAATAAAGGTATATTCCAATTAAGAGAAATAGAGGTTTGAGACTTGAGCTGTGATTATAAAAGGTATAGGGAAGCACAACAAAGAAATTAAAGGAATAGTTAGAAATGTTGGGAATTATGCTTGATGGCTTTGTTTTAAACAAGAAAAATAATTACCACTCCAGATCTGTGTACAACAATAGGTACAAATACAGTTTTTAAATAGACAATTGGCTACATTACTGCTTAACTTGATGAACACTTCCTGATAATTGAATAAGGGTATTGGATAGAAACTAACATTTTTATTTTGCCGATTTTAATTAAATTCAAATTAAATTGGCGACACCTTTGGCCAAATTTGAGCGATTTAAGTGTTAAGACAAGTAAAAATGTGTCACATTTACGTTTAAATAATAACTTAAAGAAATGTGTTATCATATGTGCATTATGTGTTCTAAATGTTATCTATGTTTGTTTTACAGTTTTTAAAGATTTTGATTGGTTTAATGGCCAGTCGAGTAAATCAACATCTTTTTAATCCCATCAAAAGCTGCAATATCCTACTTGTACTTTAAGCC
Organism: Pseudochaenichthys georgianus; assembly: GCF_902827115.2. NCBI lineage: Eukaryota > Metazoa > Chordata > Actinopteri > Perciformes > Channichthyidae > Pseudochaenichthys > Pseudochaenichthys georgianus. The sequence goes on from NC_047526.1 coordinate 20,525,378, forward strand.
TGCTTAAATGGAGAAGTAAACATACGTTAAGTGAATGTAATTCGTTACTTTCCACCTCTTGAGAGAGGAAATGATGGAGGGAGCGAAAACATTAGGCAGGTTAGCAAAAAGAGCATTCCCAGGTGTGACCACAGCATTCCCTCCATACACTTTAACAAACCACTTGTGTGTCAATGTGTTTGTGTGTGTGTAGGTCTGAGGTTTTTAGCTCGTAGCCAAACTGGAGCTGAAGTCCAGTCCTGCAGCCAATAGCAACAACTCCTAACTCAAGCATGCACACCCATTCACACACAAACACAGACTTGGTTAAACACATTTGCACTCAGAGAGGTGACAAGTGAGAAAATGATTTTCATTTGGACAGACATTCATTTTGAAAATATTTGAAGAGAAAGTCACTTAATCCGGGGTGACAGAATGACGGTGTCCTTGAAATAACTTTGTCAGCGTTTATTGTTGGAAAGTATATGTGTTTTTTGGGCTGTGTGAGTCATTGTGTAGCAATGAACGTGTGTGAGGCCTTAAAGCTTTCCTGTCGGTATGTACACTGTTTCCCCCCTTTTCTTAATCCTCTCTCTGTTATAAGCTTCAATTTGGAGCCAGCAATGAAAGACTTGGCTTGATATCTGCTGAAATTGTGCACACACATATATATAATATATATATATATATAATATATATATATATAATATATATATAATATATATATATATAATATATATATAATATATGTATATATATAATGTGTGTGTGTGTGTGTGTGTGTGTGTGTGTGTGTGTGTGTGTGTGTGTGTGTGTGTGTGTGTGTGTGTGTGTGTGTGTGTGTGTGTGTGTGTGTGTGTGTGTGTGTGTGTGTGTGTGTGTGTGTGTGTGTGTAATGCGAGCCTCTCTGTGACACAGCAGTTGGCAGATAGAGGGGACTAAGTTACCCAAGCTCCCTGGGGCATCCACATTGTAGAGGGCTGTCTGGGGCACCGCAGTGGTATGTATAGGTGAGTGTGTGTGTGTGTGTGTGTGTGTGTGTGTGTGTGTGTGTGTGTGTGTGTGTGTGTGTGTGTGTGTGTGTGTGTGTGTGTGTGTGTGTGTGTGTGTGTGTGTGTGTGTGTGTGTGTGTGTGTGTGTGTGTGTGTGTGTGTGTGTGTGTGTGTGTGTGTGTGTGTGTGTGTGTGTGTGTGTGAGGAAACATGATGGTTCAGGGATGACAGGAAAGGAGGATGACAGCCTGAGCCAGAAAAGGATGTGATATAAATGTAGGGGCATGAATTAGACAGATTCGAAAAACACGAGCTAATGAATATTAATGTTGCTTTGCCTCTGCTGGATGTTTAAACATAGGCAACTGTTTGATAACCTTTACAATTAAAATATGGGGGATGATTTAAAAAAATACCTCTTTGAATTTATTAAATAATCTGTATCCTTTGATAATATATATTTATTTTTAATAAAAGTACTGTATATTTGACTGGAAGTGCTGCATGAGATGATACTGAGTTTGCCTTGATGTTAAAGGCTAAACACAGGAGCAGCTGTTGGATGTGACCAAACAGATGGCACAGGTACAATACACACACACACACACACACACACACACACACACACACACACACACACACACACACACACACACACACACACACACACACATTCGCCTGATGTGATGCATTAGGTATATGCAAACTCACCTGTCGATGTAAGATATGAATGAACAAGGATAGGATATAATGGCTGTTTTACATACCTATTATCTGACTTTCTCTCCATCCTCTCCCCCAGCCTTGTTCTCTCTCCATCTCCTGCTCCATTCAGCCTGAGCTTGTTGTTTGAATGAGAGGAGCGGACCACCCTGGGGAGAAATGGGGGAGATCACATTACCCCCAAAAATGTAGAGGGCCTACAAAAGGGCCATGAGACATCAGGGTAAGGGAGAGAGGGCGGCAGAGAGGGAGAGAAATAGGAGAACACATGAAAGAGTGCATTAGTGAGAGGGGAGGGAGAGATTGATTGGGATGGAGAGATGAGGGAATGGATAAAGAGAGGTGGAGGTGAGAGAAATAATGGGTGAAGCTGGGTGAAACACTTTCTTTTTAATTATATGTATTTACACTGAAATGCAGCATTCTATGTTTATTCATCTCCCTTTTTCTGACCTAAATCTGTGCTTTCAGAGTTTCTAACCTTTGTCTTTAAATAGTTAACATTTAAAGGGAAATTAAATTATTCTTGGAGATAGCGACATGGCTACACTAAAGTCAGATTAGAGATGCAAGAAGTCGGACATAGAGGTTTAAACCGAAACCCCAAATATATATTTATATATTTGTATGATCCTATCAATAACTACATTGATAATGCTGAGATATAGTTTTAAATGAGCAATCATTTCAATGAACATTCAATCAAAGTTGCAAAACGTACTGAATTTGCAATATCTTCAAAACGCTGACAAACCCAGTATTTAAATTGTTTAAGTGATTTTGATATGAAATACAGACAAACATCTCCTAAAACATAATCGTAAATAATTTAGTTTACTATCATGATATTCAATTTAAAAAAAACACCAACAACTTTCTCCTCATTGCGCTTGCTGACTTTTAAACATTGTATACAATGCACATATAACAGCAAACAGATGAACGAGGACACACATAGGATTAGTCTCATACATTTTGTTACTAGTTCTAAAGTTCCCATTTCTAGTGCATTAAAATAACTTCTGTTAAGCCACACATATTATAATTTTGCCTTGTACCAGTGTTGCTGGATTGACCAACATGGCCGACCTGTGCAAAAGATGGGCCTTTTAAAGCTCTTAAATACAGGAACTGCCAATCAGAACCAAGTGCCTGTCTCATCATAGGGGTGTTTGAGATTTATAGTCTTGACATTGTGTTCATTTCTTGAGAGTATATTAGTTTGTTGGTACTTTTGTTTTTGTTAATTGGAACATATTTATACAGACGGAATAACTGTCATTTTTATTTTATTTTATTTGTATTTTAGTGTTTGTCTTTGGGTAACTTTGTGGCTAAAATGGACTGAACTACACAACAGTAAAAGGTGATAATGCTACGCCTGGTGAAAAATGTGTCATTGAAAAAAGTGAAAAATGTACCTGTGAGTTTTCATGCTCGCCAGCTGGGTCCCTCGTCTTCAGGCCCAAACTCTTCAACCCCAATCCCTAGTGACAAAGTTATTCACTTTGTAAGACCACCATCCACTCAAGACTGTAACACTTCATGTATTAGAAAAATGTAATCCAGGCAGCAATCCCATTAGCTCCCAAATGTAACATTTACAAGACAGGGTGGTTTTGTAATTAAATGCTGGCTTATTGTATTGGAGTACTGAGTCTTTCTAAAGCAATGAAGAATTAACAAAGAATGTTTAGGTTTTTTGTTAGTCCCTGGTACCTGGTCATTTTTTTAAATTCCACCTGGGTCAAGGTTCCCATCAAGCTGAGCCAATGGTAGAAGGTGAAGTTGAACCACTGCAGACCACTGATTGGTCAGAGAGAATCGTCACTAATGCGACACGGGACATCCTGCACAAACCCGTAGTGATATCATGTTTTATTGACTTGACTATAGCAGAGGGTAAAACTTACCCCTAAAGAAAGTGCGTCTTTCTGAGTTTTCAAACTCATTGGTTTGTTTAAAACCTGGCTGATTAACCGACCACTTCTTTCTCTCTGCAAACTCAAACTTCATTGTCGAGGACCAAGCACCCTGCAATTACAACACAATATTGTCATAACGGATAGAAATAATGGTAAAAAACGAAGACAAAAAGAGCCAGGTTGTAATCGACGGATCGTTCCTTTAAGTCAGTACATGAATGTGACTCATACACACATTTTAAACCGCGAACCACAGTGATCGCTATCGAGAGTATCTAATGTATACCTGTTGATTCGTCAAGACAGCCATATATTATTAATGTGCTAACTATCCTGTATGACTCAGCAACATAATTGTAGATGTGAAATAGTAGCTGAATGGAGGCTGATAATGGATGAGGGGGATACAAGAGGTAAAGGACTGCTTCTGAATGACGTTGTCAGTAGGAAGTGATTCACACATAAGGTCATAGCCTTTTCACTCCACTGAATTCATCTTCTCATCTCGAGCAGAAGTAAATGCATTACTGAGGCTGCAGTTTCTGAAAAATGTCCTCAGGAGGCGCTGTGAGTCAGGGCTTTTGGACTTATCTGCAGTCTCTTCATTGACATTTAATGATAATTATAACTTGGGTCACACCAGGGGCAGATGCACACACACACACTCACTAAAGCCACACACACACCCACACACACTGCCTGGTTAAAAACACGAAGACATTAGTGGTAACGTGATGCTGAGTGAGTATTGATCTACTCTCAGGGGGCTTAGAGAGTGAGTGAGAGAACACTAGACAGCACTTTATCACAGCACTTGACCATCTATGCTGGCCAGTGTGTGTGTGTGTGTGTGTGTGTGTGTGTGTGTGTGTGTGTGTGTGTGTGTGTGTGTGTGTGTGTGTGTGTGTGTGTGTGTGTGTGTGTGTGTGTGTGTGTGTGTGTGTGTGTGTGTGTGTGTGTGTGTGTGTGTGTGTGTGTGTGTGTGTGTGTGTGTGTGTGTGTGTGTGTTAGAGAGCAGACCACGAAGCTTTAACAAACTATATTTTTTTGTAGAGATACCCTGCAGAACATACTAATAGGATCGCAACTGTTAAACTGATCTTCGAAATCCAATCTCATTTTAGTCATACAAAATCTAAAATTGTACCTACTGCATTGCTAAAAAGAGAACTTCCTTTTCCTTCCTTTATTTCCTCATTCCTTCCTTCAGCAACTATTCCAATATCCTCTTGTGAGGTCCTGACTGACACATTCAATCTGTATCTATAACATTATACAGACCAGACTGAGTAGTAATCAGGCCTGTGAGTGTGTGCGTGTGTGTTTGTGGGTCTGTGTGTGCTTGCGTGCGTGCCTGTGTGTGTGTGTGTGTGTGTGTGTGTGTGTGTGTGTGTGTGTGTGTGTGTGTGTGTGTGTGTGTGTGTGTGTGTGTGTGTGTGTGTGTGTGTGTGTGTGTGTGTGTGTGTGTGTGCGTGTGTGCGTGTGCGTGCGTGCGTGCGTGCGTGCATGCGTATCTGTGTGTGTGAGACCAGTAGGGATTTCATAATTATGATTGCTGAGGACACGTGCTGCTCAAATTCTTCAATGATTGCCTCTAAACGAAACATAAATGCCAAACAAAACAATAAACCCTTCGAGAGAGAGAGAGAGAGAGAGAGAGAGAGAGAGAGAGAGAGAGAGAGAGAGAAATGGCAACGTCATATACTTGGAGTCTGTTTCTTGAAGATATCCAGACCACAATAACATGAGCAAAAAGTGACCAAAAGCGACCTGAAAACAAGGAGCAGATGGTGTGCTTTCCTTTAAACATTACATTATACACTGCACTCATTAAGGCTATGATTGTGTCTCATTTTTCATTACGTTTTATGATCGTTTTCACACAGGTATCCTCTCCTCAGCTTTCGATCTATGTTTCAAAGTTTTTCCTCATCCCTGACACTTTGTCTTCTCCTCAGAAGTCAAGCCAAGTCAAACTATAGCTGCTCGTCCAGACAGACAGTCACTGTATGTCTTTTGTGTCAAACCCTCGGGCCATTGGCACATCTCTCTGTTTGTCTCTCTAGTAAAATGTGTCTCTTTTTTTTATATCCGTTGCTGTTTTGGCTCCGCTTCAGAGTCATAAAGTCTCTCAGATCCTCGGGAGATGATTCGCCTTTGAACTCTCCATTCTGTTTCATTAATTTTCAGTGTCTTTGTCTCTAACATGATGATGAGCAGCACACTCTCATAAAGTACCGATATACACAAATGAATATGCACCCATGTACAGTACAAACAAACAAAAGGCTTTGCTTTGTCGTTTAGCTTCATTTAAGCACTGATGTGATTGATTCTCTTTTTAATGCTTTGGGACTAAAGTAATTTCCATAATGTTACAAAAACAATGTTGGGCGCTTTGAAACTCCTCAGATTAATGTGTTTATTTCATATGACTAGTAGAAAAACGGTACTTTCAGTAAAAAATAACATCTGACGTATACTCAGTGGCTCTTTGGTCAAAACCGAATGATTGATCGTTCAAAGGGGGATTTTCGGGAAAGAAAGAAAAAGTTGGATACTCTGGTGCGCCGTCATTCCTTTGAGTTAAAGTAATGGTTTGTTCAGGAAGAAAGATGCTTTGTAGAGAGAAAACTAAAATAAATAAATAAATAAAAACTGCAAATTCAAAAATGAGAAATCTGCAATATTATTGCACAGCTGCATTGAAGTTAGCACTTAGGGATACATTTTATTCACATTCATGCCAAGCGGCCACATTCTATTACGTTTGGGCAATACATTCAAATGTCCAGTTTTGAACTTTAAAATGAATAGTACACTTTAAATAATTCAATTAATGGACGAGTTGTCATTCAAGCTGACACTTATGTCTTCATTCTTTAATGACAGACTTCTCAAAGTTATCTTAATCTGGGGGGGAAATATCTAAATGAGTTCAAATGTTTTGTCAGACAGTCCCTTAACCCCAACCTTCATTAGCCAAGAACAAACTGGACTGAGAAAACTATGCAGAGGAATACAAATTGAATGAGAGACACTCGTACACGGCTTTCTTCCTCAGCGTGTTTTCTTCTCTCAATCCTTTTTTTCTCTTTTAATTTGGCCCCCGTTTGTTTTTCTTCATTCTTTCATTAGTTGAAAAAACATTGCAGGCATTCCAGCTGTAACACCACTGAGATTCAGTATCAGTGCGGGGACTCAGACGTGTGTGTGTGCGTGCGTGTGTGTGTGTGTGTGTGTCAGCGACAAACCGAGAGAGAGATGGTATTACACTAGAGATTGTAGGTAGTGCCTCATTATGATTCATCCCTGTCCCTGTGCTACGTGTGCATGGAGGCAAACGTATCAGCCACAGAGGGGCATCAAGCGAATACTAGAGATTTTGAATGAAGACACTCGAGGCATTTGTTTTTTTTAATTCTTTATTTCAAGCCAAGTTACTGCAGGGACAAGTCAAATATGTATTGATATTGAAGCACGTTACTGTAAATCTATTTCCTTTATTAAGCCCTAATCACAAAACTCCCTCAAACATGTTCAAATAACAGCATTACCCAAAAACAATAGAACTTTATTAAAACAGTAACATTTTATTAATCTTAGTCTGATCACATATTTACATTATTTAACTCTGAAAGTCTGTTTTAAAAGAAGCTGATATATACAATCTCTACAGTGGATTTATCCTGAAATAAAAAAGGAAACAAAGAAGACCTTACCTCTATCAACCGGTATATTCTTGAACAAAACAAAGCATTATATTAAACTTCCAGTGATTTAGTTTAGATCTACTTTAATACAAAACAACTTTTAGACCCTGGTATGTGTCATCCTGGATCCTACATTTCCCATAATGCAACTCATTATAATCTTTAATTTGAGCCTCCCTTCCTCCTAAATGCTCATATCTTTTAAACACCACTTTCAAAATATCTTTCAGAGCCACCAAATACCGTATACACTCCATTTTTTTACAAGCCGTTTAGTACTTCTCAGGATGAGGAAAGCAAACTTCAAGTGTAAAGTCAATAGAGGGCTCATTTAAAGCTGAATAAACTAAGAGCAAACAGGGATAGCATGCATGATGTCTTACAATGATGAGGTTAACATGTTTTTGGTTACAAACAGCTATCAAAACGTTACAGGGACAGCCAAAGATATACCCAAATATACTGAAAACTGACTAATTAAAACCTTAAAAGATACATTTAAAAAGAAAATAATAAAAAATACACTAATAAAAACTATTGTTCCTAATTTTCGCTATGGTAGTTCATTTCGCAAATACTTAAGGCCTCATCCTGTTGTTTGACCTCTGCAATAATGCAGAATGTTTAAGTGGGTCGTCTTTTCACAACTGACCATTCAGCTGGAAGGATTTTTACATTATTCTGAAAATACGGAAAGACCGTTTCTGTGAAAGTGTATTTGATTGTGTGGACAGGTTTTTTCCTGTCAAGGTCAAAAAATGCTAATATTCCACGGTCATAATCAAGCTGCACTCTGACTCTTTTGGGATACGAATCTTCAGATACAACTTTCACATAATCCTCTGGAGTAAGTTCACGCAGGATGTCAGTGCAAGCGCACATGTAAATGGCCCAGATCTTTTTATGGAGGTTATCCTTAACAGCCACACCAACAGCCCAATAACCTTCTACCTCCACATCCCAGCTGTGTTTTCCACGGCTAAAGCCTTCACAGCCAAGAACGTTAAAGCCGCTCTGCCTTTCTGGGTTTTTAGGAAGGGTCTGACACTTGTCCATTAATGTTGAACGAGTCATGTGTTCGGATATACTACTCCAGATGCTGCCAGTGTTGGGGTCCAGAGTAACTGGAGCTTCAGGGAAAAGCAAATATAAACAAAAAGGGGGATATTAATTGTGACGTTTATTAAATTAAAAAGGTAAATGTTCTCTTAAAGGCATTGCAGTGTATTCATGGGAAAGCCAGGTGTTGCCTGATAAAATTAACAGTATCTTGACATGCCTTTGCAGTTTAAAATGTAAAATATAACAAAAGCAAAACCACTTTGCTTACTGTGTTGGAGGATGTCCTTCATCTTCTTCCAGACTGTGAATAACAGGTTCCCAGTGTGTTTGGCCTCGTCAAGAAGGGCTCCTAATGGAGTCTCAGGGTCTGGTAGGTTGAACTGGGATCTGAAGGAATTAAGTTATTGTTGCATGTTTAAGTTATAAGTCATCATTTTCATCATAGGAAACCCATTTTTTGGAATTGTTCATGACTGGTATCTATTCGTCACTAGCTTTCATGGTAACTTCTTTATATAAGCGTTTGCATTGTCAAAATCCGCCCTTATCACACAAAACATTTAAACAGTATGATTCACTTTCGAAAATATTTTTCAGTTAACTTCCCCTCTTTTGAACCACCCTTAAACTTTTGAATGTCATGTCCATGACTTTCCCCACACCTTGGATTTGATCCTCCCAAAAAAAAACAAGCTCTGCTGCTAAGATGGACAATGTAAACGTTTCACAGGAAACCACTTACCTCTCCATAGTGGATTTGACATTCTGTAAAATAAAGAGAAAACAGGATAGCAAATCAATATTTAAATTATGTTAAATACTCAATATTATGTTCTGAATTCACATTAAGAATCATTAAGTACCAGCATAAATGTTATGTCCTCAGCCTTGATGTCCATCTCTAGGGTTTTGAGTTTGTCTGTTAGCGAGGAGATCTCTGCTGTCAAATTTACAATCCTGATGTCCATTGCTTCACTTTTGAGCGCTGCCTCTATCCTCACTGCATCAATCCTAGCAGTCTCCTCTGCCCGCAGGAACTGGTAAAGCTTCTGAAACTCCTCTTTGATCGTCTTCTCCGTCTGCTGAGCCTGGAGCTGAGGCGAAACCATTTTTGTATTTTTTTTAATTAAAAGTCAACAACACATGTTTTGCGCCTGTAAATTCAATCCAGCATGTCTGTGACTCACCTTGATGTGTTTGGCCATTGTATCACACTTGAGCTTTTCGTCTTTTAATGACCCTTGTTTCGTTATTAAATTAATCACCTTAAGACTGAGGTGAGCCTACAAAAAAAGGTGCATACATTACCTGACTAGTATTCAGTGGGTGAAAGTTACACAACACATTTGCCTGGTATGTGAAATATGAAACATTCTAAATAAAGTGATGAAAACTACAAAACAAAACGACATTGCTTGTATTCTTACCCTGAAGGGTCCAGCTGCCTCGTTGATGGGGATGCAGTTGTGTTTCTTGTGTTTTTGTGAATCCCTACAGATGACACAGATGAGCTGTCGGTCATCTTGACAGAAGAGCTTCAGTTTCTCACTGTGCAGGCTGCAGATCAGATCCTTGGATCCTGACTTAGGTCTCTGACTCTTCTCGTGTCTCAAATTGTCACACAGGTTTCTCAGTGCTATATTATGTGGAGGCTGTTCCAATGGAAACAGCCCCTTACATACCGGGCAACTCTGGAGAGCACTCTGTCTCCACCACTCCTGAAGACAGTGCTTACAGAAGCTGTGACCGCACAACAACACAACAGGATCCCTGAAGATATCACAGCAAATAGGGCAGGTAAAGTCCACCTCAGCCGGTGAAACATTAGCAGCCATTCTGACTTCTCCTACGGCTTTCAGACTGTTCACTTACTTTCACTTTCAGAGATTCACTAGTATTTCAAACCTTTAGCTCCAAGTGCTTTCAACCAACACTAAATAAACCAAAAATACCGAGTTAAATCATTAAACCTTCGTTTAACTAGATATTTTTACAAATAGATTACCATGAGCAGTTTTATGTGCCGACTCATTTAACTTATTTCCTTCTTCCTGTCTTCTGCGTAAAAAGGGAGGAGTTTTTACCAAAGTGAAGTTGGTTTTATGTTGGATGTTCGATGTTCAGTCAGATCTAGAGGTTATTCTTCCTCATTTGTATGCAGTTAAAGGGCGATTAGCTCCAATCCGATTCATAGCTCTTAACCACACGGTATTTACTAATAAATTACTGTTTCAATGGCACAAAGCCTTTGTTATTTAAAAAAATCTCCACGCTAACTTGCCCATACTACTGAAAATAATGATTAGGAGAAATAGTTGAAAAATGTTTAATGAAAAGTGTCATTTACTTTCATGTCATGTGATCTATTGATTCCCAATGCATACCAGATATTTAACTATACTGGAAAAATAAGACACATCTTTGTATTGGATTAAAGGGCTCCTTTAATTTATAGAATAGTGTTATTAAAAATGCAGCTGAACTTTTTGATGATCCAATAAAAATAAGCGTGTCCTACTTGCCCAATGCAGTAAAACAATGCTGGTATGACATTAGGTTTATGAAAGCTATTGGAAAAAAATCTTTAAAAAACTAGAAAAAGACTTTTCAAGCAAACATTAAATTGTTCATGATAATATTAATTTTAAATAATGTCCAACAAATCCAACACAAAGAGATGCATCTTAATTTGCCAGTGTAGAAATAATATCTGTTATGGATTTGGAGCCCATTGGTCACATGGAATGGAAGCTATATAAAAGAAAATAAGAATCATCTATTAACTGCTTTTGTAAAATACATTAATGAAACATGAGTAATCACAAAAGATGTGCTTTGCATCATTTTTATTAAGTTTATATGAACAAGTTAGCATGGAGGTTTTGAAAAGAACATTGGGTTTGATACCAAACATAAAACCAACTGCACCACGGATCACTTTTTTATTTTTTTTGCAGTGCAATAAATAGAAACATTCATGGCAAAAACAATGCGGAAAGAATATATCCTGGTTATCTGATTATTAATATGATCTGATGAGTCTTTAACAAATTGCAAAATGAATGTAGACCATAATCAACCCTCATGCACATCACCAGTGCAAAGGAGTATTGACATTAAGCTTTTTAAAAAAGACCTTTAAAATGTAACCAAGTCTTAAAGCAAAACCTGTTTTTAAAGTCTAATGTGGGCATTAATCTCTGGCTTTTACTTTTATGAGCTGAGCATTTTTTTCTTCACAAAAGTGCTTTGTGGCAATAAACCTGAGCTGTCTATTAGACATTGTAAACAGGTCAAAAGTTAGCTGGTACTTAAATAATAGGTAAAACAGAAAGTGAACGCAGCCATAATGTCTCAAAACAGCGAGCATCAAACTGTGACTGCAGCAAACAACGACACTATGTGAGTGGTAGGAAAAAGTCAGACATCACTTCCTGGTATGTGAGAGAGACTCTCACCACTGAAACATGCAATGCAAGAATCACAGAACCAACAATTAACTGAGAATTTCAGTTCCTTTACTTTTATTTATTTTAAATGTGAGTGCTCAGTATAGTATTTTTTTTATAATAAATGTTTTATTGCAACTTCTTCAATTTACAACACAGTACAGAAGACAATTCAGGTTGCACAACATTTTGGATTAATGAAATCACATCCCTCTACCCTACACCCACCCCCCAGTTCCTTTGCTTTTTAAGAGTGTCCATTTATTCAGATTTGTATTTTTTTTAAACAAATCCTGGAAAAAGGAACATAGACCAGATTAAAACTATGCTAAAGAGCAGGGTCTGTAACTGGGTATTATAATGGGAATTATATCATCAAGAAGCTGATACAATCTTAACAGTGGATTTATCCTGAAATGAAACAAAACATATTTGAAAGATTATTTCAAAACCTTTCAACAGATTCATACTCAACCTAACCTCTATCAAACTGTATATTCTTAAAGAAAACAATGGATTATATTAAACAGATTTTACAGTGATTACATTTGGATCTAGTTTAATACAAAACAACTTTTAGACCCTGGTATGTGTCATCCTGGATCCTACATTTCCCATAATGCAACTCCTTAGCATCTTTCATTTGAGTCTCCCTTTCTCCTAAATGCTCATATTTTTTAAACATCACTTTCAAATATCTTTCGGAGCCACCAAATACTGTATACACTCTGTTTTTTTACAAGCTGTTTAGTACTTCTCAGGATGAGGAAACCTAATTTAAAGTGTAAAGTCAATAGAGGGCCCCTTTAAAACTAAGAGCAAACAGGGATAGCAAAGATTTACACAAATATACTGAAAACTGATTCAAAATTCAAACTTAAAACTTATATTTAAAAATAAAAGAATAAAAAGTAGACACTAATAAAACTCATATTCCTAATTTGGCCATAACAGTTAGCTAAGTAGTTCATTTTGCAAACTGGCCCCAAAATAAGGTCTCTTTCTGTTGTTTGACCTCTGCAATAATGTAGAATGTTTAAGGGGTTTGTCTTTGCACAACTGACCATTCAGCAGGAAGGATTTTTACGTTTCCCTGAAAATACGGAAAGACCGTTTCTGTGAAAGTGTATTTAAAGGTTTTTTCCTGTCAAGGTCAAGAAATCAAGCTGCACTCTGATTCTTTTGGGAAATGAATCTTCAGATACAATTTTCATAAAATCCTCTGGAGTAAGTTCCCTCACCTTGTCAGTGCAACTGCACATGTAAATGCCCCATTTCTTTCCACAGGTGTTATCCTTACAAGTCACAGCAATAACCCAATAACCTTCTACCTCCACATCCCAGCTGTGTTTTCCACAGCTAAACCCATCAGAGCCAAGGACGTCTGAGGCGCTCTGCCTTTCTGGGGTTTCAGGAAGGGTCTGACGCTTGTCCATTGTTGTTGAACGAGTCATGTGATCAGATATAATAAGTATGCTGCTGCAGCCAGTGTTGGGGTCCAGAGTAATTGGAGCTTGAGGGGGAAATAAAATATGTATTGTGATGTTCATTATAGTAAAGGTAAATGTTCTACTTAAGGCATTACAGTGTATTCATAGAAAACCTGGAAGTTGCTTTCCTGATAAAAGGAAGTTACCTAAACGTGCATCTGTAGGTTAAAAAACTCTTACTCATCTTCTTCCAGACTGTGAATAACAGGTTCCCAGTGTGTTTGGACTCATCAAGAAGGGCTCCTAATGGAGTCTCAGGGTCTGGTAGGTTGAAGATGGAACTAAAGAAATATAAGAAGCCAAAGATTATCAGTCGAAATATTTTAAATAACCCATATTGGTACCATTTATATCTGGTGCATAGAAACAAATACATTTATTGTTACATATCTTTAACTTGCAAAAGTTTCATTATATTTGTGGGTTTTGTTTATGACTGGCCAGACATTCAAGCAGTATGTTTAAGAAATGGTTTCAGGTTAACCTCCAAACCTTTTAACAAGCTTCAAACACCCTACACTTTTGAAAGTCACGCATCCAGGACTTTTCCCCACACAGTGGACGAGATCAGTCCCAAACTACCATAAGCTATGCTGCTGAAGTGGACACTCTTAAATGTTATATACATAGTTGACACGAAACAACTTACTGCTGCAGAGTGGATTTGACATTCTGTTAAATAAAGAGGAAAAAATAGGAAAACAAATCAATATTAAGATGCTGTTAAATACTCAGTGTTATGTTCTAAATATACATTTAGAAAGGTAATCATTTAGTACCAGCATAAATGTCATGTCATCGACCTTGATCTCCATCTTTAGAGTTTGTAGGTTGTCTGTTAACGAGGAGATCTCTGTTGTCAATTCGACAAGCCTTGTGTCCATTGCTTCACTTTTGAGCGCTGCCTCTATCCTCACTGCATCAATCCTAGAAGTCTCCTCTGCTCGCAGGAACTGGTCAAGCTTCTGAAACTCCTCCTTGATCGTCTTCTCCGTCTGCTGAGCCTGGAGCTGAGGAGAAAACATGTGTACTTATGAAAGTCAACAACACATGTTGCTTTTCCATTGGAGTTTGACTTACCTTGATGTGGCTTGCCATTTTGTCACATTTGCGTGTGTCATTTTGAAATGACCTATGCTTGGTTTCTAAATCCATGCTCTGACGATGAAGGAGACCCAACAAATAAAAGGTGTATCCATTACATATATATTCATATGAAATAATAATTTGAAATAAGTAAATGAATCATACCGAGCACAAATAATGTATTTGTTATAATGTCATGCATCCAGGACTTTTCCCCACAATGAATCAATTCACTGTTTGGTTTCGTAAAGATTAAATAATAAATAGAAAATAGTGAGAAATTCCTTCAAAATATGACAAAAAAACTACAAACAATTTACCAAAACAGTTGCCGATAAATGTCCAGTTAATCGAGTAATAGAAACAAATTGTGCTGTAATTGTACATGTTCATATGTATTGTGTGATAGAAATATATACAGTTGTAAAGTAAAACATTTAAAAGTACAATATTCCCCAACTGAAGTGTGGACTAGAAGTATAAATAAAAAGCTAGAAATGCACAATAAAATACTGGGTAAATATACTAATATCTCACTGCTATTAACAGTATAAGCTACAGTTAACTGCCTAACTTTTTGCTAATGTCTTTTCTACAGTATACAGAATTGTGTCCACTAACTTTTCCTTCACTCGTCTATTTATTTGAGATAGTGGTGCGGGGTTGGATTCATGTGAGACTGTTCCTATACTTAAATATTATGTCCATAACCATAAAACATTCAATCCACATAAAGCCAAGTGTTCTGGATCTGGCCACAGTAGCCTCCCCAGGGTGGTGCAGTAAAACAGCCCTGAGCCGCCATTAGGTGGAGCGAGCTGGAAGAAATACTGGACGGAGGCTGGGACCGAACGAGAGCCAGAGCACAGCTGATGGTAAACTAATTGTGTTGGCCTGAACCCCACTGAAAAAAAAACACACACTCGTGCAGTACGTGTTGTGTTCACACACACAGCGTATGAAAGACACACATACTTGTTCTGTATCATGCTTCCACACAAGTAGAGTCTCATAGGACGGTCAATGCGGGACAAAATCACACTCTCTCGCTCACTCCCTCTTTCCATCTCTCCCCTCAACTGCTCTCACACACTTGATCACCATCTCAGCGAGTCAGGCATATGCTCCATCATTTGCCTTGAGGGACAGAAAAGACTGGGAAGGAATTCAGCGAGAAATTGTAGCACTTCTCCGCAGAGTCTTGGAGAGAAGTTCTGTATTTGTGTGTGTTAACAGCGTTCAGCTGCACAGCTTTCCTGTCTGTGAAACAGATGAAACACTATCCAGGTCTAAATCTGGACTTCATATTCAATGTACACTATTTCAAATGAGGAACATCAGTCATGTTCCTGGTGTGATAAATAGCTCAGATTAAGTCTAAAAGAGGTTACACGTTAATGCCAGACATCATTTAACAAAAGTGACCAGTATGTCCAGCATTTTAATTTTGGATGACTACATTTAAAAATGGAAACAGCTTGTCCTGTCACATGAAGGCAAGAAGCACTTGAGACTAAATCCAGAACAAATGTTTAGTGATCACAGAAGGCCACAAACAAAGAATCTTAAAACATGCAAAAACAGCCATAACGATATTTAATTGACTCTTATTGTATTATGTTTGTCTTTCTATCACCGGACAGACAGCAAAAAGATTACAAGTGTAACCAGAGCGGGGACTCCTCGGCAGGACATTACAGGAATTTACGATGTGTTAAATGTTTCCTTTGTTCCTCCCTGTGGCAGCTCGCTCCAGCAATTAGGGAAGGCAGCGTCCTGCAATGAGTTCATTATCCCTCCCTTTCTATCTTTTACTTCATGTTTATGCAGTCATTAAATGTATTGGTTGATACTTCCAGCAGTTAGTCATAAGTAAAGTAAAAAATCCTTCCACTTGCATCTTTGTCTTTCCGACAGACACATGAACATTGGATTCGACTCATGCACCACCATCCTAATTAACAGAAGAAAGTAATTAAACGTAGCTTTTGTGTCGCTTTTAATACTGTAATCAAATCCGAAACCCAGTGATGGCACTTTGCCGAAGTCTAAGATTCTGTGCACTCGGCCCCGGAAATAAAACCCATGCGCCATTCCATTTGGCAAACCAATTTGGGATGAGGGTAGGGGCAGGAAAGGGAGAGGTATAGGTTAGCTGTAGTAATAACCATAAATCACCTCTGAAATGCTGCCATGTCACAGACTGCCTCACTAATGACCAGGCCCATCTTTCACCGGGTATTTTTATCTGTGTGCCCTGACACTCGACTTCTGGAAGCGTCCTCTCGTTTTACGTCGTCAGCACCTCGGCCCGGCCTGAGCACAAGTTCCTCACATATCTATAAATACCAACCAGCTAAATGGCATTTTCACCCACCCAGCCATCCACCCCCTGCTTGGCAAGAACCAGGAGCTCTGTGACTTGGCAAAGGGACTCGCAGTCCTGCACCACTAAACATCTTAGGGCTTAGCCCCCCCGCCCCCGCGTCACCCTCCAGAGAACAGCTGGCTAAAAAAATAGATCCATCTGCCACTGCCTTCAAATTCCAAAGTGGTTTCAATTTAATTAAACGCTTTGAAATTGATTAATAGCAAATATACGCGCATCTGTCCAGTCAGGTCACCTGTAGGATTACTTCCTGACCCTGCAGGTGTAGTTAAAGCATTAACATAGATTAGTGCTTGTTGACTCATGTATGCCCACCAAAAACGCTCAAACACCTGCACATGCTTCCTTTGTGCAGAATGTTCTGCCAAGTTTTTTAAGCTTGCTGACATGTGGCACTAGAGACTGCAGGTCAGCGACAGCTTCCTGCTATTTCGGGCTCTGTCACAGCTTGAGGTTTTAATTTATTCTAACAGAATGTGTCAATCACTGAGCGGCAGGGTTCAGGTCTGAGTAAGTGTTGAGGGTAGAGGGAGAGGGCACAGCAGGCAGGGCCGAGAGTCAGAACTAAAAACAAACTGATATTATGACGGAAAGTAAACCGCGTGAAATTCCCCACAACCTTTCCTTCATGCCTTTACCACAGAATGCATGTGTTAAATGTGTTGGTCAACAGAAGCAGTGTCACATCAGGGACTCAGAGAAGTCTGCTGTTTGCACTAAACTTCAAGACAAATGTCCTTTTAATAGGGTGAGATTTCAGTGATGTGTCATGTGATTTTCTGCACTAATAACTGCATGTATTTACGTGACAGAAGGCTGAAAAGAGCACGTTATCAGAGAAGCAGCTTCACTCCTCCATCAGTGGCCACACAGGATACGTTTAGGCCGTTTACTCAAGAAGTCTAAAATAGAGGAGAAGTCTTAGCGTGGTGTCGCGTCATATCGTTGACAACACATGCACAGTGAAATCGGGTCTGAGCTTGCTGAAAGGCTTAGTAGCTGGCACAGGATCATAAAACATTTGTCATGATTGATTTCACAGAGATTTTAGCACGGACACCGTCAATAGAAGCCATATGTATAGGTAAGAATTACAATTCTACAAACCTTTGCCCCAACATCAAGGCCTGCAATACATTACTTTTACATTTATACAAATGAAACTGATTATTTAAAAATATATACACATTAACATTTACTTACGATACGTAGAAGGTGTGTTGCCGGTCTTGGTTTGGGTTGAAGGTCAAAGCATGTGTCGCCTGAAGATGAACCTCATATTCACTTTTCTTTACTTAATGGGACAATTCCAGATGAGCGTCTTTGGTAATTGGGTTTGATGAATTACGTCTTAGTGTCAATGAGTATTGTTCTCTCTTTCTCTTAGCGGCAGGCCTGTTTGCCATGCCAGTGCGTGTACTCAGACCATGCCACAGATTTGACCCTCTCCCAATGCAGTGCCAAAGCAAGCCCACACACACACACACACACACACACACGCACACACGCACGCACGCACGCACACACACACCGCAGTCATCATGTGATGTCACACCGACTTCACATGGCATTATATGACTCTGCACAGTGCTAATGTATGAATGACAAAAAAGCTCAGATGTAAAGCAGAGGCACAGAGCAGGATGACAACAGGACTAAATAATCTGGCATTTGGACCCCTCCCTAATTACTCCTCTCGGTGTCTAAAGGCAAACGTTTTTCTGATTATATGATCATCTGTTTTTGTTACCTTTACACAGTGATAACTTTAATGTCTGTGTTTAAAGCTGAAGCAGACGTGTGCTTGGACATACCCTTGTGATGGTTGCTACGCGCTAACTTTATGAGATGTCTTACTGTAGTACTTATAGGTATATTAAAAAATTGCAACATTTTATCAAGAAACACATAGCAATTGTTTATAATATTTATAAAAAAATAGCTTCGCTAAGGCAGAAAAAAATGAAATGTCATGTTGTTGAAGCCAGATGAGAATCATGCTCTTATCGATACACAACCAACGTGTTCTACCAGAAAAACATTCGAGTTAAAACGAGGGCCTGCTGTTCCTTTCCCCATGTTCATCTTAAAGTCAATGCTAGGTTTCTTTAACGCATGACCACAATCGATCTCGACTGTTATCCATGTGTTTGTTATTGTAACCATGACAATAAAGCTCAGCTGACCTTAACAAAGTAGTCATTTTCACCAAAACCACAATGTTTCCCAGTATGAACCAAGTACTTATTTCAACCCAAACCATGATCTTTTCCTTAACAAAGTGTTTTTTGTACCTCAACCAAACCGTAACCACAGTGCTGTCATATCAGAAAACTGATTTATTTTTCACCAGTGATTTGTAATGGTTTCTAGAAGTCACAGACAATATCATGCTGTCGTGTCGATAGGGGCGCTAGATGAGAAAACGACAATTGATATGTTTATTTGCTTAATTTTTGAGGACTCTTTTTTTTTTTACCACAGGTCACTTGATCCATTACACAGCCTGCTAATTGTCCTACTCCTAATAACTGATGAGATAACGTTGAGTTCAGCCACTAATGTGTGTGTGACATCAATTATACTGCATCAAGCCTGCAGCTGGATTATCTCCGGCACTTAATTTAACAGTTACATGTTACAAGGCAATGAATGGATAGAAAGATAAAAGGATGGGACAGTGAGAGTAAACACTGAGGTTAAAAAAATAACCGCTTATCCAATATGTAAGCTTTCCCTTTGTCTCAGGATCTGCCAGCTGATGTGTCATCCAAGGCCACAAGTGTTTGTGTGTTTAATGCCAGGGAAACTTGGTTGTTTTTATTACCAAGAAGCCTCTTAAATCATATTAACAAATTGCATTTGTGTGCATGAGAGGGACAGAAAAGCAGGGGAAAGAATGCAAGATGCATTTAGTTTGTATGTGTGTGTATTTGTGAATGTCAGCAGGGTTTTCGAAACCAACAATCAAGGATCTGTCTGACATCATTATCCCAAATAAATGACAGCATGGTAAAAGAGCGCAGATCCGAGGCAAGCGGGATCCAACAGTCACAGAATCCATCAGCCATAACAAAAATTCCATTTTTCAAATAAACTACACTCCATGGCCAAATCTGTCATCTATCTGGGGCCACTGTGGAGCGGTGCTGTCTGACTGAGTATGTTTGTTATTTTGTTTTGTGCACGCAGCATGTTTTTGGGCTTTATTGGCACATTTGTTTACCATCTCTTTGTCTATTACTGTATATGGATTAACCCGGACCATGTTTTCCCTCTGCGTGTCTCTTTGATGTTGTTCTTTTGCTTTCATGTTTGCTTTTTATTAATGTATATGTGTGTATAATTTGTATGTGTGTGTGGGTCAGTGAATGTCAGTTCACCCGAACTCTGCATTTAAGTGATTCTTAGATTTAACCAGACTTGCAGCTCTTTATTAGTGGACCCATCTCTTCTGGTTCACATCAATTCTTTCTGGAACAGCTTACAAAGTACAAACATTTTTTAATATATCATCACAGTCATAAACAAATTGTTTGCTTTGTAATGTTTTGTAAACTGCTTGGAGCATTTTTCCAACTTACATTAAAATTCATCCAAAAAGCTTCCAACTGCACGCAAAATACTGTATATTGTAGTTTGAAGTATAACTTTGTGTCTCTTTTGGTTTACGAACCAGTTCAGTGTCTTGTGGTTTCAATCTGTTCTTAAACTAAACATGTATATACAAGAGTCATATGTGTCACGTAATTGTGTTCTTAAATAACTGTTAACATATACAGTAACTATTGCCCCATGTTATCACTTAATGACGATTAGTAATTTAACAGTTTAAGAACAACAATTTAAATTGTTTTAATATAATTATAGATTTATATGTGGTATAATAATTAAAACCATTGGGAGAATACATTTTACATATTTGATAGATAGCTAGATAGATAGATAGATAGATAGATAGATAGATAGATAGATAGATAGATAGATAGATAGATAGATAGATAGATAGATAGATAGATAGATAGATAGATAGATAGATAGATAGATAGGTCAGTGGGTGCGTTTTGTTTTTGCTCTGATGCAATAAATAAAACTGTGAGCACGTCATTTGGGCCAAACTATTAATAAGAATGTCATTTTGGTGCCCCCTCCCCTCTGAACCCCATTAGTCCTTTGGACACTTGCCCAATACTGTCCGCATGGCAGCTGAGCGCATGCGCAGCGGAACGGTTTTCAATAATGAAGTTGAGCCTAATGCCTCTGAACAGCCTGGTGTTCAAACTTGGACGCGGACTGAAAATGATGTTGTTTCCCGCTGAGGTGAGCCGTCCGGTCACCGAAACCGAGACCCGGGACTCTTGTCTGAGTTTGTAAATGTGTTAAATCGAGTGTGATCAACTCGTCGGGCTTGTTTTTGGACTCTTGCGGGTAATGGCCAGCAGTGGCTGAAGTGTTTTGATCCAGTCAGTGACAGCCTGCAAACAGCAGGGAGAGCTGTGCGGCGACCACACTGCATTTGATTATGAGTCTTTCTAAGAAGTGAAGGGAATCTGGGAGCTGTTTCTTGCTGAGACAAAAGTAATTTAAGCACAGGTATGTTGACTTTCTTTCTTATTTATGGGCAATAACAGATCTGTGGTTTTACTCTGAAAAACATCATGCGAGTGACAGTTTTGGGTTCATGTAGTCCGAGGATCAGTCGATAACTGTCATGGTTATTGACTTTGATTGAACATTAATTAAATTAAATCTAAACTATGCAAAGTATTGAAGTATGATTCCTTTTCAAAACATGCTTTATTTAAAAAGTATTTATCCCACAAACAATGTATTATAGACATTTTCACAATTTATATGAATTTATTTGCGTAAATTGATGAATGCAATTACGCACCCAGTAACACATCTATCAAATTGAATGACTATCATATTTAAATTGGTGTCCATTTTTTTGTCATTTATGGAGTCCCAACTCCATCCCATCCCCTGGCACGTCCAGGCCACTTTAATTTATATTAACAACCTTTTAATTCGCAGGTATAGACTGAGAAAAACTACATTAGACGAGAACCCTCACAATTTCACAGTAAATTCAGTTTGATTGTCATTTATTAAAGAGTAGCCTACTCCCCCGTAAAAGGTCGATGTGGTTTCTACCTTTTTTAAATGCAGATTCATCGCATGGAGGAATTTAGTGTCTCCTCGGTGCTTTGCCAGCATCCCTCCGTGTGTCCTCGATTTTTCTCCCCATCTCTTCTATCATCCCACGTGGAGTTTGTGTTTATATTTGATATGGAGGAAATGGGAATCTTATACCGCGTCCGAGCTCCCAGGGCTTGAATGGCCCCTAACTGTTGGCCTGCCCCTAACAACACAAATTACGCGCCGACTCCAAATCTGATAGGCCTACTGCCCCGTAATCCATACAGATTAGATTTCACATTAAGGACTCATAGCTACTTAACCAATGCGCATTAATGCGCAATAGATGGATGGACGGGGTTGGGGTTGTGGAGATTTTGGGGAATGTTAATGTCCTCTAGAGATGGAAACAAAATTGTTCCGACTTTTTCTTTTTTTTTCTTTGGATATTTATAATAAAGCCTATACCGAAAACTGCACTCAATTTTAAAATAGTCTGTTTTACATTGTGATGAAAACAATATAACGTAGCCTATCGATTTATTCTGTCCTATAAAATGTAATACATGTTTTAATAAATTGCAATGTTTTAAAATGGCCTTTAAATTTGTTCAATTTATTTCATAATTTATTTAATTTTTCTGTTGTAGTTGTATTATCTGAAATGTTTTTTTTGCATTCAATATAAGGCTAAAGGGACAGTCCGTCGACTTTTTTGTTCTAAAGCTAAGAGGGGGAAATCATTTTGCGTATCAAAAATAAAATATCGATACCATTATAGCCAGTAATAAGAAAAACAAATATTATATTTATTGACTTAATTGTCTAATAACAAATACAAATACATGTATATGCCTACCTACTGCCCATTACAAACATTTATTTTGACGATTAGGCCTACTCGACAATTATTCACAGGAATAAATATGTGCCTCACTTTTGCGGAAATAATCCAAATTGAAATGTATAGAGAAGATCTGCATCTGCATCTATTTTTCTGAACAATTAAAGGAACATTTAAAAACTGTCAGCCTCCAATAAAAACGATCTGTGCGTAACAACGACAGATGTCAATAAAGTTTGACTCGGATTGAATATGTGCCTTTTCACAACACGCTCTCCTGCAGCAGCAGTTTGCGGTTTGTTCAACATTCTCCTCTCTTCGGCTTTTATAGCGTGAAATTACCGCAGTGTAGCCTTGCAGTGCACTTTCTAACCCTCCGCTGTCCCATATGTGTTTCCTATGTCGCTGTCAATAGCCATAGTGAGAAATCTAATTCTCTCTTCTGGGACCCTCAAGGAAATGGCTGGCATTATTGATTCCCCTTGCAGTGTCAGGTAACTTCTGGTTTTAGGGCCGTGTCAGGCAGACATGTGTAGTGGGATATAGCCTACCACATACTGTAGCTAGAGATGGGCAAACTAGTTAACGTAGCCTATAAGAATATTTAAAAACAACAATTTATGTTTTTTCTTTCAATATACATATTCTAAGCTACCATACTTTGACACTGAGTGTAACATAAGATTATCATAACTTGATTGATAATCTTGACTTAATGTGGGTTTGCTATCCACTACATCCTCACTAAATAGGAATACATCATAAAAGGGGAGAGTAAAAAGCAAACAGAAGCCTGAGTCTGTCCTCCACAAAGGTGAGAGGGGGGAGAGAGAGGCAGAGAGAGAGGGAGGGGGGAGTGGGGCACAAATCAATTCACCTGAGAGACACATTATTGTCTTGGGTTTCAGGCGAGGAGGAGCTGAACGCTATGAAAAATTAAAAGGATGCCAGTTAGTTTAAAGGAATCGAGCTAGAAAAGTCCACAGTTTACGAGCACACACACTGACGCACACTCAATCGCATGCATACACACACACACACACACACACACACACACACACACACACACACACACGGATCAAACTGAAACAACACTTAATTAATAACAAATGTAATGTTCTTCCTTGTCAATTCGGGACACATTTAGATTTAAAAGACTAGTCAGCTTTTGTAGGAGATGAATACACATACATACTCTATATGTACTCTCTCTCTCTGCATTGACACAGAGCCTTGAATACACTGTGCAGCAGCTTGCTCTTGACACTGGTTCGAATTGCGGGTGTAGAAAAATATTCATGTAAGGGAAAGGTAAATAGTGCAAATGCATTCAAACTTCATCACAGGGAAAATGAGCCGGGGGCACTCCTTGCCACACTTGCTGGGAAACTCAGATCTAATGACAGGGAAGGACTATTTGTGTGTGCTTGTGGTTTGTGTCTTCCCAGCATGCTCTTTTGTTCGACTGTGAAACTTTCGCACACAATAGCAGAAAAGAGCCGTTCTGTTGGGATGATGGCATTGTTCTCCATTCTTTCAGCTGACCTTTTGTTGCAACTGGGTCACAATGGCAACGGAAACACGGCTAGGGCAGAATGTGAGTTATGTGCTTTTCTGATCGCAACATCTAATCTCACTTCGGTTGTAGACAATCACCTCGGCCTCCCCGTCGCTCCGGACTCCTGCGCCAACCTGTCTCCTGTCTAGTATTAATAGGGTCACTCACTGTCTTCGCGTGCCAGTCAGCCACTGTGACTGTGGTCCAGAGCCAGCCAAGCAGCCGTATCATTTACACTTCTCCATTTTCATTGTTGATATTTACTTCTGCAATTATCTCTCCACTTCACCCTCGGCTAAAGATGATATGCTGAAGTTACTGCTGCCGCTTCCCTCCTTCAGTCTCCTGTTGCTCACACATAAACACAGTGGCAGAAGGTCTAACCGACAGATGCACATAGACGTGAAAAAAAGGAGAAATGAATACAGTCGGTGCATGGTTTCATCCACAATGTGATTACATGTGGTAATCAAACCCCCTCAATCGACATCACTGCAAAACAAAGTTACAGTAGTGCAGGTGACGATTCAACCTGTGCCCAGGTAATACAAAACAAATCCATTGACGCCCATTTTATTTCCTTATTTTTTGCCCCTCAAGTGTGTGGTGGATCACAACCAAAGAAGCCATGGAGGCCTCACAGGACCTCAACGAACAGATGGTGAGCTAAACGCTACTGTATGCATGTGAACGTGTGTGTGTGTGTGTGTGTGTGTGTGTGTGTGTGTGTGTGTGTGTGTGTGTGTGTGTGTGTGTGTGTGTGTGTGTGTGTGTGTGTGTGTGTGTGTGTGTGTGTGTGTGTGTGTGTGTGTGTGTGTGTGTGTGTGTGTGAGTATACCTTATATCGACCACACAAGTCTGAGGTATGGGTACATTGGAGAGACGTGTGTGTGTGCGGTAACACACAGCAGATGTGGTTCAGTGAGTGCACAGTAACCATATGGCTGCAGTCAGAGTGAATGAGGCCAAGACACAATGCTGGACAGAGACATCAATTTTGGAACTGTGTGTGTGTGTGTGTGTGTGTGTGTGTGTGTGTGTGTGTGTGTGTGTGTGTGTGTGTGTGTGTGTGTGTGTGTGTGTGTGTGTGTGTGTGTGTGTGTGTGTGTGTGTGTGTGTGTGTGTGTGTGTGTGTGTGTGTGTGTGTGTGTGTGTGTGTGTGTGTGTGTGTGTGTGTGTGTGCCTAAAGTGAATACACAGTTGGGTATCCCAGTTATCCCAGTTTAATTGAATGATTAACTTAATTGAAAAAAGTAGGCCTTTTTTATCCTCACCACATCTATTAGAGCTCAATCACACACACACACACACACACACACACACACACACACACACACACACACACACACACACACACACACACACACCGTGCCTGAGAGTTTGTCGGTGTCTCTGCACAGCGGGCCGTCTCTTCGTCACGTCAGTGCGGCGTCCCAGTTCTGCTTGTTTAAAGATCAGGCCGTATTGTTGGGAAAATGATTTTGGCGGTGAGCGAGGTCTGCTCGCATTTCAAAGTCGTTAGTCAGCCACCAGAACAGGTGTAATTTCATCTCCTCCTCCTCCTCCTCCTCCTTCTCCTCCTCCTCCTCCTCCTCCTCCTCCTCCATCAAGCTTGGTTCTCTCTCCCTCACTCTCCCTCTGACCTGCCAGCCACGACAGTAATAATAGCACAAAGTGGGACAGAGCGCATGAAGTATGTTGTTTTTCCCCCTCTTTTTGTGTTGCTCTGTCAGACTCGCCCTGGGTTGGATTACGGGCTGACCCCAGCTGAGTACTGTCACTCACACATACAGTACAATACAAAAACACAGAGAAAGACAAAGAAAGGGGAGAGGAACATTCATCTTTTCTTGCTGCCACCTAAATATCAAATATTGATGTCCATATTCCACAATTACTTCACCTTCTTAAAATAGGGCACTGATATCATTTATAATGCGAATTTGAGCTGCGGCCTCAAAGACATTGATTAATTGTTCAGGTTGGAAATGAGAGCTCCGAGCAAGGACAGAGATTTGAATCAAACTGCACAGAGCTATAGGCTTACCGAGCTGAGATCTGTGACTTCCGGGACTTATTTTCAAGTATTCAACTGCACATTTTGAAGCTAGATCATAATAGTTGTGTTGTTGTGCATCCGTGTTTGAATCAGTATTCAGGAATGTACATCCAGCCTTAGCTAATGTCCAGTCAGAATATAGTGAAAAATGCTTTTCACACTTTCCCAAAGCTCAAGTTATTTTGTTCAATATCAAAGAGAAAGAAAACCAGAAAGCACTCACACATTGAGAAGGTGAAGCCAATCAGCATCTCGCTTTTCTGCTTAAATAATGCTTCCAAATGGTTACTTTTTGTCTCACTTTCATTACACCTGAGCTTTTAATTCTACGTCTGACAGTTTCCAAGTATTCAATTTAACATATACTATTTAATATTTAAGCTGAAAGTGGCTAACTCTTTCCCCGAATTGCTTCATTGAAATAGGCGTGTCTCGGGTGACTGAGAAAACAGCGCAGACCTCACACACAAAGTTTCGGGGAGTTGTCTGTTGATACCTGATACCCTCATCCCTCCACTCTACCCTTTTAGAGTCCCCCCCCCCCTTTCTGTCCCTTACTTCCTCCACCCTGCCCTTTTCCCACCACATCCATCGCACGTCATCTGGGTTATGGTCAGGCGTCCTCTCTGGCCGCCTGCCTGCCTGCCGAGGGCCAGCCTGCCGTCTGGGGTCCTCTGGGAGGCAGGGCCAACTGTGGGTAGCCCCTTAATGCTACTTTTTGCTCGTTTAAGTGTCTCACTCCACCTGTTGTCACTTACTTGTTTAGCTTTGAAGAAAAGGTGACAACGGCCTTTTGGTGATGTTTTTGAGATAAAGAGATGATGCTGTTTGGATCAAATGTTTTTTTTATTTTTTTTAAATGAGTTCAATCGTAAGGATTTGTATTAGCATTAGGCGTTTATATCAGATAGACTAGTCTTTGAGTATAAACACACAACACTCACAAACTCCACTCACAGTCCCTATGGATCCGACAGAGCCCTGATTGAAGTCTCCAGTCTGTTGGCGAGTGGAGGAAGCGGTGAGAGACGTGGGGGGGGGGGCAGCGGCGGTGTTTGTTGACCCCGGGGAGCCTTGCAGGATTTAAATGTATGGCCACCAGAAGAAAAAAGTAAGAGAGATGAAGGAGGAGGTAAAAAAGAGGGGAAAAAAGGTTATTTTAGCTGTAGCCTTTTCCTCTGGTGCACTGGGAGAGGCCCCGAGTATGGCAGCTGTCCCAGTGTGTGTGTGTGTGTGTGTGTGTGTGTGTGTGTGTGTGTGTGTGTGTGTGTGTGTGTGTGTGTGTGTGTGTGTGTGTGTGTGTGTGTGTGTGTGTGTGTGTGTGTGTGTGTGTGTGTGTGTGTGTGTGTGTGTGTGTGTGAGTGAGACAGAAAGACGGAGAGAGAGACCAAGTTAGAGGAGGAAAGGGGTCAGGTTGCACCCCTCTTTCACCCCTACAACCCCATACAGACACATTCGTACAAACGTACATGCAGTAGCTAAATGCGAGCACGGCCCAACCCCGATTGCCAAGATTGCATTGGCGTCACAGACAGTCGTTTTTAAAATCTGCCCGGCGACAAGGCATGTGGACAGATCACAAGAGTGTGGAGTGTAACAGCTACCCCCTGGCATCCCTCTACTAGGCTGGCATCCTAGTTGTGGCACCGAGGCGCTCTTCAATTTCAGCTTGGTGTACAGTGATTCTTGTAAGATGTATGTTTAGTTGACAGCTGAGTGTTGCCGAGAGGCTGACGTTCAGTCTTCTAGTCGCCTTAGCTGTAAAGAGGGAAGAAAATATTTATGGCATTAACCTCGTAAAAAGAAGCCGTTATTCTTGATTGCGTTTTGTAACTATAGCAAAGGAGGAGATGAAGTCTAATAGGAAGCAAAACATGTGGAGCATGCAATAAAACGTAACTCATCCTCATCAGGAAAATGTTCAATAAATACTTTGACACTCGGGGAAATATTCTCTTTTCTGCTGAGAATAAAGGCCATTTAATTTAGACGGCACCTTTAGAAGTGTTTCTGACACTTTGTCACATGTTCATCTCACGAAAGATTTACACTTCCATTAAACAAATGTGTGAATTCACACTAACTTCATGACTTCCATATGGGATATACGTCACCTACAGACTGACGTTTTATATTACACATATTATCCCACTGTTTATCTTCTGAACGCTATCTGTAATGAACGCAAATCAAAAAATAAAAACAATGCAAATGTCTTCCCATGAAGCCTAAATGAATGCTCTATTGTCTTTTTTGTAGAACAGAGGCTGTTAAATTGAAAAATAACAACCAAAACATCTGTCTCTCACCAAGATCTGTTCATTCGTGCCTTGGTTCAGATAATCTATAACTCATATATGAGAGTCTGGCCAGCCAGGGAAAGGCAGCTAGGTGTGAGGTGAGCAGGTCACAGACAGCCTGTGAGCCAATCACAGTCTAACGGAGTCAAAGCCCCCAAACAGACTGGAGAATCCATCTAGAACCCCAGAGCCACCGGCGTGGGCTTTCTAGAAGAACGCACCAGACAGGAAACCACATGATATGTGTGCTTCAGTGTCTGCTGTATGTGTGTGTGTGTGTGTGTGTGTGTGTGTGTGTGTGTGTGTGTGTGTGTGTGTGTGTGTGTGTGTGTGTGTGTGTGTGTGTGTGTGTGTGTGTGTGTGT
This sequence comes from Pseudochaenichthys georgianus, assembly GCF_902827115.2. NCBI lineage: Eukaryota > Metazoa > Chordata > Actinopteri > Perciformes > Channichthyidae > Pseudochaenichthys > Pseudochaenichthys georgianus. The sequence goes on from NC_047526.1 coordinate 20,554,456, forward strand.
GTGTGTGTGTGTGTGTGTGTGTGTGTGTGTGTGTGTGTGTGTGTGTGTAGGTGTTTCTTTCTCTGTTATACACATAAACTCTCTGTGGTGTGGGGCGGCTGAGGTCATCTGAGTGGAGACGACCTCATATTGTGACCGTGCTTGTTTAATGGAAGTCAATCAGGGCACGATATTTCATGCCAAGATTTCCCTTTATTGATTACTCAAAGAGTTTGAAAAGAAAATCACATTATTGCCAGATGTTACATTTGCCCACTACTGAAGATTTTAACATCATTCTTAAAGAGCAGTGGCACTGAATTCAAACTCCAGAGCTTTGAAACAGAATAACAGAAGTCCTCAAGTACTCAAACATTTTTATTTTTTCGTTCCCAGCCACTTCCATAAATAGAGCCCTTGATAGCACAGCCCACCTTTTGTTCAGACTGGTCTTCTGGCCAAACGCTCATCTGCCTTTCGTTACAAAAAATGCAGCGTATTTCCTCATTTTGCTGGGAAGGAAATGAAATTGCAACAATTGTGCTTTGGTTTTGGAGGAACCTGCCTGCCGCGAGAACTTCCTCTGCTGCTCTGCCGGGGGATTGTGTTTCTCTCTCAAATCAGATAGGTAACAGAGGGGTCGCCAGGACCAGATGATCTGTGACCTGGGTCTGCGCTCACTCAATACTTCAGACTAGGGCTGCAGCTAATGATTACTTCCATTATCGATAAAACCATTATATCCATATACATCTTTTGTTAACATACGTTGTTTTTTCTCTGACTATGGGTATTTGCTTATAGCTGGGGACATTTGTGTCCAATACCTGGCTGAATAGAACATTTTATTTGCGATTATAATAAAGTTGAAGTTTAAGGTATGTTATATGATTTCAGAAAAGCTCAAGGTAATACCAACAATTATGGTTTGGTTATTTTTTTCAGGTGTTTTTCTCTATTAGGGTTAGTTGTACAGTAGTAGTTAATTTCCACATGAAAAAGTGAGATGGAGGGAACAACATGCAGAGAAGGGCAAGCAGGAATTCTTACAATTAAGAAGCTTGAACAAAAATGTGTTAGCCTTTGCGCTTGATAAATTAACCATTAGTGTCATAATTGGATGATTAAAATAGTTGTTGACTCGTTCTCTGTTAATTCAATAATTGTTCCTACGTTACTTAGGTACAAATCGACATTCACACGGGACACCTACTAGTCTGGTGTTTTCCACCCCATCCTCTTCCCTAGGGCTTTACTCATACTTCCTGGTTCACAATTGCACAGTAAATATTGCGGGATATAGACAAATGATGGCGTATTACGTTTAGCTATGAAAAAGGAATGTATTTGAACAGCATGCAAGAGCTTTACTGTATTATTTAGACCGTTAATTTTTTTAAAGTTATGCTAGATTTATTTTGTGTGTGTGTGTGTGTGTGTGTGTGTGTGTGTGTGTGTGTGTGTGTGTGTGTGTGTGTGTGTGTGTGTGTGTGTGTGTGTGTGTGTGTGTGTGTGTGTGTGTGTGTGTGTGTGTGTGTGTGTGTGTGTGTGTGTGCCTGTCTGTCTCACTGTCTGTCCCACCCTCTCTTTCTCCACCGGCCTCTTCGTCTCCCCCTGTGTCTCTCTGGCTATAGAGTGATGATTCAGGGCCTATTGTGAAGTCAGCAATCCGATACAGAGCCAGCCCGAGAGCAGGGGGGGAACGGGGGGAGGGAGGAGAGGGGGGGAGATAGAGAGAGTAGAGGGGGATGAGAAACAGAAGGGATTATGGGTGTTCTCATAGCCATGTCCATGCTGTCTGGGGCCCGGGGCTCTTTGGCACCGCTACCTGTCCTCTGCGTTACCTGTTGCTCTCATTTTCTGATTTGTGTCTCTTTGTGTTTCTTTATCTTTATCTTTCTCACACCCCCGGGCTCTCCCTGCCCTTCTCTCCTTTCTTTTTTCACACTTACGTACATCCTCCTCTCCCTCAAGCTGCCTCGGTTCTATCGCAGACATATGGTATTGTGAGTGATTTTATTAGGAAGACGATATGAAGTGTTTCGAGGCCTGGACTGACGGAACAGCTTGCAACTTCTGAAACACTTTGCCCCCGCTCGCTCGCCTCAGCAGTAACTTCTAATAATATTGAATCTGAGAGCAGATGGCATATGAGGGCATACCTATCTGTCTGCTGGATGTCTCCTCAAGAGTCTGCCTTTTGAAGGATATCTACCTTATGGCGTAGCTCTCACAAGCACACACACTGTGATGTCATGAGCAGCATTATTTAACAGGCAGCTGGGAGGCCATTCATCATTTAATTAAAAGCGTCTGAAAAGGATCTTAGGACTAATGAGATTAGCTTTAATTATTGATGCTTCTGCCGCTGCCACAGACATGCACTCACACACAGGCTCACACACACAGGCTCACACACACACACACACACACACACACACACACACACACACACACACACACACACACACACACACACACACACACACACACACACACACACACACACACACACACACAAGTGATGACCAGACTCTCAGACTCTCTTAGGCTCTTAACACGCAATGTTCCCTTTTTTTGCTTTTAAATTCTTTGCTTTCTTACCTGATGTTTTCCCCGACACACACACATACACACTATACATTATACAGAAACACACACACACACTCATTGATTTCAGTTGTATGAAGTGCTCAGGGAGGGTGGGTTGGTGGATTCGGAGGGGGAAGGCTGCGGTATGGGGACCGAGCGGGGGGTGCGGTAGCTGCGGTCGAGTTGGGGATGAGGAAGGGTGAGGGGGGGGGATTTGCAGAAGGATGGTGTTGTGTTTCTTCAGGTCTCAGAGCAGCAGCAGAGAAGAGCTTTTACTGTTGTAGCCCACTCACTCTATTCGCCATCAGGCCGGATTCTGCAACATAACATGGAGTAAACACAAGTGCGTGTCGTGTGTAAAGTGTTCTCTAACATACATGTTCCCCTTTATTTATCTTTAGTTAAACAATATCATATATTCAACTGATGGCTCTTAATGTTTTATGACTGCAGCATCTGGTCATTTTATGAAATATAATATATAACTATTCTAATGAAGGCCTAGTGAAAATAAGATTTGTTTTCAGTTCAGTTTGTATTTCTACTTGGCAGCCGGATTAACAGAAAAATACTTGCCTAATGTTTATGAAGCTTGGTAGAAATATGTACGGTATATGGACCAAAGAAGAAGACATTTCATTTTGGAGCTGATCAGGATCACGGGGCTGAGACACAATTTATTTTTGACTTTCGTTAACATAAGGAGATAGGGCCTTGTTTGCTCTCTCTGAGTTGAATTCTATTTTTATATTCATTTTGCATGACATACTACTTGGTTTATGTGTGTGTGCACTAGAATTTGTAGGTTGAAAATTTGGCGGCACAATTTGTACCTTGAAATGTCTCAAGTCGAAGATAGATTTGTCCTAAAATATCAGAGTGAAGACATGTCTGTAATAGTATATCCTATACACTTTCACAACTTCTACCTAGGTTACTAATCTGTTATCCTGCCGCATGGAGCCGAGTCACTTTTTGAATCAGATGATCTCGCATTCAATGAATTTTCATCTTTCTGTTCACATTGCAGTGATCTCTTCCCGTGTACGTGCATATTATACAAATATAAGTGTGTCCACTGATCAGAGTGAAGTCCAGAGTGTGTGTGTGTGTGTGTGTGTGTGTGTGTGTGTGTGTGTGTGTGTGTGTGTGTGTGTGTGTGTGTGTGTGTGTGTGTGTGTGTGTGTGTGTGTGTGTGTGTGTGTGTGTGTGTGTGTGTGTGTGTGTGACTGGTTTAGGTTTCCCCCAGTTGTTTTTTTAATCACTCTCATCAGATTAGCTGAGCAGGGGCAGTCGAGGCCAAACGCTTCACAATTAACAGCGCAGAACCGTCTCACACACACACACACACACACACACACACACACGGACGTATACACACACATCCATCAGTGACTTTTCATTTGTCTCCATTGAGTAAAGCTGCATTAAATCATGTCTCTGATCCCCTGGCTCTCTGAGACAATGAGGAGCCAATTTAAATGGCAGCTATGAAGACCACCAGGATGGCAGGGGGGCCTAACACGGTTCTGCTAGACTGCTCTTCTTCCATAAACGCGTGTATTCCCTAGAAATTGATTAAATACAAATGTATGGGATTCTAAAATGAGTCGAATGCGCTGACTACAAATGGTCCATTGGTGCAAATGGGATAAACACCGAAGACATTATTATTTTCACTTCATAATTCACGATTTCTTGTCTTCTAATGAGAAGAAAAAGCATTGTGTTGTAAAAAGTCAGCAGCTATTGTAAAAGTGTAATTTCTGCTTTGAAATGGACATGTGGGGTAGCGATCTGAACAGGAGGATGTAGAGATGGTTTAGTAAGATAAGACACTTCATTGAGATGTGAGGTGAAGTGTGACGGTGGTTATGGTGACTGGTCTATTTCTGCCTACCTACTGTTTGTGTGACAATAACTTTAAGAAAATGTGATTCATTACATTGTTTGGCAAATGCATCACTAACACACTGGTTGTAAGTTGCCCATTATGACAGATGAAGGGAGTCTGAGTGTACAGATTCTGTCATTACACTAGTCGGATATCTAATCTCATCAAATGTGTTATTCTTTGATCGTTCACCATGCTAGTTGGCATCACAGCTAGATGCCCTGTTCCCATTGTTACCAGTCTTCATGCTATTATTTCCATTATTGATCAATCTGCTGATTATGTTCATGATTGATCAAATACATTTCCGAAAGTAGTATAAATATCTGTGACGAAAACTCCTGGTCTCGTGTCTAACTGTATGACAAATCACTTTCACGATGGTTCGATGAGTTCAGGATCAGGAAAACACTAAGACTGCCAGCATATATTAACATTTGGGAAGATGGAATAAGAACATTTAAATTAAATCTTTGCTAAAGGAATATCCACACAAACAATTATTATTTCTTTGTTATATGTATTGCTTCTTTCAGACTGAGCCATTCGTAAGCCTTTTCAAATACACCGTAACTCCTTTCTTTGTCTTGAATAATAACATGACTGTGCTGTATAGCTTGGAGCGACCATGCTGCGCGTTGTTCTCTCGTTTCTACGATTGTACGTATTGTCCTGGGGATTCGATGTAGAGGTCAGCGTCTTGTTTTTGCTCTATTTTTGTATTTGTTCTCTCCCTGGGTGATTCCAAGACAAAGGCCTACACAGACATGCGATACTTTACTGTGTGTGAATATACTTTCATTTCTGCGCCCTTCGAATTGTGAGTAACACTAAGCAGCTCTTGGCAAATTCGTACGAGGAGAGACTGGTAGAACCAGAGGGAGAGGGAGAGATGTTTCGGGAGAGTACCTTTTCACCCAAACACCTCCTCCCTCTCCTCCTCCACCTCTTCCCTGCTCCACAGACTCACCCTGTTCTTCCCTTTCACTCCCTCACTTCTTTTTTTCCTTTATAGCTTCCTACTACACCTGAAAAAGGGGCATTTTTGGAGGTATAAAGAGAGGGATAGTTTTACACCTCCCCAGGCCGGGGGAACTGCGTGGGGGGGGGGGTAGGAGGAGTGGAGGAGAGAGGGAGGAGGCTCGGCACAATGTATTTTACATGAAAGGAAGGGGATAGAGTTACCACACGGATAACCACTCATACAAATGGGGAGAGCGTTGGGCAGGGGACAGGTAAATGTGTGTGTGTGTGTGTGTGTGTGTGTGTGTGTGTGTGTGTGTGTGTGTGTGTGTGTGTGTGTGTGTGTGTGTGTGTGTGTGTGTGTGTGTGTGTGTGTGTGAGAGAGAGAGAGAGAGACTTCATGAGTGTATTTTGTGGTCAACACACCAGCCTCTCAGAGACAGAAATGGTTGAATGATCACGTTGCACAGTGTGTGTGTCTATCTTCATCATATAATTCTCTGTAAGAAAGCAAAAAGGAACCATCATTTCCTTAAAGATCAAACAATTCCCTTAAACTCAAATTTATTTCATACATTTTATTAATTAATTATAAAGAAGTTTAGAAATGCACTGCTGTAGTTACATGTTGGTGTAACATGGCGGACTCCGTGGAAGAGGACCTGCTTCTAATGTAAATATGAAGGGCCTATATTCAACTAAAGAAAACACGGTTATTAGTTTTAGGTGATAAAAGAACAATATACATATATTAAACTACATTTTTGCTAATACATCTTAAATATTACACGCTGACCTAAAAACAACTAATTAAAAAAGATGGAAGATCAGCATATTCAGAATAAATGAAAAGAGCAACAACAAAACAAAGGAGATAATGAACAGCAGTCTGTCACACTGTCCGCCTAGTAGAAGATAAACTGCTGTTGTTCCACTTGAAGAACAAAGTTGTTCTCGAGGGCCTCTTTAAAGGGAGCGAGGCAACTTAGTCAGACACTTTAAAAACCCTCCTAAAGTCAACAACAACCAAAGGCGAGTGCAGCCATTTAGCCGTCTAATATACTACCCGCTTCCTCAGCTCAGTTCACTGCTCTGAAGTGCCCATGCCACGCTACCGTTTTGTTTTTCTTCTGCCTTTCTTTCTTTTTTCTATTTCATCAGGCGTGTTTTGGGACACCTCCCCTGCTCCCTTCTCCACTTGCTGTGAAAATATTTCATCGGGGATGTTTTTGGAAGACCCCCTCCTGATGGGGGTCCTGCCTAGCTAATAATAAAGTGCTTGAGTTGTCAAGCGCTTCGGCAACACCCTAATCTGTTCTGACAGCTAGTCCTCCACCTACGCTCTCAAACGTCCCGCACACAAGTGCATGTCGGTATGCACGTATAACACACTTTCACCAGACATTTGCACTGATGTATGCACAGAGCTCCACAGACAGTCTATCAATCAGGGTGTTTATTGGGGTTGGGGGGATAAATGCTGTGGGACAGGACCGCATGCTGTCACCATGGTGATCGAGCTAAAGGTGGCTAGTGCACAGTCGGAGACAGTGCCTCTGTTCCAAATTAGTCTCTACTGTAGGCCTGTTTTCATTTGGCACCCTTCAGCTGTTGTAGATGTACAGTAACATACAGTACAAGCTAGTCTGAGTGTAGTTAAAGGATCACTTCACTCAAATAAAAAAAAGACTCAGTTAAAATGGTATAGCCCATGGCCCCGTATTCATTCTCCAACACCGATTAACAAATTAAGATATTTAGTGCATTTTAAAGGTGACATATTATGTAAATGTTCCGGTTCATATGGTATTTTTGAGTTTATACTAGAACATGTTAACATGCTTTAATGTAAAAATAAACCTTATTTTTGTCATACAGTCCCTATAAACACACCTGCATTCACCCTCTGTCTAAAACACTCTGTTTTAGCGCCTGTCTTTTTAAGACCCTTTTTCTGAAAGCCTAGTTTGCTCTGATTGGTAATTTGTTCTGGGTCCAGCATATTTGCGCTCCCAGTCTCTCGAATGACCATATCGGCACTCTAGCCTCACTTTCTACCTATATCAGTGGCGAACCATGTCTATCACAGCTGGACCTTCTGTAGACACACACACCCCCCGCCGCCGCCGCCCCCCCCGTGGCATTATAATGTCCGTCTTTTCACTGAATTGTCGTCTTGAAAAGGGTACTCACAACAATTCCGCAACAATTTCATCTTCACCTGTTGCACTTGTCATTTCAACGTTAAAAACAATAAAACGACATTCGAACGGCTTCGTCGCATTCATCTAGATCCTCTGTCTCGAGACAGTTAACTAGCGGGCCTTCTAGAGCACCCTGGAACCGAGGGAAACTCTGAAAGAATACGCCCATTGGCTACAAATCAATATATGATTGGTTGATCAAACTGTCAGTCCAAACGTACGCTCTCATTCAGTGCAACGGCCAGGGCATCCTATCAAGGATGTGGAATACCTTGGTTGAAGGATATTCTACCCAGAGACCCAGAACAAGATCTGATTGGTTGCTTTCTTTTCTAACACAAAACCACTGAAATGCGTAGTGCATGGTCCGAGAAGGACAAACAAATCAACGTAACACTGTAATATTACAGATCGACAACACAGATACGATTCTCATTTAATATACATTTTATTACATTTTATTTATATAATTAAATCGATTTTTTGTTTGTTTTATCTGAGAGTTCCAGGGTATTCTCTGAATACCTTGAAGGCCCTGACGGTTCGCCACTGACCTATATATGTACAGTTGTGATTTTACCCCAGCCTTTTAACACCACAAAGACGACCATGTTCATAACCAGAGTGGTCCGTAAAAGCAGTATGATCAACCGAATCTTACTTGACCAAAATATTGTTTTGATTTATAATATACGTATGTTATATTCTAAATAACAACATTGAACATTTCTAATCCCTTCTTAAAAAACAGACTCATTCTGCCAGATTAGTGTTATTAGGCCTATTATCACACAATCAAATGTTTTTATATTTAGACAGTTTTCCAAAGTAAACAGACTCTATAAAGACAAGTTTAAGGCAGAAATCGAATAACTTGGCCTGGATAATATTCGAGATAAGAGACAAAATATGGCCCTTTACATTTGTTGTAGTGCAAGGAATTTTAGTATGATGTTATTTTGGACGAGATGACTCAAATGCTGGATGAAACCTGATTTAAGCGTTTGTATTTTTGTGTGTGTGGGATTCGCGGTTGTGTGTTTGGGTGTGTGTCTCCCCTGACAACACCTTGACCACCATAGTGAAAGAGTGCCATCTTCAGACTGAGGCAGCTGGGAATCTACCTCGTATATAGACCCCCACCCATGCCTCCAGCTCAGCTCTTCACATATGACGCACACGTGCAGTCCGTGTGGTTCCAATTAACACAGATTGAATGTGTGTGTCCGTGTGCTCAGGTGTACATGTGAGTCTCTGTGTGGTGTGGGTGAAATGGTGGAGGGTGTGTGTGTGTGAAAGAAGTGGGGGGGGGGGGGGGTCAATTGCATGGTGTGAAGTTTATGGTCTGGCCTGTACTTTCTACTGCACAGCAAGACATTACATCTACACCATGTCTCCATTTACCATCTATAGCTTCGTGGAAGTCATCACGCTAGAGCTAACATCAGCGGGATTTAGGTCACACACACGGATGTTTTTAATTTTAGGGGCTCCGACCTATTTCTGTTATGGTATATTTTCATACACGGGCTGCTTACAATGTGGAATTTGGTTTATTTGGGTCTAGAAAATCTACATCTGTTACATTTAAAGAACTTATTGGGTTTTAAGAGTCTGTAGTGAGTGACAGCCGAGAGGGAGAAAGAGAGAGAGAGGAACGAGGAGGAGGAGGGGAAGAGAAAAATAGGGGGAGGAGGCAGAGGAGGAGAGAAACAGGACGAGTGAAATGTTCCCCATTATTGGAGTTGAGGAAGACAGGAGCGGTGCATGGATGACCTAAAAGAAAGATAGATAGAGGGAGAGAAGGGAATATAAGTGTCTTTTTCACAGATTAAGAGAAGAAGACTCCAGTTTCTCCTTTAGAGCAAAAAACTAGAATAACGTGACACCTGGAGTACAAAGGGAGAGGCAGGTAGATAGAGCCGAGCTGGAGTGTGTATGCTTCTGTTTGTGTGTGAAAGCAGCCTGTGTGTGAGGGGAAGCCAGTGGATCGTACAGCTCTGTAATGCTTTGTGGAAGTATAGGACTGCTAAGTGACCTGATTACACCCTGAGGTAAGAATGCACCTCCACCTCTGTGTGTGTGTCAGTGTGTGTTTCATGCTCAAACTAATGTTATAGGTTATTTTATCAAGCAATTATTTTGTATATTAATCTAGTCAGTATATAAATGCTTCTGTACAAGAAAGGATTGGAAATGCTATTCAATATTTCATTTGGCTGAGCGGGTGCAATGTTCAGGAAGAAACCAGTAAGGAAAGGTTAGTAGGTTATGGTGACAGCAGCGATGTTTTAAAGTAATATTTAAGGTAATTTATATATAATTTAGTTTACTGTTTGAATCAACAAAGTATATATATATAAAAAAAAAGTATGATAACAATTTTTTAACTAAATACATTGTTTCTAAATTATTTTCGATGTAAATAGACAAGGTATTTGTTTTAGATGCTGTTTCAGAATTGTCATTAATAAATATTCTTAGATCTGACATCATCAACATTTTAATGTATATAAAACTACCAGATACAAAAAAAGTCATTAGGATTTCAGAACCATTTTTACTATTATGTTTTTATTTTTTATAAATTATATATTATTGTTGCATTTTTTTATTTCAATTACGACATTTTGAAGTGGAATTACTGCAATCACAGCAAATATATTATTTGACGAAAACATTTTTGGAAATTTTGATATTAATCTAAATGTTCCTTCTACACAAGCGTAACAACAGATATTTTAAAACGTGTTTGTGTATGTGTGCGCAAACTCTGTGCATGATATCGGATGACCCATTGCAGATGGGTTGGGTTGTTACCAGAAACACATAGCGCTATTCTTCTTTCTCTCTCCATCTCTACCCCTTTTCTCTTCCTGCACTTCCTTCACAGTTTGTCAGGAACAATAACACACACCTTGTTGATGTGCTTTTTATGTAAAATGTTTGACCTTTCAGTGAGCTTGTTAAAAAAACAAATTGTGTGTGTGTGTGTGTGTGTGTGTGTGTGTGTGTGTGTGTGTGTGTGTGTGTGTGTGTGTGTGTGTGTGTGTGTGTGTGTGTGTGTGTGTGTGTGTGTGTGTGTGTGTGTGTGTGTGTGTGTGTGTGTGTGTGTGTGTGTGTGTGTGTGTGTGTGTGTGTGTGTGTGTGTGTGTGTGTGTGTGGGACAATACAAGGAAACAAATCTAGGACCAGAACTAGGACTGCTTCTGCTCATTTCGGATAACACCTACTGTTTCTTATTACTGCCCTTTGGGTCAAATTAGGGCCTCATGGTATCATTACATAATGATGATAAGTAAGTACCAACACAAACATAGCTATGTGTAATTCTCTTAAATATACCATTGTTATTAGGGCTAATTACCTGGGGTACCTGTATTCATCCCTAAGGGAGTCTCCAGGCTGGCCAGGTTGTGTTGCAGACCGGTCACCCGGCCAACCAGGTCAAAGGTCGCCTATTTAAATGGCTCGGATGACACAAATGGGTCCTTCAGGCATCGTGTCCACAGGACGCTTACAGGCCCTCTGTTTTGTTGTTAGAGATGAAATTGTCCATGCTTTACTGCAAAAAAAGGAAAGAGCAAGAATGACGCATGCTGTAAGCGTGAATATATTTGTAGCTTTAATATTGCAAGATTATGGCAAACACTTGTTTCAATGGGTTTTGATTGGATCATCATTTATATGTGTGACTGTTAAAATCAGTAAAAAAAAAAAAAGTAGAACATAGCAGAACAAAAACATGTTCAGCACGGTCATATGTCCTTCTCATATTTAAAAAAGATGAAGAACAAATATATACAATTTTCTAAATACGGAGTTTTAGATAAAAACAATGAGCTAGAAGAGATGTGAGAGAATCGGAAAGGTGGGCTGGGAGAGAAAGTGTGCAATGGATAAAGCACAATGATAAAAGCTTTTCGGGATCAAAGCCCTCGTGTGCCTGTGTTTTCACAGATCATGTTGAGACAGAAACAGCCAGGGTTGTGCGCGTGTGTGTGTGTGTGTGTGTGTGTGTGTGTGTGTGTGTGTGTGTGTGTGTGTGTGTGTGTGTGTGTGTGTGTGTGTGTGTGTGTGTGTGTGTGTGTGTGTGTGTGTGTGTGTGTGTGTGTGTGTGTGTGTGTGTGTGTGTGCGCTCCTTCGTTTGTACGTAGCCCGGCGTCTGCATAACATGTGGATTGCAGTTTCTCACATGTCTCATGTCGTGACTGACAGCCTTGTTACATTTCAGTAAAGCATGAAACGTGACATTAAAGTGCTGTGTTAGTGTGTGTGTGTGTGTGTGTGTGTGTGTGTGTGTGTGTGTGTGTGTGTGTGTGTGTGTGTGTGTGTGTGTGTGTGTGTGTGTGTGTGTGTGCGTGTGCGTGCGCGTGCGTATGAAAGTGATCCATATGAGGGCACCGGCTAACCTTTGAACCCTGTCTTAAACAGCTAAGTGCTGCTTCTTATTCGCTCTCAGCAGGATCCTCTAATCAAAACCATAACACCACAACTCAAACAAAAATTGACACACACACACACACACACACATGCATACAGAAATGTCCTATTTTCCAAATACCTGGAGTTTAGTGTCTGCTTGGCCAAGCACTTTCTCTGTATACTTACCTGTGATTGCGATAATGTGCAAATGGCTTGAATATATGCTGCCTGGGTGAATTTCACCATGTGTGTGTGCGTTTGTGTGGGCATTTCCATGTGCGGGTGCAGATGTGTGTGTTTGGCACCTCGCGCGTGCCCTACACCTCGACAGTGTGTTGACACAGTGATTATAGGGCAGCTGGTACACATTGGCCCTCGCTCCGCCCTGCATTTACTGTTCTAATTAGTTCCTGTTCCAAATAAGAGAGAGGAATTTTAATAGAGAACCGCTGGTCTGTCGTCGAGTGCCGCATAGCCTCACACACAGCGACGCACATGAAGCCGGCCTGTGTGTGAGCGCAGTGAGTGTTTGCTGCGGTGGAAAGCCACGGAGGCTGAAGTGTGTTTTCTAACTTTTTTTTTTTCAAGGATGAAGGAAAAGTTCCAGCTTGCAGTGATTGACACGACCAAATGTGACGGTTACCCCCACCAAAGTCAAGGCTCGATTTAGTGTCTACCGTGACGTGGGTGCAGAGTGAACCCTGTGACCTAACATGACCCTGGCGTGACCTTTCAACTCTTTAAGGGTTGAGGAAGGGGCTTGAGCTCCGGATGGAGCAGGGTCACGGGTGAACAAGGGAAAGTTCATATCTGTCACTTAGACGCCAGTTAGCACTTCTGTCACGGCGGTGGCTACAACTACAGACACCAGTTCTGGTTTAATATCAATTCTGCATTTCAGTAACATTGAATAAATAACACAACAAAAAGTCAATGCATTTTGTCGCAATATTCTGTTAAATTTGCAGAAACATTACATTTGAATTTTCTCTGGCATCTTAGTTTCTTCTAAGAAGTGAAGGGGGGAATCTATTTTTGTTGTTATTCACAACAGATATCTGTCTCATTCATAAACACTGGTTTATGACACTAATATAATATATGTGGTGAGTTAACATTTCCTCTGCTCTGGTTTCTCTGCAGGTGAAGAAATCACACAGTGAATCTCATGTTCCAGACCCCTCCGACGCCAGGTACGCTCACATATGTCTGATTGTATAATATAACAAACAACGTGAGGTCTTTCAGAACTCTATGTGTGTGTCCTAGTTCTCTCGTCATGGTGCAGAGAGGTGAGGTTTCACTGCAGTTGCGAGTTATGATGATGTCATCAACACTGGCCCAAGACCTCAGTGTCTGACACACACACACAGAAAAATATGTTCTGATCCAATCAAAAGACAAGCAAAGTGAGCAAGCTGGAGACTGTGACTCATTTAGTTGATTAGTATTAAAACATTTTAAAAGCTATTTTGATAACCAATTTATCCTTTTTGTCATTTTTCAAGTACAAAGTACAAAAATATTCTCTGCTTCCAGCTGCTAAAGGGGAAGATATCCTTTTTTGTTAGGTATTTTATAATGATAAAATCTCTGGTTTTGTTCACAGAAAAGGCAAGTCATCGAGTCAGAAGTTAAATAAACTATTAAGAAAAACATTACCATATGAATCAATACCCAACAAAGGTGTCGGTTGATTGCCTCAAACTATTCATTTTACACAATACATCGTACATTCTGCATTGCATCAGGATGCAGCGTGTTTTTTCAATGACCAGACATAATGTGAAAACCAGAAAAGAGTTTATGAAACACCAACTCCTGCCATCGCCTCCCGAGAGGAGCGAAACGGAGAGAAGAAAAAAAAACAAGAAGGGGAGACACAAAATAAGGATGGATGAAGAGTGTTGAAGCACACAGGAGAGAGAGAGAGAGAGAGAGAGAGAGAGAGAGAGAGAGAGAGAGAGAGAGAGAGAGAGAGAGAGAGAGAGAGAGAGAGAGAGAGAGAAAAAACACAATCTGTGAAAGATCTTAACTGTTATTGCCGTGTATTATAGCAGAGATATTTGAGGCTTTCAATTGAATTTTGGGCTTGGTTTAATATCTTATCCACAAGAAAACCTTGTTGATTTTATATAAATGATTTTAATTCAAGCTGCACATGAGAGCAGATTGGATGTTAAGCTGTAAATACAGAGTTGATTTGGAGTGTTTATCTTTTGTACGGTTTATCTTTTGCGCCCTGTAGCTGTGTCTTCCTCCATGCTGAAAGCTCTATGTTTATACCTGTCAGTCATGGGCTGCAGTCATGTGTGACAATGCTATCTGCCCATAGCATTGGGATGGCCAGCTTCCAAACCACAGATGTATTGTACACACTCTCTTTTAGTACACACACACACACACACACACACACACACACACACACAATGGTAGAACGGCAACCCGCATTTGTTTAATTCTCCCTCCATCTCTGTCATTTCTCTCTTTGATGTCTCACACAAAAGCACAAGTGTGACCAGCCTGCGGGCGGCGTGAGTCAGGGCTCACACACACATGATTACACACGTTCATAAGAAGTACTGTCCAAACACACACACTGACTCAACGTTAAACTATGTCCACCACCAAAGGACATGTCAAAGTGTCGGTTTGTGGCCACAGTGATGAAGAGTCATGAGCGAGTGTTTAATGTTGCTTTTCTTGCAGTCTTCATGCATAGAAGTTTATTAAAAACACTTACACCTCTCAATGGGGGTTATGAACCCTGGGATGAGTGGTAGTTGCCATGGTAATAACTAATAGGAAGTCAAATAAATAGTAAATATTGAAGTCAGACCTCTGCTCCACCACAAATGTTCATCTTCATTCTCTTCATGTCTCTATTTACTTCCACACACACACTCTCACTTTACCACTACCACCTTGTGCACTGGTTTGTCCCACTCATGCATGTGGAACACATTGTAAAACCAAAGCACGCTGGCAAGCTGTGGGTTTGTATTGGAGCCCAGAAAGTGCACACACACATACACACACACTCCATAAAAGAGCCAGCAGGCCCGCAGACAATGTCTAGCGCCTCTGAACACATGCTCATGTAAGCTAACTGGTACGGAGAAGCATAACGTTTATGACTTTAATGTGTGTGAGTGTGTGTGCAGTATGTCATTGAATGTGTTCAGTGAAATTTCAACGTGATATATCGAGGTGGCAGATTCCCAGCTGTGAGAGCATATTGCTGTTGATCTGTTATTCATTCAAAAATCACAGTTCATCTTTATTTTTCTCCTCTCCTCCCCCCCTCCTCTTCCTCCCAGGTCTATGGAAATGCAGGACCTAGCCAGTCCTCATAACCGTGTGGGAGGTGGAGATTCGACGGGCTCCAAGCTGGACAAGAACAACCTTGGCAGCCCCTCCATCACAACCAATGGAACAGGAGGTGAGAAGGCCAAGAGTGTATGGTGTTGCAGTAATGAATGGGTATTTGTGTTTGAAATGGTAGAAAGGTTAGTTTTAGTGTTGTTGCTATACATGGTCTTGAGCATCTTTTATAATCTATTTTCAATGTGTATTCAGGTATTATTTAGACTTCTAAGCTTTAGGAAGACAAAATGTGCTGTTTAAGTACTTCATTTCACATTTCGGGATCTACTCTTCTGGTCACGAATAAGTGAGAAGATAATACCAAAATAATGTGAGGCTCTTCACCAGTAGGCTATTACATTAGCTTAGCACAAATAATATAACTAGTGATAACAGCTCGGGTCTGTCCATAGGTGACAAAAACCCTTTGAAAAGAAGATTAAACAAGAGATAAATTGTAAATTAGTTAGCTTAAACATTTGTTGGTAGGTGAATCTAGTTACCCCTGGACAGAACCCAGCCAGCCTTTTCGAGCTAAGCTAACTTTCTGATGGCTGTAGCTTCGTTAAATCAATCTTCTCATCTTAACTTCGGCAATAGAACAAATAGGCAAATTGCCTAAAATGTTGAATATAATCCCTTTAAGGGCTTCTTTGTTCCATCTATGTTTTCATATGAAATGAAGACCAGTCAACTTCACTCTTTGAAGTCAGAGTCACAGTGAAAGCCGGCTGTTTCAGATTAGGGCTCGACATGTCATGGTAACATTAATTGATGTCCTGATTTTTAAACAAAATAAGAACATATATTAAGTTGAAGGAAGCACTTCTACTATACATTCTGTTTTTTGTTTTCCCAGAAGAGATGCACTTCCAGTTGTTTTATGAGATGTTCTCCTGCTACAGCAGAGGTTGAAAGTGCATATTGTAAATTACTTTGGGCAAAAAAAAACTGTGTAATGTAATAAAATATATTTCAAAATCATCAGTCAGAAAGACTTTCAACATGCAGAGATAAGTACTTTTTGAGGAATTTATAGGGACGGAAAGAGACGCGCACATGCAAACGCACATATACACACACACACACATCCTGCGCTGGCAGGAGGACTTGAGTAAACCACTGGAGGATGTGTGTAAACACACGGTGAAGCACTTCTGCTCTCCTCCACTGGCCGCTTAGCAAAGTGTGTGTATGTGTGTGTTTTTGTCTGTTCAAGCCCAAAATCCCATTGGAAACTATTCACTCTACAAGAGCATTAAAGCATCACAGCTCTCGTATATGTCAACACCAGTGAGCGCTCTCCTCTCTGTCTTCCCCTTTCTTTTTCTTCCTTTTCTTTTCCTCTATCCATCTGTGTTTCTCTTTCCTTCTTCTCATCTTTTCTACAGTCACCCTTGATCCCTTCCTCTCTCAGTGTCTGTCTGTACATTTTTTGACAAGGCAATTTGATGTAATAGCAATGGATGTAAGTGCTTTTGTTGAGGGCGATCTTTTGATCTATTGCTAATTTTAACAGGCAATGGAAACTAATGTAATGGAAAAAGTGAGATACTACATTTGAGTCAACTTCATGTGTCATCACACACAGACAAAGTCATACTCAGATGTAATCGTGCATTTAGACCATATTAGCACATTAAATCATTTTTGATGAGCTCACAGTTAATGGTTTTAGCAGACAAAACCAGGACTACACACTCACAGCCAAAACAAACTACATACCCAACATTCCCCTCACATCAGCCAGAGCCCCGGCCCGTTGGCCGTCTCCATAGCAACTCATTTGTCTTCATTAGGGCTTGTCCGATGGCTTGTATTGCTCCCCGAGGGGCTTAATGAAGTTCCCCTGATCTAAATGGAGTTCTCAGATGTTCACTGATGATGAGTTTGAATCATGTTCAGAGAGAAACAAGAAAAGTCACCTAATAAAACGGCTTGGAGGATTTTAAGGTGGTTCACAGGTGTGCTTCTTTTTTTGTAGTTTGGGAAAAAGCTTTATTGCTGTGCCAAGAGTAAAATAAGAAGATACCACTCTCCTCTTAAGGCGCTTATTATCAATACATTCACATTTGTGATGGATCACATTACAAAGCTGTAGGTCATAGTGACAAACCAATAGATAATTATTATTCAACTCTGCTGTTCCCCTCATCAATACACATCATTGTAGCTCGTCATTATTTTGGTTTGTCGGCCAAAACAATGACCTGAAAACAGAGGGAACAGCTAACATGGTTTAGCTCATTATATTGTGTTTGTTTAATCTGGACCAAAACTAAAGCTTAAAAAATAAGTTGCATTTCTTCGTCAGGCTTATTGTAGTTTCCCACTGCCTGTTAACATCATTATGATGAGGTACATCAGAGGTGCCAGTAGGCAGAAGATATATACATTCCCACACTTGTTCCCTCTGCCTCCATATTTAAACTAAGTAAAGCAAATAAATATCTCACATTAGCTTCTTATTTAGTTTACAGACATGAGATTGGTATTCATAGTCTCATAGAACTCTGGACAGGAAAGTAAATAAGCATGTTTCCCAAAATGTTGAAGTATTAAATATTAATAATGATAAAATTGTCTACCTTTTAAGTTAATCAACACCATGTCCCATATACCTGAGACTGGCTCCTGGTTCTCAGTGCATCTTATCCTCACCACCTTCCCACCTTGCACCCTTTTAGGTGAAAACATGACAGTTCTAAACACGGCTGATTGGCTGTTGGGCTGCAGCAGCCCGCCCCCTGCCCCGGGCTCCAAGGACTATGGTACAGAGGTGCATGTGTGTGAATCTAAGGCCAGAGGTCATACTATCCCTTAAATGCAAAAAAGAATGGGTTCCTATAGTTTAGGCTGGTCCTAGATCTGACGTTTTGTGTGCCGGAATTGCAGTGATTTTCTTTCTTTTTTCTTGCTGTGCAGTGTTCCCTGCTCTTTGGATCCCATTGGGGTTTTCACAGTGTGTGTGTGGAGTTGTTATTTGCAGGGTTCCTACCTGTCAACAGATTTATGAAAAGTTGGAGAATTTGATAAATCGGCTGGGAAAGAAAGTATAGTAGGAAGGATTTTGACAAAACGGTCAAAAACACAAAGCTTTACAAAAATAAAAAAATCTATGATGGTGGGAACCCTGCACACGACACTCACTCCCATACTTGAACTGCATGGTAGTTTTTGTTTGTATGTGTGTTTGTGAGTGCGCGACAGAACTTCCTTACTGGCCTCCCCTAACACTGATATTTTCCGTCTTCCTTAAGTGAAAACAGAGCCTATGAACAACAGCGATACAGTCACTACGACAGGCGACACCGCACTGGACACATACGCAGGCTCAGGTAACACACACATCTCTCTAATAAATGCACTCATGTACTATTTCCTCATTGAAAAGGAAAAAAAAAACTCTCAATTCAATTCAAAACCTTTATTTATCCAGGTAAAATCCCATTGAGATCAATGATCTCTTTTTCAAGGGAGACCTGCAGCAGTCAGCACGTCTCTGTCAGCTCTATATTAGTCTGTTGTCTCACACACACACACAGACACCGTCATCCATTTCTGCTCCGCGGTGGGCCTGCTGAAAGCTTTAATCCCGTGAAGTATTGCCTGTCCTTGGATTGCGTCATCAAAGGCTGGCAGAGGGATGAGAGAGAGCGAGAGACATTTTTACACTTGTCTTTTTTTTTAGACTCACACAAGACCCCGTGCTCCTTCACTCTGCAAAACACGCACCCACTGAGACACAAAACCATTAAGCAACGCACAGTGAGGGCTTGGAAGCAGCGGGGTGTTTGTCAGTATTGAGCTCTGACATCTCAATGACCACAAACACACATTTTGTTTTACTTTGAGGCCCGCAGTAAGGGTTTCATGTACAGTGCTCTCTGAAGGGGGAGAACTTGGCACCTCTCCATTGGAAATGCTTCAAATTATGTTTACTGGAAATGCATTTCAATTCAAGCCCGAGGCCTTGAATTGTGCTATTCAGGAGTGGTTTTGTTGAACGTGAAAGGAAACAGATGATTTACGTCGACACCATCCATAACCTCGTGTTGCCTTGTTGTTTTTTATTATTGTGCTGTTTTTAGTAATCACCAGCAGCGGATACAGCCCTCGTTCAGCCCATCAGTACTCCCCTCCTCTATACCCATCAAAGTAAGTGTGACAGAAGCTGGTTTCTAAAAATTATTATCAGCATGTCTCGTATTCTTCAATTGTATTGTCCCATTCTGCCAACATTGTTTTTGTATCTACATTACCTGTTGTTCCTCTCCTTTTCCAGGCCCTACCCTCACATTCTCTCCACACCGGCAGCCCCCCCCATGCCCACGTACGCCGGTCAACCGCAGTTCAGCAGCATGCAGCAGTCCACCGTCTACACCGCCTACTCCCAGACAGGACAGGCATACGGACTGTCCTCCTATGGTACCAAAAAAAACATTTAAAAAAGACAAAGAGTGACATTCAATAACAAACAACTGTTAGGAGCAGATCGATGACAAAAGCAGAATAAGTCTTACTTACAAATATGTTTTAGAAATTAAACTACAGGTTCTGCAATACGTAGAAAAAACACACAATGGAGATTGAACCTTATTGGGATATTTTTAAGAGTAGAACAATGATCAGATGTAGTTGTTTTAGGAAAAGAAGCAAACAAACATTTGAAATGAGATAGAATCCATTTCAAGACAATGGTACTCGCGTACCATGCTGTGAATGGATCTGGTCCTTCCTACATCCAGGACATGGTTAGACCGTACACCCCAGCACGTGCACTCTGCTCTGCATCAGCCAAACGGCTCGCTGCACCCGCACTGCGAGGGGGACCCAAGTTCCCATCAGCAAAAACACGTGGGTTTGCTATCCTGGCTCCAAAATGGTGGAATGAGCTCCCCATTGACATCAGGACAGCAGATAGCTTACACACCTTCCAGACTGAAAACTCATCTCTTTCGACTCCACTTAGAGCGATAGAACTATTAACAAAGCACTTATATACTAATAAAGGACTGGCTTACCTAAAGCCAGTTGAGTAGCACTTGAAATGTTTTTGCTCTATGAAACCTAATGTATATGATATGATTCTGTTTTCTTCAAGTTTGTATTTTGTTGGTCGAACGCACTTATTGTAAGTGGCTTTGGATAAAGCGTCAGCTAAATGCAATGTAATGTAATGTAGATACATTTTCTCTTGTCTTTTTGATTGACTATTGTAGCTACAAAATTAGCATGCAAGATGTAAGTTATGGGTGCCAAATAAATAATTACCTCAGTGAAAAATGCAATATTTTCACCATTATACTATATTATAAAAATTGAAAGACATGTAATGTAATACAAGTAAAGCCAGAAAGACAACATTATTCAAACATTGATGATGGCATAAAATGTGAAGTTTCAAGAAAATACATTCTGTTAACATTCAAGTTTTAACAGTACAGTTTGCTGATGCTGTAATATTTGCACTACATTGTATAATATTCCTGTTGTTGTTGTTGTTGTTGTCACAGACCTGGGTGTTATGCTGCCGGGCATTAAGACGGAGAGCGGCCTGGCTCAGAGTCAGTCTCCTCTGCAGACCGGCCTCAGCTACAGCCCCGGCTTCACCACCCCTCAGCCCGGACAGACTGCATACTCACCCTATCAGATGCCAGGTCAGTCTGAGATGTACACTATCAAATACCTTTAATGGCTCACCTTTCTCTCCTGCCACAAGTTAATAATGCACTCCTACAGTTTTAAATAAATCACACATCATCAGTAGTTCATCATTTTAATGCTATAACTTTGCGCGTGATTACATTTTATTTTTCATTCTCTCTGTATTAGTCCATCTTCTCCTTTTTGTCCCAAGGTTCCAGTTTCACTCCTTCCTCAGGCCTCTATGCCACCAACAACTCAGTGTCCAACCCCGCCAACTATACTGCCACACAGCAGGTACCTTTGTGTTTATATACTGTGTGTGTGCAGGCTTGACGTGTACATGACATTTCATTTAGCTACAGTAAGGCTCTTTTCCAAAGTGTGCTTTAAACTGGACCGTCCAGCTGTAAGTTAGCGAGTAAAAAAACATTTTCCCAAGCCCAAAAATACATTTACTAAAGGAGTTCTTGCCAGCTTGAATTAACCACACTACAAGTTTGGTCAAGTGAAGGGCATTTTCGCAATTATGCTGCTGGCTAAAACTAAAGTTGAGGATATTGCATGGTGCAGTAACGAAAAGTGGACCCGAAGGGATATTGCAGTCACTAACCTACAGCACTTTGCTTACCTCACGAAATAAAAATCTAATTACATTGTGACCCCGCAACAGGAACAGACTTATGAGTGAAACGGACAATTAGTCTTTGTGAAGGAGTGCTTTGTTCTGGATATTTCTTTATGTCTATTTGATGAATTATATTGAGGTAGTAAAATGCTTCAAGGGGAATTTCAATGTTCCACTATGATAGATGTGGCTGTTTATGGGAAGAAAGTCAAGGTTTGGCTTGTGTGGGTGGATTGAGGGGAATAGTGTGTGTGTGTGCGCATGCGTGTATATGAGTTTAACAGAAAAGGAGAAGTAAGGGTGTATACAGTGTGGATATGCATGCTTGCGTACGTACATCATTGTATTTGTGTGTGTGTTGGTGTGTGTATGCATTCATGTGGTACGCTCCACTTTATAAGGATTTGTCGAGATGGACGTAGTGACAGGTTTAGAGAGCTGACTCGTAAAAGCGCCCATCTCCACTGGGTCAGTAAAAAGCAGCAACACAAGGCTTTAATTGTTTTGGAGATATAAACTACAGAACCGAGGGAATAAAAGATTTGAGAAATGAGAACGAGCACTTGTAAAGTCTCTCTTCAAAAGTCAGTTTGAACCTCCCCAGAAACCTCTTCCTTTAGTTTCTTATTGTTTTATTCTTTTTGTCTTCGAACCCTTTGTGCTCATGTATCGTGTTATTCCCCGCAGGATTATCCCTCATATACGACGTTTGGCCAAAACCAGTACGCCCAGTATTATTCCGCCTCCACTTACGGGACTTATATGAGCTCCAACAGCGCGGACGGCACAGGCTCCACGGCGGCCTACCAGCTGCAGGACCCCGCTCCTGCCATGACCGGACAGGCTGCTGAACTTCACCCAGGTTTGTATTCAAAAGAATGAAAACACTCCACCACGGTTCTTCCTAAGTCATGAATATGCAAACAAATGTTAAATCTCTCACAGTTTCTTGATGCTGGCTCCATGATCTTGTTTTTTTAGGAAAAATACCACAGTTTGATTAGCTGAGTTCAAACTCTTTCACCCATGATGAAGCACAGGAAGTAACTTCAGACTGTAGCCATAGTTACCTAGCATTGCACTCTCTAATTGGAGGATCCACATATGTTTACATTAGCCTCTGAGAGTTAAGTTATGTTAAATATTGCACTTTTGTAGAGAAAGAGAAAAGAAGTTAACCCATATGTACAGAAATATGACTTGGTGTTCTATTATATTTTTCTTTTTTGCACATATTTCCTGTGGTTTGTCTTGGCTGTTCCTCAGAAAGCCTGATTAAAGGAGCTTATCATTCTTCCCGTCACTGGCACTTTCCCCACTTTCCTCGCTCTGCCTCTTTTCTCTCTTGTTGGAGTTACAGTTTGCATTTGTGTTCTGTTTTTGTCGCTCACATGCTCTTTGTGTCTCTTTGTGTATCTACCCACCCCCTCTCTCTTGGTCTCTCCCTCTCACCCTGATTGAGACATAACAATATGAGAGCTGAAGCTTAGAGTCTGGTTCTAGTTACCACACAGCAGTGGGAGCATATGGCATTAGGAGTGTGTGTGTGTGTGTGTGTGTGTGTGTGTGTGTGTGTGTGTGTGTGTGTGTGTGTGTGTGTGTGTGTGTGTGTGTGTGTGTGTGTGTGTGTGTGTGTGTGTGTGTGTGTGTGTGTGTGTGTGTGTGTGTGTGTGTGTGTGTGTGTGTGTGTGTGTGTGTGTGTGTGTGTGTGTGTGTGTGTGTGTGTGTTCAAGAATGTGTGTCCACTCATATGTGCTCCTGCAGAATTTTGTATCTTTGCATCAGATTACCTAACTTTTTCTAATTTATTGCACAGCTCCATCGCTCCCGCCCTACGTTTAATCTTTACATTTCATGCTACCATGAATCAGTCAGAATACCAATGGCACTTTTTTGTTACGGTTCATTGGTAGTCTTTCAGTTGATCTGTTGTGCCAATTACGTTGAATTATTAAACCTGACAAGATGGCTTATTACTGTACCAAGTCTGAGTTATCGCTCTTCCTGAAGTTGATACCCCAGAACACCTGAGGGATCAGCCCAAAACCACATCATTACTGTTGCTTTAATGCGTTGAATATATTTTCTGATCGTTTGGGACGGACATTTGATCATTTGTACATTTTCAATGTTTAAAATGTTTAGCCCTGCCTGTGTTTGCCTACACTCTCAGGGGACTTTGATACAGTGCAGAGCCCCTCCACGCCCATCAAAGAGCTGGATGACCGAGCCTGCCGGAGTGGGGGGTCCAAGTCCCGGGGAAGGGGCCGCAAAAACAACCCCTCCCCTCCCCCTGATAGTGACCTGGAGGTAAGGGAGCGAAGAAAACACTCAGTTGACTCTAAGCGCTTACATTTCTGACTTACAAAAAAGTTGTGTCACTTTTTTTGTTCTCCAGAGGGTGTTCGTGTGGGATCTGGACGAGACAATCATCGTCTTCCACTCTCTGCTCACAGGCTCCTACGCACAGAAATATGGCAAGGTAAGATCCTGCAGTCTATTTGATTTCTCTTTGCCAAAGATATAGATTAAACTATGCATCATTTTGCCTCAGATGCTTAAACAAATATCACAATGGAGGATCAATAACCAAAACCCTTGGAGAAAGGCTACATCTGCTCTACTGTTGAACTTCGACCCAAGAAAGCACTTAAAACTGCATTGTTCTCACTTGTAATAGAAGCAGACATGTCCCCATTATTTTTTACAGTTTTAGTTTATTTTGCTCACTTCTAAACTGTGAACTCTGACTGTCCAGCTGCCGGAATCCTAGTGAGACGGGGAGGAGTTGATAATATTGTTGATACCCTCTTCTGCCTTGCCTACAGTTATTGCTATGAGCTCAGAGGAATACGCTTTACAAGTAATCCTGCAGTCAGTGCTGTGGACTTTCTCTGCCCCGCGCTTTGCCTTACAGGCTACATACAGGCTTAACCAGGCCCTGTGGTTTGTGCAGGTTGTTGGGGCAATATACAACTTTTCAGGAATAGTTAAAAAAAAAAAAAAAAAAAAGAATTCCATCAGTTTTTTTCTGGATGGAGTAAAACATAATTAAACTAAAATTCGAAATAATTTATTGAAAAAGATCAGAAAATAGTTATATTTTAAAATGGTGATAATAATATATAAATGTGATTTTAAGTAGGGATAGTGCCTCTGAATCCAAACCTCGCCCCTACTTTTGTGGGGACTATTTTCATAGCTAAATGTTTCTCTCTGTAGTCTCTTATAAAATGCAACTCACAATGAGCTCACCATTCGAATACGCGTAATTCTCCTCAGGCGTTCTTCAGTGTTATGGTCAATTTATGATCATTACCACATATAAGAAAATATGTAAAAAATGCATATCATGTTATAAATACATTTAAAAGCCATTGATAATTGCCTTTGCTTACATTAGCTCAATTTACTTGGACTGATGTTTATTCCAATCTTTATTTTGAGCTTATTTGGTGGTGTCGCCCTCTCACCTCCCAATTACACTGTTTATAGTTCCCTACATTTTAATAGTTCTTGGCTCTGATCCGGCTCATCCTATGTGGCCTAAGCTACAGATCTTTTTATTGGGTGACGTCGTTTCCTGTGGGCACCAGCGTAAGCCACCAGCCTTGCCTGTACGGGTTTCGCGTACCACTCTGAGCCTGCAGTCCATTCTGATATAGTTTGGCACTCAAACAAAAGCTGGCGCCGCACAAATACCATTTAGAGCTAGACCCGCATAGACTCATATAAGCCCAGGCATTTTACAGATAAGGGTTTGTGGGCAGTGATGTACTTCCGAGTTGGATCCGAATTTAATGTTGGGCAATTGAGATTGAATGGATAAAAGAGAGGCTTGGGACTTGTACAAGTTTGCATGTGAATGAGAAGTTAATTCAACTTGGTTTGCTGTGTGTTTATCATAGAGAAATACTGAATACCAAAATATATCACAATATAAATCTTGGCTTAAGTACAAAAGCATTTTCAAATATTAAATTAAATGTTTTTCAATGGCTCAAATAAAGTTGCATGTAACTTCTGATAAGGAATCATGTTTTTTTTAATCCAAATGAATACAAAAGAAAGAACATGTTTTCACCTAATTTGCTGCGGCTGCCCTCGAGAAACTTAGTGGCAGCTGTGTCTGTTCACACCTCGCCCAAAATAGTGTTTACACTGTTGACATAGCAACCACTAGCCCTGAGCACCCTTCTCACAAGCTCTAGGGAGTATAACTGCTTTAAAAGATGTTTCAATTTTTAATAAATATTCGTTTACATAAAGTTATTATAATCAGGGATAATGTTCACATCATCATGAAGTGTTGAGTTTTCACCGCTCAAATAATAACAGTGGAGGGAGAGAGTGGAATTGTTCCAGGCTACCTTTGCCAGGCCAAATTAATATTTGCTATTCTCTGTGATTGATTGAACTTTTCTGGCAAAATAAGAAAAAGCCAACTCAGCCTTTCTGGAGCCCAAAGCAATATCCAAAATGAACTGCTCAAAATGAATAAACACATTTGAGCAGTGAGTGTTTTGACACACTGATGTTAGTAACGTATCTCTGGCTGACAGCCAACGTAATAATTACCTGAGACACAAACGTAAGTGCCTCTTGTCTCTGTGATTGACAGGTAAGAGGGACAAGAAATACCTATTATCACTATTAGCAGCTGTCAAGTTTTTTAGAGCTCTGAACACTTTCGGTGCCTGCTCGCTCACTTTCACTCTCCTTCCTGTTAGTTTCTTTCTATTCTGGTCCTCTGACGGCGTCAGCGAATCGCGCAGCGAGCTGTCGTCCCTTACTGACCTATCACAGATGATGGTTTTTGCAGCTGAGCCCCGGGCCCACACATAGACACACACAAACCATTCACATACCAAATACACTCCAAGTATCTCTCTCTTTGAGGGTGCTTGCTCCCTGCAACACACACATGAGGACGCACACTCTTCCTCTCACCCCCCCCCCCCCCACACAAACACCCCACCACCACCAAGCATGAGGAATGTTGATGGGACAGAACAAGTGCAACCTGTCTGTCAGCATCTGCTGTAATGAGTGGAGTGTACCATCTTTAAAAGTGGGGGGTTATGGGGGCAGAGGTGTGAATAAAAAAAAATTAGGAAGAGTGTGAAAAATTAAATCTATTATGGGTTGTCAATAATTGTTCGTAATGGGGATGTCATGATGATGATAATGATGATTGTATCTTCCTTTAGGACCCTCCTATGGCCGTAACGCTGGGTCTGAGGATGGAAGAGATGATCTTCAACTTGGCTGACACACACTTATTCTTTAATGACCTGGAGGTGAGTCTGGCACATGCAAAACACACTTTTAAATAGTTTTAAGGGTGTGTCATAAGATTGGGAATTTTGTACAGTATTCCCATTTTGCACAAAGCTGACAGTTTCTTGAAGCCCGGCTGTCATTCAGTTGAAAACTACTACTGCCCCCTAGTGTTGTAAAGTGGTGTAACATGCTTTTTATACATTTGGCATAACTTTATATTTTCTAATTTTAGTTCTGTTAAAATGGTGTATGTTAAATAGATTAATGTTGACCAGAACATGTATTCAAACAGGGTTCATTAAGAATTATAGTTACTATTTAGGTTTATGTATAGCATTTAGTATATTTTACATTTATATTTTCATGCTTCATTTGTAATAGCAAATTCTCATAATGTATATAGCATACTAGTTTATTTGAGTCACTTAGCTTAGCATCTATTTTTGTATTTATCCTGCGTGGAATTAATAATATGTTCTTTGTGTGCACAGGAGTGTGATCAGGTACACATTGATGACGTGTCATCAGACGACAATGGCCAGGACTTAAGGTAGGCATTCAACAATTCACATTTATTTAAACAATAATAAGTATGATGTTAACACTGTTGATGTTATTGAATTTGTTTTATTATTATTCTTTAATTTGGCTTACATTTTTTAATGTTGGTAACATCCATTTATCAAAAATAACAGTCACCTATATTTTTGCTTTGCATTTTAAAGGTAGTACTGAATTGCATTCTTAAAAAGACATATATGAATATTGAAAATAACCATTTGTTCTACCAGAGGAGATTTTTCAAATAAAACATATCATTATTATTGACAGTACTTACAGTTTTGCAACTGATGGCTTCCATGCAGCTGCAACCAGCGCCAACCTGTGCCTGGCTACGGGGGTCCGCGGCGGGGTCGACTGGATGAGGAAACTGGCCTTCCGCTACCGACGGGTCAAAGAGTTGTATAGCTCGTACAAAAACAATGTGGGGGGTAAGCCAATCTGACGGGAATACTGGACACGAGGGACAGACCAAAGGCTGATAGAGAGGGGGGGGGGGAAGAATACCTTGTTATACATATATATATATTGTAGTGGCCAAAATCCTAAAAAGCTTGTCTTGTAACTCGATACCTCGGAAGTTATTGTTCTTGGCCGCATGTAGAGCTTGGGGCTGGGAAGCAGTACAAAATCCACTGGACGTTTGGTTGCTTTTCAACGTTTGTTTCCAGCAAACAAAATACGAAAACAATATTTAACGTAAACTTAAACAGCAGATCCTAATAATCTGTCTTTTACTAAACATAAGGTTGCGTCTGCGTGTCAATGACGGTATTGCTGCTGCCTGCTGCCCTCCCGTCACACACCGCACCTCCAACGTAAAGCTTTAGCCCCGCCCCCTGAGCAAAGCGCACCTCTCACTGAAACAGAAAAATGCATTAATAAAGTTTCCAAATAAATCAAAACAAAATCAACTTAAATGCGGCTGCTACATATATATATATATATATATATATATATATATATATAAACAGGGTATCAAAGTTATTATAAAACAAGTTAATGTATCTTATAGTATAGCTGAATTTGAGAGGAAAGGCATTCAAGGGAAGATTATTCAAAGACAGAAAACAGAGATTAAACATGGAATGGGAAGCCACGATCTGGAAACAAGTATTAAATATATACTAGTATTTGCAAACTGTGCATGTACATACATATGATAAAGGCTGCAGTGCACAAGTGTTTATATCTGTTTTTAAAATGTGGGTTTAATGAAAGCAGAGATCAAAAACAAAGCTGCTGTTGGACTATACATTTAGCTTATTCCTAATAAAATAATGATTTTTATTTGACCAATTTTAGGGTTTCATGAAGGATATATTCAGTGTTTCCTCCTGAGATGTATTGACACTAAAGTAGACCATACTTAGCTTACTGTGTGTGTACCTTTCCTGATGTATATACATGTGTGATGCTTTATACCGGTGTGTGTGATGCTTTATACCGGTGTGTGTGATGCTTTATACCGGTGTGTGTGATGCTTTATACCGGTGTGTGTGATGCTTTATACCGGTGTGTGTGATGCTTAAAGCTGCGAGGGGTAACTGAATATCATGCTGTGTTTTAGGCCTGCTGGGTCCCGCTAAAAGAGACGCCTGGCTGCAGCTCAGAGCCGAGGTGGAGGGTCTGACTGACTCCTGGCTCACCCACGCACTCAAGTCGCTATCCATCATCAGCTCCAGGTGCCATTTTGTGACATATTTCACACAGACTTTTATCGCTCTAATCCTCCTCTCTGTTCATTTACAATTTTAAGATTTAGAGCATGGGAACTAATCCATATTCAGCATCAAAGTACATTTACTCATGACCCAGCTTTACACGGTCTGCTCTCTGTTTGTGTGTCCCTCAGGAGTAACTGTGTAAACGTGATGGTGACCACAACGCAGCTCATACCAGCGCTGGCTAAAGTTCTCTTATATAGTCTGGGATCTGTTTTCCCCGTGGAGAACATTTACAGTGCAACGAAAATAGGTAAGACACAAACACTGGTGCACACAAACGTTCATTCACTTCTAGGTAATAATCCAATACGGATGAAAATAAATTGAATGTAGAAGTGGAGTAACTAAATAGTAGCTGACTATATATTTTATGTATTGTATTTAAATGCTCAAAGGTCACATGCATTCTGTTCTGTCCATTATTTTTGATGTGTCTTCATCTACTCCATGTGGTCCAGATATCCTGTTTCTTGTTATGATATAATTGCTTTAGTTGGGCTCAGGTTCATTGAGCGGCTGGTTAGGATTGTTTGAGTTATAGTTTGTTTTATATTATGGTGTGTGTGTGTGTGTGTGTGTGTGTGTGTGTGTGTGTGTGTGTGTGTGTGTGTGTGTGTGTGTGTGTGTGTGTGTGTGTGTGTGTGTGTGTGTGTGTGTGTGTGTGTGTGTGTGTGTGTGTGTGTGTGTGTGTGTGTGTCCTAGCATTACTATACTTGTGGGGACCTAAATCTGTTTACACAGTCACGTGTGGGGACTCACCTCCCTTATGGGGACAAAATGGAGGTCCCCATGAGGGGGATCATTCATTTTAGGGTGAAGAATTGGTTAGGGTTAAGGGTAAGGGTTAGGGTTATGTATATAGAGAACCGCAGTGACACGTCCTAAAACCCGGATGTAAACTCTTTCCGGTTCCTTCGTCAAAAAGCAATGCAATTTCTCCATAGGATTTTGGAAAATAGCTCGAAATAAGGTCTGTGGTTGAAACACATTTAAGAGACGGATCACGTTTTGTTCAGCCGGATAATATCCACATGTCTATCCTACTTTTATAATTTTCGAATCATAAATCTAGTCGCCAGAAGCTAAATGCTAACGTTATGCTATAAAGGAACTACAGCAGGGTCGCTGCTTCAACGTCACGCCAACTTAAGATCCATATTCAAACATACAGATTGTAAATGGTACAAGTTGAAGCGTTTGTTTGAACAGTTTGAAGGAGGCAGGGACTTGCTTTCAAGCAGAACAGGGCAAACAAACTTAGCGGGAGTGTTTTACGTGTTCGGTGTAATGACGTAAAACGGCCTGGACACATTCTGTAGTCCTATATACAACCATCGTTTTTCAGACACGTAAACTCTTCAAAAATCACCAGTGGGGCCACTGCTGATGGATTTAATGTCGTAGAACAAAACGTGATCTGTCTCTTCAATTTGTGTCAAACACAGACCTTATTTGGAGCTATTTTCCAAAATCCTATGGAGAAATTGCATTGCTTTTTATCGAAGGAACCGGACGTGGTAAAAATGCTAACTTACTTCCGGGTTTTATGACGCATCACTGCGGTTCTCTATGTTGGTTATGGTTAAGGTTAGCATAAGTCTCCAGGAAATGCATGTAAGTCAATGTAATGTCCCCTGATGTGTGTGTGTGTGTGTGTGTGTGTGTGTGTGTGTGTGTGTGTGTGTGTGTGTGTGTGTGTGTGTGTGTGTGTGTGTGTGTGTGTGTGTGTGTGTGTGTGTGTGTGTGTGTGTGTGTGTGTGTGTGTGTGTGTGTGTGTGTGTGTGTGTGTGTGTGTGTGTGTGTGTGTGTGTGTGTGTGTGTGTGTGTGTGTGTGTGTGTGTGTGTGTGTGAGCAAGGAAGTTGACTTAGAACAAGAGGCTATCAAGTAACTGTACAATTATAGTATTTAGCAAAGTTTAAAAATTCCAATACATAAACATATTTCTATGTAATTTGAATTTAATGATTTAATACAAATTACAATTAATCGCAATTGAAACATAAGTGACATAGCGCTTGTGATTCAAAGCTGAAAATACCTGTGAGTAATGCTAACTCTTTGGACCAGCATTAGAGCACATACATCCTCCGATTAAAATGATTTAGAAGGTTTATTTCAAGATTATCAACAATGCATTATTTTAATCACTTTCACTGATAGAATGAAGAAGGGTTAGGGCCTACATCCGTCTTTTCCTTACTCCATAGTTTACAATAAACGACAACAATGGATGTTATTGATGAATGAATGGTATGATGAATTAAATGTTACTGATGCAAGGATTTAATGGACGCAATAAACTCCTTGTCTTCCGTAATGGATTGTCCACTCGACGCTATGAAAAGGAGATAATTGTGTCTATCAACACCCCCGATGTATAATTACTTAATAATTACATCATCCCCTGGCTAAATGCTTAGTTCGACTGCAGCCATTTTACTCCAGCTCACACTGACCTAAACAACAAATCCATCCTCACATCACATGCAGTCCTGCTCTTGAACATCTCCAACACTTGTGGGATCTTCCAGGCCAGATGCCCACTTTCTGAATGGAGTCCGTTAGCAGGAGAAAACGCAACTGGTTACGCCAATGTACCGCAACTGTGGCCAACACTAAATCCTATTCAACCAGACATCAAGAAAACAAAACAACTCGGATAAGAAATGGAGTTAGAGAGCCAAAACATCCAGGAAACAAAACTCAAAGCCAAGTGTGTGAGTGTGTGTGCTTGTGAGCTAATGTTACACCCAGTTCAACCCCCACGGCGCCTTGATTCAAACGGACGTAGCAATGTGGAAACCATGACAACTGCCTGATGTTTAGGACACAAGTGTTTCAGGTCAAACGCCGGATCACGTAGACTCATGGATACTTTGCATATGGAATTACTCTAAATGCAATTAGCGCTGTATATGTATAGGAGGAAGGCTAAAGGTTAGCATGGGGTGTGACCTCTGACAACAGTCGGAAACATGTTGTGGCAACCAGATATTATATTTATCTGAAAGTGTGTGTGTGTGTCAACCTTGATGCATACAGCTCAGATTTTTTGATGTGTTTAATTCCCATTCCGACCACTAAGGAAAAACCTGTGAAAGCCATTTGTTTGTCTCCAGGCAAAGAGAGCTGTTTTGAACGTATAGTCTCCCGCTTTGGCACTAACATTACATATGTTGTGATTGGCGATGGGAAGGATGAAGAGCATGCGGCCAGCCAGGTAAACAAACGACTTCAAAACGTTGACCCCTCTGACCTTGTGACCCTCCTTCCTCCCCCCTTTGTTTATTTGTTTTTTTGCAGGAAAAGAGAGTTGCTTTGAACGCATAATGCAAAGGTTTGGCAGGAAAGTAGTGTATGTTGTAATTGGGGACGGTGTGGAAGAGGAGCAGGCGGCCAAAAAGGTAATGGACCCGCAACCTCACCGTGACCCCGCCTACTCCACACAGTGTGAGCTCTGATTGGAAGAAGCCTGCCTTTCTTTGCTGTAGAGGATTTGTGTTACTTTTTTTCTGTTCTACTTGCTCTTGCTTTTTCCTATTTTATAAAGTGGCAGGTGACTTTTGATTGTCAGGGTGACAATTTGAGACTAAGGCTTGGCAAGTGTACATTTTGGACCTACTTTTGGAAGTCAAATATACCAAATTCGTGAGCCACCTGCAGCTACAATTCAACTTAATGTGTGTCACATTTGACATGAATGGCTCCGAAATGTACACAATGATTTGAACAATGTGATTTGTTAAGCGCAATAATGCTGTTTTTTTATCCAGTGGTGTGCGAAGACTTTTTTCATTGGTACTGTAGTAGAAAAGCTATATCCCAACAAAGAAATATGACAAATATTGACAATCGAGGACATATTTCCTAAAGTGAAAATGTAAATCCCATCTTTCCTCCAGCTTTGGGTTTCATTGTTGATGCTGGGTGCTGGGATTGTTAAAGGAGAAGTTTGACATTATTGGAAAAGATCACAATCACTTTCCTGCTGAGAGTTAGATGAGAAGAATAATATCAATCTCTGCCCCTTAAACATAATGTTACCGACAGTTAGCTTAGCATATACAGTAGGCAGCTAATAGTGCAGTTAACTGTGTATCAATGTTGTTACTTGTAATGCTAAGCTAAGGGCACAGCTGTAGCCTTATTGATATAAGAGTTATACTTATCTTTCTATCTCAATTAACTCTCAGCACAAGAGCAGATAAGTAAATGTCTCCAAATGCTGAACTCTTCCTTTAAGCCTTATGATTGCATGGATTTCGTTTGCAGTGCTTTTGCAAAGCAAGCAGCTACAAGCTACTGTAGTGTAGCTTGCATGAGTTTAGGTGGCGGTGTGCAGCTCTGCTAACAGTACTGTTGGTTCTAATGATGTGTGTTCACTCCACAGCACAACATGCCTTTCTGGAGGATATCCAGCCACTCTGACCTGCTGGCACTACACCAAGCACTGGAGTTTGAGTACCTGTAACTATTATAGCAATATGGACTCATGCAATGTTACCGTGGACATGGTCAGCCCCCTTCTTTTGTATAACTATTTAAGAACAAACAATACACTGCAACCGTTTTTGTGATTTTTTTTTTGTCTTGTTGAACGTCTGGATTTACAAACTCTGAACGGTCTTAAGAAGAGGTGTCTCGAATACCCAGCTCAGCCCCTGTGGCCCCTATGCTGCGAACAGACCGCTGTGAAACCCCCCCCCCCTACTGTCCCTGCAGCTGACTGGAAGCCTGGAAAGGCTCAATGCCTCCCTTGGCCTGGGAGGATGTTTCTGGGGCAACTCCTGGATGTTTGGTTTGATGGAGGGCAGCCAGACTAGTCTCAGGCCTGCTGAGGATCTTCAAACCACGAGGGCTTCTCTGTACAGGCATTCTGTGTGCGGGGTTAACAGCTGCTTTTTTTCTAAGTGTTTTCTTCCTGGTGGTATAATAATCACAACACAATGGAGCCTGCATCAGAAACTTGTGTAAATTATTTACAATAAACTTAAGGGCAGTGGTGGATGTTTTTGTGAAGGAAATTAAATGCATTTTTGGGGTCTTTATTTTTTTTCTCCACTCTGGATTTTTGTAATTGTTTGGGCAGGGGAATTGAGGTGGATGTGCGTCATGATGTGTTGTGCCTTAATGTGTTTGAATGTCTTTTCTTTATTCAGAAATGTCTATGTATGTAGATATAAAGGAGAAAACTTATACAAATGACCTATGCATCTCGTCTTTCCTTTTAAACTGATCCAACATGCATGTACAGGTAGTGCTGCTAATTATTGAAAATGACATTTGCAGTATGCTAATCATAAAGCACACAAACCATAACAGACTTCTGTGTTCATATCTGCAGTTTGATTAACTCGCCAACCTTTGGAGCAATCAACTTCATTCCCCCCATAGATATATATAAACACATCTATGGTTCCCCCAGGCCACTGGTGCTTGCTGGGGACCCAGCAGTTATTTGAATAATCAGTTTTATACAAAACTTTTTTTTTTTTTTAAAAACTCGGTCCAGCCAAATAATCTTATAAAATAGAGCGCCTTTCTGTGCCATTATGTCAGGGGACAGAAATAAGGATGTTTGTGCATTAAACACTGCACTTCAAATGAAGCCTGTGTCAGCCAGTCTGACCTTTAAAGGGGACCGATCATGTCTTTTATACATAAGTGTCCCCGGTGTCAGGGAACTCAACCATCTTTTCCTCCATACCCAAATCTCTAAAAACAGGGGTACAACGGCGCTGATCCAGAATGTAGCTATATCTGCCGGTAGAATTCTGAGCAGGCATTAGCTTCCCCTCTTTTTTTCAAGCCAAGGACCCCAAACCTGCAGTTCTCTAACAGGCCTGAAATAGAGGGATGTCTAAAATGCATAATCTGTTTGGTATTTTGAGCAAAACACATCAGACGTGTTTTTATATATCCGAGACCCATAATATATGCCTAAAAATAGCATAATAGGAGACCTTTGGACAGACCAATTTAATATCACTGCCAGTGTTTAGTTTGGGTGAGACTTGTCTGGAAAAAGGAACACTTCAGACAACTGCATCATTTTCACTTTTTATTGACATTTTATTTTTTGCCTTTGAAGTATTCCTCAATCACATCCTTGGCTTGAGACTCCTTGCCGTAGTCCTGTAAACAGAAAAGTACAGTTTGAGATGAGCAGATTAGACGGTTGACTAAGCTATAAATAACAGCGGAAGCGATATCATCAGCCATGTGTCTAGATGTGTTGAGGGCCTTGTTGGGTCAAGGGATATTTACATTCAGTCTGACCCACCTAAACACATTGTGTGAATAATAGTGGTAAAACTGAGCATTAGTTTATACATTACTCAAAAGTCTAGCCCCAAAAACACATGTTAGGCTCTTTATGGGAATCATTGCAGCTAATTCAAATAAAAACTAGAAATTAATATACAGGCATGTTGATTGGAATAAATCGCAAACTACGAGGTAAGTCAGTCATGACCCGTCACTCCTGGTGCTCGTTTACTATTTGTTGCCATTCTTAGGGACCCCAGACACCACAGTTAGACGACGGGGCTCGTACCCTGGCTTTCATTTGGCCAGATGTTTTTAAACAACAGCTGCATGGCACAAAGCACAGCAGCTGCACTTGTCTGGCAGATAGTGTATACTTAGCAGGAATATGTTGAGCGTCTATTCTGTTTGTTTTTCTTGAATGTAAGCAAAAAATGAAGTGAACCGCATCATTTACCTTGACCACCACACAGCTGCAGCCCACAATCTTACGGGGTTTGCCCTCACGGTCGATCTTGCACAGACCGACCCACTCGCCGAGCTTCTTGTTGTCATCAACCTGAAATAAGGTTCAACAGCATGTTTTAACTTGAGTCATTCCTGATAAACAATGAGGTGTAATTATAATGTATTTTTTCAACATAACGGCAGCAATGTGTGTACTCTTGCTGCACCGCCAACAGGACCATTTCACATCCCTTTGCATTTGTTCATTTGAATTTCCCAAGCCAGATACTTGATTAGTCGGTTATGAGCAGCCTTGTTACCTTTATCAGGTTGATCTGATGCTCCGCACAGAGGGCTTCCACCAGCTTGACGTATGTGGGCTCATCGCAGTTGCCTGCAAGGGCACAGAGATGGGCTTGACGCCTGGAAAAAACAAAACAATCATGATTTAGTTTGCAGCAAAGGCTACATTAACACATTCCCAAAAATGTGTGGCAAGACAAATTGGGTAACATTGGCAGTCATCCACACAAAGGTTCAGTAGAGGGAGCCAGGATGTCACCCGGGATGCGAAACTACATTTACATTTTTTTTAACTAAATAAAAATTAAACATACTTGTCCAGGGCCTTGGCAGCCTCACGGATACCACGGGCAAGGCCATCGTGGATAAGTGCGGTCTTGAGCACTTCAGGGAGAGCAGTGTTCACATCCATCACACCCGTCGAAATACCTCCAGCAGCACCTCCAGCAGGGACTGCAGCAGGGACGCTACTAAAAACAGAATTGTTTTGCGTTTTATTTTAGCAAAATAGGCTTCATAGATTAGCAGATTTCAGTTGAGCTTCTGGCGTTGTCAGAACAGGGTTCTCACTCATTGTAGAGAGAAGGGGTATCCGACAAAAGAAATAAAGTCATCATTCAAGCGCCAGAGAACTCGCCTGAAGTGGGAATAGCACACTGAGCATTTCATTGCATGCCTGAGGACAGCTGACCATTTAAATGGGATGGATAATATAATCCCTGTCTGGTGCAAGTTCTGCCTGGAATAAAAAAGTAAGCATTCTAAAAACATTGACAAAAGCATTGACAAAAGCGTTGATATCGTATTAAATTTGGCTTTATCCACTTTTGCTTGTGATATTAAAGTGCACCGATTCGAGCCTTTGCAGAGAGGGTACTTCAGGTTAAAAGGGGAACTGGGGTTGTTTTAATAATTATGCAGCTACTGACTTGACCAGTAACATGGCAAATTCAATGGTAAAATATGTTAGCATAGCAAGAGCTGATCAAAACATAACCACGTTCAACTTTAGTTTTTTTTAGCCTTCCCTACACTTGATAACTGCTGCACAAGCAGAAATATGTTGGTCTAATCACCTCACAGTATAAGTTGACATGTTGCTAAGCTAGGTAGCTAGCGGTAGCTTCGGCAAAACAATAGACTACAACTAACATTTATAACCTCACAAGTGTGGACGACATGTTCTCAAAAATAATTGTAAGTTTCAGCCCCTCCATCACCACTTTTCACAGAGAGTAAGAACAGTTTTTGTTAGAAATACCTCGCTTTGTTGGTTAGCGACAGATAGAAGAATGTAATTATGCTCACCCTTCCTCGGCCATTGTTGATTATCGATGGATGTTGGATATAAAGATCTGAAATACAGAACAAAAATGAAAGAATAGTTGTTATTAAACATAAACGGTTCATGGTGATGACTTTATATATCAAGATGTTTGATAAATCCTTTAGATTGTGCCGGTAGTGGGAGAAACGTACCCTGTCCTCCTCTCGGTCAGCGTGTAAAGAGGACGTCATAACTCCGCGACATTGCTTTAAAAGCAGAAGGCCCCGTCCGTGCTTCAGAGGGTCGTCCAGTATGCTGCCTGTTTTAGTTTCAATGTTCAATATTACACAAACAAATAAATAATTATGAAATAATTGTAGGTGGACAAACTCAGGCCCTTTTACTTCTATACAAATGGTAATACCACAGTGTAAAAGAAAAAGTGGAGTAAAAGTCCTTTATTTGTTGTTTTTACTTAAAATGCAAAAGTATTAACATCAAAATATATCTAGGGCTACCAATAGAAGGCTACTAATTCGGCACAGCTGTCCATATATACTGTATTTATTTATATATATATAATATATATATATAGTTTGGTCCTTCAACAGGGTTTTTATTTTATTTTCGTGGCACCCAGAGAGGCGCATACTGAAAGCCTCCCAGCAAGCACCAGTGGCCTGGGGGAACCATAGATGTGTTTATATATATCTATGGGGGGAACAGTCTACGGGGGAACAGTTTTATAGATGTTATTTTCTGTTCCCACTTTTTCAACAATTACATTTAGTTATTAAATTAGTATTTGGGACAAATACTCTAAGAATTCTATACTAAAAGTGGGTTTTTTTTCTCTAAGTTTTGGGACACTTCCAGTCATGTCTGTTGCTTTGCTAATACTACGTACGATTGTATGTTTATACCATAGACGGTTTATACCATAGACTGTATATATAAAGGTGTATACATATGGAATAATGCAGCGACTTTAATCTCAATTCCCTGGTAAATGTGCAGATCGATACTTTTTACATAGAAAAAGTGTCAATAAGGGCAACAAGCAGAGTTCAAATTATTATTATTTTTTATTTCATTCATGCAACTCCAAACATTTCAGAAGGCAAATATGTTTAGCTGAACATTATCAGACATTGCCAAATCAAATGACAGTTAACAGAAATATTAATAGTATTTTTCAAAGATCTTCATTCCTTTTTGAGCTTGAGAAACGCCTCCAACTGTTCGTTCTCAATTGCCTCCAAAAATGCTTCGTAGTTCTAAAAGAAAGAAAAGATGTTGGGGGTGGAGATGCAAGAAAGTGAGAAAATAAACACAGAAGCAGTTAATATCAAACAAATCTTAATAAAATGAATACATATTTGAGAGATATTGTGTGCTGTAATTTGTACTTTTAATATTTGTTGGGAACCTTCAACAATCCAAGGTGCGCCCCTCAAAACAAGAACAACTTCCTCTCAGACAAAATCTAAATGCAATGAAGTGTGTGTATGTGTGTGTGTGTGTGTGTGTGTGTGTGTGTGTGTGTGTGTGTTGTGTGTGTGTGTGTGTGTGTGTGTGGTGTGTGTGTGTGTGTGTGTGTGTGGTGTGTGTGTGTGTGTGTGTGTGTGTGTGTGTGTGTGTGTGTGTGTGTGTGTGTGTGTGTGTGTGTGTGGATCTTAGGTGATTGGGTGGTACTGTAAATATGTATTTAATTTCTAAGTCTCTACGCCCTGTGGACGACCACATTGTTTTCCCTCTTTTCAAGTTCCACTATGTAAATGATTAACATTCAATTGTAATTCTGTTGGTTCCAATAAGGTGTTGCATTGTCCCCAGAAATTATCATTACTTTTGGTAACTGTGTGAGACTTACCCCACAATGTTCGTTCCCATTGCATATCTGAGGAGGTAGAGCCGTAGCGTCATTTGCCATTTTCCTCATTTCATCCTTGGTATTAGAATCCTGACTAATGTCTATAGCTTCAAATTCTACTTTCTTGGAGGAAAGAACATCCAAGATTTGTTGCTGTCTTTTCTTGATCTGGAAAGGATAGTATTTCATCAGTTACATACATATACAATGCATGTGTAACCCTTACACTTAAAAGTTATCACAAAGTTTTGATTTGCAATATACATTTCTTCAATGGCCATGATGAGCAGTTACAGTTATTCAGAAAAAAAATGTATGCATATCAACGTGAATTCTGACAATCTTTTATTAAACGTAATCTTCTATAAAAATTACTACAAGTAAAACAATCAAACAAGTAAGACAGCACTGTACCTCTTTGGAGCCGCTGACGCTGGTATAAAATACTTTGACAGGCATATCTGCTATTGTTCTAAAATGATCTATAAAGAGAGGAGTGCAGGCACAGAATGATCCAGTTTCCAAATGCAGGTATACGGAGCTGCTTCACTGCACTAGACAAGCTGAGCAGGTTTGGACAAGCTGAGCAGGTTTGCAGGTACCTGCCTGCATGGACACACCCACTAGTGTGAGTGTCATTCTTTGGTATATTGCTTCATTGCTAATCCAAACCTGTTACTTAACTGAACCCCCTGGGCCGTCAGGCTGCTCAACCACCACACATAATGCAATAACTGTAACCATTCTCACACATACACACACTTTTAATGCACTTTATATACTATTTTTTTTTAATCAATATTTTTAACTATTTATTCCCCCGTATGATTGTATGTCCTATTGCTGTGTTTTTTAGTATTATGTATTTGTTTGTATTTTTTGCACACCGGGACAGAGTTGCACTCTGAATCTCGTTATACTCTGTGTATAATGACAATAAAAGGCTTTAACATTTAACTTTAACATTTAACCACTTATAAACCACTTATAAAGTGAAAAATAGTTTGGAGTGTATCAAATACATAGGAAATCGAGAAACTATATAGGTACTTTTTTTAACCTGAATTGACTGATTTGTTTGGCCACTTGGGGGCAGTTTAACAAGCTGTAACATAACATTGACATTACACAATCTTTTTCCTGCAAAAAATCAAATAAGCATTTTGTTTGTGTTGAGGTTAAACAAGGTGAGCAGATTATATAACAATAACAACATATCTGCTGTATGGAGACACCCACTTATGTGATTCATGTTGTTGACATTCCAGCCTGCTTACGTCTATCATGAAACCACAAAAACTACCAGCAGTGGTGGGAAATAACTAAGTATATTGTCCCACTACTGAACCTAAGAGCTAGTAGAGGTACTTGTACTTGAATATTTCCAGTGTATTCCTTCTTTCTTCTTCTCCACAAAGTTTCAGGGGGGGATTGTACTTTTTAGTCTATATTCTTTTTTGCATTGAAGGCCTTTTGAGTGGAACAGCATAGGTGTCAATGATAATTAATAATGATGCTGAATACATTCAGTTCCTCTTTTATTGTACAGGTTATGCTGAATAATTTGTTATAACAATTACTGATTTTGATTGATAAAACATATTCATGTATTTGATAGTTCACATATTTTGGCAGCGTTTGGTAACAATTGGGCACATTTCCCCACATAAAGCAAATTACCATAGCATGCAAAGACAATGTAATCAGCCTACTCCTGCAGGTCAGTCGATCTAAGCTTTCTGATCAATAGAATCTCTCTGTCAAATGTAAGCCTCAACAGGAATAAAGCAAAGAATGCAGCATATATTTGAGGAAGTGTGTAGATTAAAAAAATGTTGTGTAAAAACACACTTAAACCTGGTCTTCCCGAAAGAGCAACAGATCATCAGCTAGTCACCGATACACTGTGACACCATTGTTGGCTGTCGTTAAAGATGCAGCAGACTTATAAACTTTAACCACCCAAACTTTTCACGTTTTGTGAAATTGCACAACATTCTTCATTACTTGATGCATTTAGTTATCAAGGGAAAACGAGTGGTTCTCGCTCATAGCACACTCTCCCAGCCAGATCTTCAGGGATCCTCTCCACAGAGTTATCAACATCAGCATTGTTTTCGTCCTGCCCGGGGCTGTGTTTCTGTTCATTCTCTTCGGTATTTCTGGCACTGAGGGGAATGAGGAGGAGGACAATCGCAATCAATTTAAAGTTGTTTGATCTAAAACAAAAATATGTATATCTTTGCAAATAACATTATATGTACTACCTTTCATAGAGGGCTCCATTGCACCTGTCGTCAAGATCATCCTTTAATGCTCCTCCAAACCTGTTACTGAACTGAACCATATTACCTGGAAAGTAAAAATATTAAAGTTTTTGACCTAAAACAAATACAGGGGATCCAGATTAAACTAATTTTCTAAAAATGCTTTTACTGAATTGTTTGGCCATTTGGGGGCCAGTTTGACAAATTGGGGATGTCTTTGTTTATGCATGGCTCTGCAAGGTAACTGGTATTATTGTGTTTAACATTTTGACCAATTACTTTTTGGTTATGTATGTCATTATGAAATAACCATGGTTAGACTGTTAGACTGTAAGTGTGGTTGTCTTTAGGTTTGGGGGTACTTTCTTATCATAATTAAGGTGCTACAACAATCCTTAGAGCCAAAGGGATCAGTAAATTGATTATAATTGAACACAGTAGCCTAAAATGATGCTATGAGAGCAGTGAGAGTGGACAAAACATTTAAAGAGAGATGCAAAAACGTTATTTGCTGTGAAGGATTGAACCATCCAATTTTGTTATGTTTTGTGTGAAACTCACCAGCAACCCTCCTTCTCTTTCTCCACATCAGGTAACCTAGAACCCCCACAAGTAACACTGACAGCAGACCCACAACCCATCCTGTGGCCACTGAAGAGTATGAGGCCGCTGTAGGGGTCAAAAGATCATTTAGTTAGCAAAGGAGAAAACTAGCCATTTTAAGTCAAATCATTTCTCAAGGGCTCCTTGGGTCTTACCGACTACATGGACTTGGA
The DNA here is from genome assembly GCF_902827115.2 of Pseudochaenichthys georgianus. Classification (NCBI taxonomy): domain Eukaryota; kingdom Metazoa; phylum Chordata; class Actinopteri; order Perciformes; family Channichthyidae; genus Pseudochaenichthys; species Pseudochaenichthys georgianus. The sequence continues at coordinate 20,596,925 of NC_047526.1, forward strand.
GTGACTTGGAGGGAACTGAAGAGAAGGACATTGAAGACATGTTCACACCGTAGATGCACCTATAGTCCCCTTGGTTTTTATAATCTATTGCAGGAAATTCAAAGGTTGTCAGGTAGTGGATGGAGTGGCCAAATGCAGGCACCGGTTCAGTGACATTGTTGTGGGACTTTGTCAGATAGAAGAAACCTCCAGGGTATATGGAATGAGTAGAGCATTTGATGGAGAAGCTGCTCCCTCGGGTGACCGATATTTTGTCAGGGCTGTAGACCACCATTGCATGAGGAGATGACAGGGAGAGAGTGGGTTTGTCCAGTTTCACTGCAGATTAGAAAACCTTTTTTTAACAACTCATTTGGATCACAAAACCTGTTTGCAATATTGCAGTCAAATTAACCCTTTTGCTAAGGCCTGCCACATCAGCTTAAGAAAAGCTTAGTTTTAAAAACAAAATAAGCAATTTCAGAGAGAAACAGATCTACAATATGCATTTGAAAGATTTATCGGAGTTCATTTCGTATTTGTTGCTCATTTACTTAACGCTTTGCTCTGCTAATTTCAAAGATAGCACCACAGGTTTTTACATAGAAACACAGGCTAAACATTTTTAAACGTATATTAACTTTGTCTGGGTATCGAGAAATTTCTATTTCAGACACTCCAAGCACTACTGTTAGTGTTAACCATAACTACGAACAGACTGAAACTGATCTAAACAATGGCATGACAGTCAATATAGCATATACAGTTTAATAGCCAAATAGTTATCAGACAGAATTATTGACCTATGATGGAGAGCTCTGCCGTTTCTCCTTGAGGAAAATAGATGACTTGATTGGGCAATTTCTTTTGATATTCACAGAAATATGACCCCTTCTGGTTGAAATCTACTGAATGGAAGATAAAGGTTGCAGCTTCATTCTCCGTGAATTTTTCCATTTTAAAGGAGTCTTGGATCCTCTTCAGGAAGAATGTCCCGCCCAACTTTTCTGTTATTATATTGCATGTGATCTCAACTTTGTCACCCCAGTTTACCTCTGGAGCGGGAATCAAAGTGATTTGGGGCTTCTCTAGAGCACCTGAAAAAGACAATAAGCGCCATTACACCGTGATGTAATACCAGTTAGAAGGTAATGATTTAATCCACAAATTAGAAAAGGAGCCAGGCCTCTCACCTATACAGATAACACCAGCATCTTCTCCGTGCCCGCAGTTATTTTCTCCATAACCGTTATGCGGACAATGTGTGATTGCAGTCTCTTCGCCTGCACACTCCACGTTATCCATCCATATTGGACCAGTGCCTCTACCAAAGTGGGCACTTGTAGGAGCAGAAATTGCATGTCCACAGCCAAGCTGTCTACATACCACATCAGCATTGCCAAGTGACCATTCATCATCACACACAGTCCCCCACTGGCCTTTGTAGAGGATCTCCAATCTACCGGAGCATTGACTGCCGCTGACCAACCGAATCTGTGCTGCATTTAAAAATGTAATTTAGGTGAGTTCAACAGCAAGCGACAGTCCTTAAGTCATGTTTTAACAAACAATTCTAAAAAACATTAATACATATTGTAAAACAAAAAGTGAATATGTTTGTATTAAATAAAAAATATTGTTTATCCCATCATTACAAAAAGGTAAAAGGAAAAGGTTGACTTACGGTAACCTAATTATGTATAACTTTTGTCACGTACGTGAAAAATGTAAGCAATACATATTGGGCAATATTCTATGCTTTTTCGTGCTGAGCGTCGGTAAGTATAAACAGTAGGCTACTAGAGCCAGTGGCAAGTTAGCATAGCATAAAAACAGGAAACCAGAAAGTGTGTCTTTGTCTAAAAAAGTAAATAAAAAAACTCTGGCAACCATTACCTATAACACTAAATAAATAATTAACCATTAACATATATCTGAATTAATTTAAGGAAGCTTGTTTTTTTCATTCCTAATTCAAAGCTGAGCTAAGCGGCTGCTATCCTGAGATTCCAATCTTCTCATCTAACTCTTGACAATAAAGCTGATTAGTGTATTTCCAAAAAGTTGATCTATTGCTTTAAGGAATGATTACACATCCTTTATTATTGTTATTATATTTGTTACCCAAAAGCATGTGAGAATGTTCAACACCTAATTTTAAAGGCCATACCTGTACAAACAGCGCCAGCGTCATGTCCGTGCCCACAGCTTGCTCCTCTGTAACCTTTGGTCGCGCATTGCCGAAGAGATGTCACATTGTCAAAACATGAATTGCTCGCCTCCACTACTAGTCCACTGCCTTCACCAAAATGGGCACTGCCTGGAGCGGTCTTTGCCTCACCGCATTCAAGCTGCTCACACACCACCTGAGCTTTACTCAGGGTCCAGTCTGTGTCACACACAGTTTGCCACATGTCGTCATGACGGACCTCTACTCTGCCAGAGCACACATCCTTACCATTCGCCAACCGGACCTCCAAATTTCCTGTGATATGAGGTAAACTGAAATTATTTTACAGTACATTCCACATTATAAAAAGTTTTTAAAAAAAACACTGGAGCACATGTTGCCTATTGCACACCATTCAGATTTGGAACAGAAAACATTTAACTATATGGAAATGGAGATAAGATTGAATGTGGCAATTTAGTAAATAGAGTTTTGTAAAACCAACTAAGAAAGCCCTACATTTAATTGTACAAAAAATAGGAGTGATAGAACTGAACTAAACATTATAGAATGTATAACATTTGTTTTAGATATGCTTTTTCTTACCTGTGCAGACAACACCAGCGACTGAGGTAATGTTGCAGGTTCTGTCTCTAAAAGGACTTTGTGAGCACTGACTCAGTGTTGACTCCAATCCATTGCATTCGATTCGATTGGTCCAGGTATGTCCTGTGCTATGGCCATACTCAGTCAATGTGGTAATCTTGTGAGCTGTCCCGCAGTCAAGCTGTTTGCACACCACATTTGCATCATTCACATCCCAGGATTCACCACACACAGTCCCCCACTGGCCTTTGTCGTAAAACTCCACTCTTCCAGCACAACGACTGGACCCATTGGACAACCTCACATTGCCTGGAAATGACAGTTGTTATATACGTATATGTACAGTATACAGTATGTACATTCCAACTTTGCTGTTGTTTTTTATTTATGCTACATGCTACATTAGTGGTCTCCAGGGGCATATGCTCGTGACTGAAAATGTCTGTTGTTTAATTGGTATCATTAGTAAAAAATATTGTGTAATATTGCTTCAATTCCAATTGAATTCCAAATGGGGTGCAGTTAATCAGCCCGGGGAGCAACATTGTTAGTCATTGCTTGCTACCATATGTGATTTCAGCAATTGAGCTTGTAACATACAAGTTTGCTTGGCCTATTGCTGACATCTGACAATCTGGCCCTGTCTTTTTGTGTTGACAAATAAAAGAAAGTCAGCAAATGCCCCACTTCTTTTAGAAATCAGTGTGTTGTGGGCTTGTTGAAAACGATCGTGGGCTACACGGCAGTCCTGATGCCATTTTTAGACGCTGTTTCCATAATTGCCTAAAAAAGGTTCATGCTAATCTTTTAAAAAAAAATTACCACTTCAAATATCAATTACATTTCAAGTCTTACCTAAACATTTTACAGATGCCTCTTCAATGCGAACATGGCCTGTGCTTCCACTTTCTCTCAGTGTGCACTGTGAGAGAGAACTCTCTCTACCGTTACAGCTGACCTGATACCCTCCAGGATGTCCGCCATGACCGTATGATCCTGGAAGCATGTCAGGATCTCCGCAATTCATCTCTCTGCACACCACTGTAGCTTCATTTATTCCCCAGTTAACATTATATGGTGTTGCCCATTTGACACCAGTGTAGAACTCAACCCTGCCAGAGCACTGGTCAGTCCCATCGATCAGTCTAATTGTAGCTGGGAAGCAAAAAGCAGAGAATCAGACACTGATGTTCTTAGCATGTTTGTCATGACATTCAAATTGTATGTAGCAATCTCCAGATACCCTTCTAAACAACTTCACAATCAACATTTCTGGATGAAACGTTGTCAGGAAATTCAAAACAAAAAGACATAGAGACAGACGGACAGACAGACAGACAGACAGACAGAATTTGCCTTAGTAAAACATTTTGATGTAAGTCAAATTACCAAGAATAATCAGCAAAATACTGATATTAGGAACTGTGTCTTCATGGAAACAGTAACACTTATCAGAGGCTGGCAGGCCTGTTCATTTAATGGGGAAAGGGATGTCACCGGAGTGACTCTGTTTACTCTTGGTGGCGCATTTTATATATAAATCACTATATAAATACAGTTCATTTACCATAACATATTGCATAGGAGCTCACTGCAGGCTATAATTCAATTGTTCCTGTGTTAAGGGCGACAGTTAAAAGCAAGCAAATGAACATTGAAAATTTAAATAATATAAATAGCATGCAAAAAGCCATAAAATAACTGAGATGATACCTGAGCACATCACACCCGCATCTTCCGCATGGCCACAGTTATTTTCTCCACGGGGGGCATGTCGGCAGTGCAATAGCGACGTCTCATTACCGACACATCTAACATCATCCAGCCAAATGTCTCCGTGGCCTTCACCAAAGAAGGAACCGGATTTGGCCGTCTTAGCTGTTCCACAGTCCATGGCTCTGCAAACCACCTGAGCATCTTTGATGTCCCACTCATCATCACACACAGTTCCCCACGTGCCATCATGAAGAACCTCCACTCTACCTGAGCATCGATCAGTGCCGTTCATAAGCCTTAGCGGTGGATTACCTGAGGACATGTCCACTCATGTTAACATTACTTACTTAATTTAGACTGAAATAATCCAAATATTAAGCTTTGTCTGAACTTTCAGTTTAGTAGTTATTAGTAGTTAGTTAGTTGCAACCATTAGAATATTCACCAGTAAATAGCAATAATAAGGTGTAATGCACATACAGTATGCCAATTCTGTTTTTTAATTAACCACTTGTCCTTTGCTATAATGGTTGAATAGTGCTGCAGTGCAGTGTGTACCCTCCTGTTGTGTCTTACCTGCACATGAAAGAGAAACAGCTTCACATCTCCCGGTGTAATCTTGAATATTGCATTTGGAGAAGGAATCCACAGGGCCAGAGCATCTACTTGTATACCCTCTGAGTGTGCTGTCACCAAAATTGAAGCTTTCTTGGATTTTTTTTGGAGCACCACAACCTAGTTCCTTACACACCACTGCAGCATCTTCGCTGGCCAAGTTATTACAAATTTTCCCCCAGCTGTGATTGGCTAAGACTTCCACTCTGCCAGAGCAGCGGTCAGTCCCATTGGCCAATCTGATCGATTCTTGAAAGCAGATAAGAAGAGGTATTTTATTAAGAAAGTTTGTGAAAAATGCAAATATTTCTGCAATGACTCTGTCAACTATAAAAAGAGAAACAGCCAAAACTTCAGCAAACTGTCATACAAAAAACAACTAATACTTTCCAGAAATTGCATGCATTATCATTGCATACAAATGCCAATATTTAGGATTGGCAATTGAATTTCCACTATTAATTAGAAGAAATAAAGTGTGTTACCTGAGCATATAACACCAGCATCTTCATTGTGGTCACAGTCGTGTTCTCCAAAACCTCTGTGTGGGCATTCAGAAAGGGACTTCTCATGACCAGTGCACTCAACATCGTCCAACAAAACCTGATTGTGACCTCTTCCGAAAAAAGACTTGTACTTGACAGAGAGAGCATTCCCACAATTCATCTCTCGACATATCACATCTGCTTCCTGCATCCCCCATTTGTCATCACAAATTGTTCCCCAATTTCCATCGTGGAAGACTTCCACACGTCCAGAGCACCGACCATCAGAAGAACCGTTTACCAGTCGAACTGGTGTACTGTCTGTCAGGTGGAAAGTAAAAAAATCAAGGGTATGTATATTCATAAGCCATCCAAATTGTAAGATTTATACAGGTGAAGTTTAATACAAAATTATTGATGTAGCTTGAACACAGGAATTACTAACGTTCACAGACGATAGTAGCATCCAAACAGCTTTCCTTGCTTTCCTGAATTCCGCACAGCGAGATAGAGCTCTCATTTCCTAAACAGTTGGGTTTGATGCCATGCAGGTCACGTGACTCTCCGAAATATAGCTCTTCAGTCTGAGTGACAGGGGTGCCACAGGAAAGCTCTCGGCACACCACGACAGCGTCTAACTCCTCCCAGTCACTTTTGCATGCTCGTTTCCAGTTGCCTTCATGGTAGACTTCCACTCTGCCAGTACACCGATTGCTTCCGTTGACTACCTTCACATGTTCTGCAAATGATGTGCACCGTTAAAAAAAATCTATAACCGTTTTTTTTCTCCACAGCCGTATTTCACAATTTCTCCCGAAAGTTTCACATGTTCTTGATTTAAATTGAGAAATCCTAGAAATGCAGAGTTTCGAAATACCTGATCTTCTGAGCTAACTTAGTCTATTCAAAGCAAAAGCTCAGCATTTTGGGAATCGTGATTACTTTGGGGGAGCTTCACCAAAAATTGGAAACAGTTGTAACAGTTTCCAGGCAACCACCAGAAACCTAAGGAAGTAACTGCTCAAGTCCAAGAAAATAGTTTCCCAGTGATTAAATCTGAAACTCTGTAGCTTAGCATAGTTAGCTCAGCTTATTTTAGCTTGTGGTTAAGCTTGCTTTATCTTAGTTTTAACGCTTCTGCTGCAAAAATCCTCTAAAAGCAGAGAGCAAATGTGACCTGACAATATAACCGCTGGGTTTTCAAAGCAATATTATGATCAGTTGCCAAGATAAATGCTGCGTTAGTTTTTTTTCTCCACAGCCGTATTTCACAATTTCTCCTGAAAGTTTCACATGTTCTTGATTTAAATTGAGAAATCCTAGAAAAGTAGAGTTTCGAAATACCTGATCTTCTGAGCTAACTTAGTCTATTCAAAGCAAAAGTTCAGCATTTTGGGAAACGTGATTACTTTGGGGGAGTTCGATAAAAAGATTGATTCTACTCTTCCATTCACTTGATAAACAAAAAGTATACAGCAAGCAGCAACTTATCTAAGCACAGCAGAAACACTAAGAACAGAGATAGACCCTGGCTTTCTCTGAGGTTAACACAATCCAGCACGTTCAAAGCTCCATCTTTAACACCTGTTTGTTTGTGAAAGAAATGACAATATGCCCTTTTATAATCTCCAGTATTTATGCTAAGCGTAATTTAGGGGCTGAGCTTGACCTTTGCCTTGTATGTCCAACTATAGATTTAATAAAAGGGATTATCCTTTTATTAAGAAAGTCATTGAGTACTGGTAATTTTTGAAAAACATAGACCAAACATACCATTAATTGAACTCTTGAAGTCTTACCTGAACAGATAACCCCAGCATCTTCAGAGTGGCCGCAGTTACTTTGCCCCATTGGTCTGTGTTGGCACTTGAGGATAGATGTCTCATGACCAGTACACTGCACATCATCCAACCAGATCATGTTCTTTCCCTCTCCAAAAGTGGCGGCTTTAGTGGCCTGAAGAGCTGTCCCGCAGTTTAACTCTCGACATACCACGTCACCGTTGGCGAGGCTCCATTTGTCATCACACACAGTTCCCCAACTGTCTGTGTAGAAGACCTCCAGTCTACCAGAGCAACGTGAAGGCCCGACCAGCCTAACCTCAATGCATTCTATAAATGAAAAATGAACACACAATAGCTCAAGGTCATGTCAGCCTGATCTCAGTGACAAATGGTCCTTTGTTGTTAGATCAGACTATAATTCAATTTGAGGCATGAGATCAATAGAATGTACTGACCTGCAAGCAATGGTATACTCAACAGACCTAGAGCAGACACAAGACGTTTGTCATTAATATTTAAAACAATATTTTACAATAGCAGTGTTTACTTTAATTCATCTTATTTATTACGTATCAGGAACGCTTGAGATGTGCAGAAATACATACCTCCTTATTGTCCAACCTCAACTTTGTAAAATTGTTTTAAAGCAAGAAAATGTGAACAATCAATAATAAGAGCTGTCTTTCTTAAGGGACTGAGAGCATGAGACCAAGTTGTTTGACTATCACATGATTTAAGAATTCAAGAAAAGAATGGAAAAATGAAAAACTTACCAATTGACAAGTAAAAAGCGAAATGACGTTTTTCAGCTGAAATGAAGATCATGGTGTCTTCAAAGTAGATCAAAAGCTGCCAAAATACAGTCAAAATGGGGTATTGTTAAAAAGGTACTTTACTGTATTATCAGTCTTCAGTAGAACAAGAAAGTTGATTTCAGTTCTTGTTGTTTTTTAACCAAAATCTTCAAATTAAATGATGTTGCCATCTAACCTTTTAAATCCAGCAGCTGCTTAAACCTCACAATTCAAAATAAAACGCTGATCATATCTGAAACATCCAAAAGACAGCAGCCTCGTGTACAGATCCAGTAATTGTTATGAATAAAAGGGGTTACATGGACTTGGACTGCAAACTGGACGCATGTTGACATTTGGATCAATCATTAAAGACAGGGGATGAGCGGAGATTTCATTTTGTTTTACACAACACCTACATTACTTTCTAAAAAGACATTATATTCAACAGGATATATGAAAACTAATGCTGGTAAACTGTAGTAGATAGTATTAGTAAGATAGTGACTCTGATGTAGCGACACAACGAAGGTTGAGCTACAGAAAAATAAAAGGGAAATGTTGATTAAAAAGAGAGTTGTTGTTTAACGAATGACAACATGTGAACACCGAGTCCCACCTGTCCCTAGAATCTCATCGCCTTATCATTCCCAGCAGTCCTTTTATGTTGAATTTGTTAAAAGAACAGCCAATCGATTTCAATGTAATAGTATAAACTAGCTTAAATAAACAGGCCATTTTGATTGACTTGTTTTATTTCCTTCATCTCAGTTCAATATCTTATTCTGTTGCAGGAACTTAACAAAAAAAGGTATTTAAGGATATTAAAGCAATTATAGATAAAAATCCGTGTGTTATAAACACGATCTTGCTTTCCCCTGGAATACTTTTTTCAATGTTCAAGACAATCGTATTGTTGTCATGGATCGAAACTTAATATGGTCAGTCCTAATAATTAATATGTTGCCTTTGTTACTTCAAAATGTGATCCAAGACCTGGATACTATAAACAGAACTAAAAAAAACGGATCGTTACTTTCAACCCATGCTTTTTATGGATACTAAACCTCATCTGTAAGGTTAAATGCATCAAACATTAAGCTTTGAATCTAGTTTTACCCCAAATCAGACATATCATCATTTATTCTTACCTTACAGAATGGGTTGTAGTTTTTTGCTCATCACAAAGAATTAAACCAACAGATCTACATTAACTGAGATGTTTCCTTTCACTAACGGTTGACTTGATTGAACCACTTCCCCTTCAGAAACCCTCAGCCTTAGTTATTTTTTTTGTTTGTTCAGCACCTTTTATAAATCTGGAATTTTCTGCCGTTCTCTGAGTGCCCCACAAATAAAATGTGGGACAGCAGGATGTACATTTAGTAAAACTTTATTTTCATACACGATACGATACGATATTACTTTATTTGTCAGATCGCGTCACAGCAGCTCCATGTCCAACATCAACAGACAAATATCCAGACAAAAATACATGAAACACAAACAACAAACATTTAACATAACAGCACAATCAGTGAGAGAAAAGCTGCTCAAAGAGCCTTCAGTGTGCATGTGATCTAGGATTCAGCTCTGTATTTACTGTGAGGATTGACTGATGCACAAAGGAGTGCTTCAGTCTGACTTTATTGAATCGTGGGACCCTGTATCTCCGATTTAGATGGTAGCAGTTCATATTCACTGTTCAGAACATGGTTTGGGTCAGAGATGATGTTGTTGGACAGCCTCACTAGGTTGTTATGAGTTGTCATAGAGTCTACAGCAAGTAAACATGTGTAGTTCTTCTCACATGATGTTTTTTCTTTTGTTCATAAGAAGATACATTAGTGATTACACTGAGGCAGCACATCATATTGCATAACAGACTTGTCTATTCAGCATTATAGATTGCCTGGTTTGGCCATCTGTTTGTATAATGTACAAGGAGTTCCCTTAATTTGCCTCCGGTTAACCGTTACATGGTTGTGTTGCAATTTCATAAAGAGAATAAGTTCCTCTTTAGCCTTTAGAGAATTGTCACATGCATGCTCATATACACGCTTTATTGTTAAAGTCAATGTTGGCCACTGAAAATAAAGCAGCTAAATTGAATCAAGCAATTGATAATTGTATCATTCACACCATTGCTTTTCGTATCATGAAAAAGGACTAAATGAACATGACGTGCTGATGGACTTTTCTGTGTCAGTACTTAAGGATTAATGAAGATTCTTTCACATCCAATCTCAATATATTATTCAATTCATGTCTGTACTTTGTATATGAACTGACACATGGCTATGTCGTGCAATTCATTTGTTTAAAACCGTAATACATAAGAGTTGGGCACCATTCACATACACAGACAAAAAAAGTACTGCAACCAGCCGCAAAAGAACCTGTAATGGTGGTTTGTGACTGGAATGTGTCTTAAGTTATAAAGGCTGTGAACCAGTATTCAAGATTAGCACAATAAGAGGCTCTAAAAGTAGTGAAGCGATTACCTCAGCTTTCTAACAGTATTCCCAAATGACAGAAGGGAGGATCTTAATAGTTTGGACTTCAGGTTAAGCACATATTGATGTCTGGGTAAATCATTACACAGAGATTTGCATCATCCTTTGATGGGAAATGACATTACTCTGGGGGCGTAGGGCCAATATTTTAGAAGTGACAAAAAGCAAATATAAGCCATTTAAACGTACAGCATCAAGTTAGTTACCACTGAACTATGTGTACTTCAGTTTGTTTTATAGACATGAGTCATGTAATAGCATTACTCTGAGGCTATGTTTTAGATATTCACCGCTCCGGCCCTTGTGTGTTTTCTGGCTGTTTGATGTCTGCCTCACCCTGATTGTTTTCACCTATTCCTCATTAGCGCTGTTCTCGCCTGTCCCTTGCTATGATGCTTCTTTCTTTGTGCATTTATTATGCGTGCTCCCCGTTTGGACCAATCTCCAGTTACCTTGACTCAGATATTGCCTAGTGTTTTTGAATGCCTTTTCCCTTTGTTGGACTGCTTACACGTAAATCAAACCCTGCCTTTAATTAAAGACATTAAAAAAAAACGGTGTTCAAATGTTGCTATTGAGTCATTTGTTACTCATGTGTTTCCTATGGATTGTGTTAGTAAATGTGTTGTTATCCAGTTGCAATCACAACACAAATGTGGATCCAATAGGTTTTTACAGTTTTGTTGCCCTTAGTTTTTTTGTAATTCTGCAGGTATGTAACTACAGTATAAAGAAATACAAAAAGAAATGTGTTTACCAAATTCTGTTTTCAGTTTGCAAATTGAAATTTCTCCGTAACAAAACACAGATGTGATTCAGAACGTTTATGACTGTTTACATTTCAGATAGTTTTTAGTCAGATTTCTAATATGAAAACAACAAAAAAAACGAATTTTGAATGCAAATTTTACTTCTGAAATTTAAATCTGTTAAAAAATGGATCCCACGAGTCTGTTATCAACCGAAAAATGCAATAATCAAGCACGACAGAGAGGTGTAGCACAAAGTATATTTAGTTGGCCCAACAAGCTTGCTAGTATCTGTCACAACAAAGTCATCACATGATTTCACAGTACATGAGCTCAGTAAAATAGGAATGTAGATAGATAGAATTGGAGGGATGAAACCCCTCTTTAATGGTCACACATGCAGCGCACACAGCACACAGTGACATTTGGCCTCTGCTTTGAACCCATCCTAGTACCAGGGGTCTAGTACTAGGAGCAGTGGGCAGCTATTGTACAGCGCCCGGGGAGCAAGGGGGTTGTCCGGTGCCTTGCTCAAGGGCACCCCGGCAGGGCCCAGGAGGTGAACTGGGAATGGCTAGAGAGGGTGAATCTGTTTGTGTTGACATGTGTAAACAAAGGGATTAGTCAACCTCTCACCCGTGATAATTTAAGTAGAATGAGAAACATAACAACAACATGCTTAGTGTTCCTGACGAAGAATATAACAACAGATTGGACAGTACTGCTATGATGCGTCAACCTGTTCATTTCACAACATGCAACGTAAAACACACTGAAGGCAGTCTGTCAGAGCTTTACATTTATCTCTAAGCAATAAACTATATTTTCTTACATCCTGTCCTGTGTCTGATTCATCTTGGAGTAATAATCTGCCAAGTGCACTCCTATGGCTCATGTGACCCTGGTTGTAGCTTTGATTTGTCTATAGCAGTCTGGATTAGAGGATAGAGCTGGCAATATGTTCCATGTCATAAACACATCCCATGAACCTTAAGCACTGTAGTTTATGTAGGGTTAATCCCCTAACATTGTCCTGCTTCTGTAAACAATCAAAAAGATCCAAACGTGTATTAACTCATAGCTTAAAGTAGTCCCTACAAATTATATTTACTTCTGTTTTACTAACGTTTGCTGTATTGTGCCTAGCTTCTTTAGGAAAATACTTAGAAAATATAAAAAGTATATTTGTAACCGAACCAAGACCTTCCTCCCAGTCATTTGAGTAACCTATTTGGCAGTTGAATAAACAAGGTTTGTTTTATTTGATGACGGTGACTACACACTTGAATGCTAGCAATGTTTTAAGGCCTTGCCTATCCCTATTATGTTTAGGATTGATAGTATTTGGTCTGATCTGCTTTGTGTTGAACTGAAGTGTCACTGTCACCTCTGGGAACTCTTCCTCACTCCCACACATGAACACACACACATGCAGCCAGACATGATAGCTAGACCTCAAGTTGTTTAAGGTTGAATTAAGTGCTAACTCTCATCCTCCCTCAATATACACAGCTATTATTAACAGCTGCTGATTGAAGAACACAGACACATAAACACACACTCACTAAGGCATACACACACAAGGGTGGTGTGTTCAGGTGACTTAAGCTGCACCTCATCTTATTCTTCATCTACAGCATTAAACATCGAACTTAGGCAACTGTTCTCCTGAAGCAAAAGCTGCTACATCTAGTTTGCTCAGAATGGATGCTCCTGATAGATTGTTGTGACAGTGTGTTAAACATGAAAAAGGAAACATGAAACATAATAAAGTGAATCCCCTTTCTTCTGTGATTTAGTATCTGTTGATCATCAGATACTTGTTGGAGACTTAAGTGATAGTGGAATGAGTGTTTGAAGAGTCAGGAGAGGTCGTTCAGGGTGAGATCCGTGGAGTCTGATGTTTGGCAAGGTGCTGGCTTTGAAGCGGGAAGAACGTGGGAGAAGAGGTGATGCAACACAGGAAGCAATGCAGTTTTGGTCCTCGTAGTTTCGGGTCCCTCGTCGTCACATACCAGCAGTATGATCCCAGCTATGACTCAGAATCCTAGAGATTGGGGGGGGAAATTATATAGATATTTAACAATTAGTATCTACATTCTCCTTGGATTTGTTAGATCAATGGTTCCAAATGTTTTCCTAAAGGGACCCCTTTTCTATGATTAAGCACAGTGAACACCTTTAACTAAGCCACATATGTTATATTAGGTTCAATGCTTAACAATATCAGTACAGAACGACTGATAGGCTGTGCAATGAACCCAAGTAGTGAATGCAATAACTGCAGGAAGTTTGTGTAAAACAAGTACATTTTGAGTGGACTATTTTCAATTTAATTTACTTTCTACCAGATAGATTGGATATAGGCCAACTGTATAAATAAAAAACAAAGAAAGGTTTTCTTACTACCATTTGTAATCAAGTAGGCCTTGTGAAGCTTTGGCGGCCCCTAGTGTGGATCAGATACACCCATAGATAAGAAACCAGTGTACTAAACAACACATTCAAAAGCCAGACATCTCTTCTACACGTGTCCATGTCCATATTGAATATATCTGCAATATCCTGCTGGTTATATATTATCAGATCTCGCCTAACATAATTATCCATAAGGAGAGAGACAGAAAATGGACGCAACTGGAGGGAAATCAAATCTCTTATGTGATGAATGGAAATAAGGTCCTTTGATGTTTGGTAAGTGGATCATTGAATTGTGCCTGGACCTTTGTATTCTTTCAAAAGCATCAACATTGCCCAAAGCAGTTAGGAATCAGAGATACTGTGTATGTTATTTGTTTACTGGTCATCTAAGCACTGAGATTAACTCAGTGAGAACTATGATTGTCTCAATTCTAAGAGGATCTTTGGGATAAATATTTCTAACAGATTGAGGGGAGGAGACAAGGCAGCTGAATCTAGATGTATGGGATTTGAGTTTTGTTCTTTTTCCTGCAAACAAAGCTGATTTCAATGAAATGCAAATAAGATGGAAATCCTACGTTTCAGAGCAAGCTTGCTGAAAGTATAGCTGCTCGTCCAGCACTGGAGAGGGTTTGAGGTAATCTGGATTGACAGCTAACTTTCTTGGCTGTATGATTGATACCACAGAGACAGCAGAGTGTTTGAGTGTTTTCAAATGCCTATATAATCTCCCTTACTTTCACTGAGGGCTGGGCACTGAGCCCAAGGAATGCAAACACAGTGTTGTCCTCCTTTGACTGGAAGAAGTCTTCGTAGTCCTGAGGGGAAAACAACAAAATGGGGATGTTACATAATCTCGATGTTTGAGAGATGCTTGCAAACATCTGTGCCAAATAGTCCCTCCTCTTCTGTTTTTAATGTAATTCAATTGCCATGACATTACAGAGTAATGTTGGATTACCTTGACCAGTGAGAGGGACGGCAGGCAGCAGATAATCCACCCCATCCGTGAAACTGGATTACCACAGGATTACTGGGTGGCGTGCAAACTCAGTGGAGACATGAACTGGCCAGCACTAACTAATCGAACTCACCAGCATAGGATGCTCAACCTTGTACTGACTTACAATGATAAAGATGTATGTACAAACTCAATTGCATGGTTTACACTGCTTAAATTAAATGTTATCCTGAGTTAAGAATTCAGCTATTTATTGTTATATAGACTTTTCTGAGTGTTTGTGTATCAAAATCTCATTCTGTTTCAAACATTTTGAATGACTTATTTGAACTTAAAAATATCCAATCAAATGTGATTTTGGGCGAATCGCCTTCCTCTGCTTATCATATAAAACAACACTACAAGTAAAAAAATTGGGTTTATTTTTATCTCAATTGGTAAAAATGTTCCTTACATTTGATTTGAAATCCTCTCTTTGTGATATTGAAGGTACTTTCTCTCAATTTTACCACCAGTGTCCCTGGAGAAAAATATTAGATTTTCTTCCTGCTGTTATCTCATGTTCCATCAAAATGTAGTTCTAAACTCTTCAGTTCTTCAAGAAATGAACCTTTGGGCAACACTGTCTCCAACTGTTAAAAGCTACCATATGGACGTATGATCATTTTAAACATTATAAACAAACTTCCATCATACCCCACAGTAGTGATCATCATTGAAGATCTGTGGAGGCAGTGGGTTGCCTTTCTCTGGCTGCTTGTCTTTCGGGATGTTTCGGTACATCCACTGCCTCTGCTCCTCCAGCATGGTGATGTCTACTTCCTGGAAGCTGATTCGATTGGCCTCCAGGAAACCCACCACTGCCTGCTGATGCTTTTTTATCTAAACAGGCCAAAAAGAAATAGTAACAAAAAAGAGGATTCAGCCCTGAAGAGTTTGGAGAGTCAACTTTTTTGTGTGTGAAAATAAGTGTTTGTCTATGATGTGAATACACACAGTACATATGAATATGTATGCGCACAAACATATTTTGTGCTGTAGCTCTGTATAGCTGGGTCAGTTTATGAGGGAACCCCACCGTGAAGACATGCAATTAACTTTTCCATTTGTGGTCTAAGGGATGGATACAACAGCTCCCTACGGTATTGTCCCTGTGTGTGCTCTGGGACTGTGTGTGTGTGAAACTGCATCAATGTGTTTGTGAGTGCTGGAACAAAAACAAACACAGGGTTATTTTAGAAGTCAGAATACTCCCACAGAAGAGAAAACAACAATCAAACATAACACACTAATCCATAAGACATAAGGTTGAAATGTCATGAGATTTCTGATTAAAAATGATATTTTTTTTACTGAATTGGTTTGGTTGCAACTTCACTTAAACACATTTCAACAATGTTTGTCATTTTATTTATCTAGCTTGCATTTTTGCTTTAAAGCATTTTTATAATTATTGATGTTACTGCAATTATTACGTTTGTTTAGCATGGAAATAATTGTATATTCAGCATCACCGTCAAACATTCTGTTATCATGTATCAATGCTCTCAACAAAAAACAATAAATGTGCGCTTTATTCATTCATTCCTATTTGTCTCCATTTGTATTATCTCATGCAGTCTATTATTGTGATAATATCTTTTGTATGATTTAGTATTTATAGTTAACAAAACAAAAGGGCTGATTTTTCTAAATCATTTGGGGACCAGACAGTGTGAACCAATAAAAACAGGGCGTATCATTTTGTGGAAACATTTTTCTACGAATTATGCCATTGGCAGATAATGAAAAAAATTAAAATATGACGATTTAATAATGATAACGGTCCAGTGAGCTTGTGTGTGTATATATGTCAAGTGTATCCATTATTTAAGTGACGCTAAGGACCACAATGGAGCTATTGTTTAACATTAAAAACAATAAGGGATTGTTCAGGACAGTCTGTTATAGACACACACCCAAACAAGATTATCTGTTGTGTCTGCCTTCAAACAGTGAGCCTCTTTGTGCGCCAATAAAACAGATTTATCTGGAGACTCACAACAAAGTAAATGAATTGCAGGGGGACTGACTGTCTTTAAAGAGAAACACATGTCTGTCTGTTTGCTCTGGGAAAAGGTTAAAACTCCATATAGAATCACAGGTTTAAGTATGTGCTGTATATCACATTGCTGCTCACAAAATGATACAACTTTCCTCTGAGCTGAAAAGCCGGCAGCGTGAGCCTAAATAATGAAAAGGGTTCTCCCAGTGAGGGTGAGTGTGTCAAGGGATGGATGAGTTCAGGTTCAATTTGGGAGTATGCAGAAATGACACTCCTAAAAACTCACATTTTCCTATATGAGTATGCATTCATTGTTTGAGCGCACGTTCTGAAATATGGGGATTAACTGGAGGCTGATCTCTCAGTCATGGACAGAGAGGGACACAGGGAAAGAGAGGATTTTGGATGGAAAAATGAAAATACATACATTTCCTGAGCTACTAAATAACATTTAAAAACATGACATTTTTAAAACGGCAGCATTTCTCCCCCCCCCCCTCACGTTACCACTATATAGAACTTGGCACATATCCACGGATGGGTGGGAGGAATAACCTAATTTGCACTTCATTCATTCTGCTCCACTAATCTGCTGTTGTTAAACTGTGAACTGCTCATTTTATCGGTTCACTGGAGTGTTTTCATTATTACTCCCCCTTATTGCTGTTCACATATTCCAACTTCTGTTGCACCGGTCTGTTTTATAGAGTTCACTCTATATTTAACAGTATTATTCCCCGAATGTCTATCTAACACTATTTACTGTATTTCTTTCCACTCACATGTCCAATTTACTTTAAACCAGCTGAGGGATCCAGTCCCACCTTCCCTGTTTATTCAATCACTTGTAACTCAATTTAAAAGCATTTGCAGTAAATTGCATTCACATGAGCTCAACACTCACATAACTGACCCAAATGGTGGACCTATTCAGCCAGGCGTGCACGACTGTGCTTTGTGTGTGTGAGAGTCAGTGTGCTCTGAATGTATGTGTCATAGGGTTAAAAATAACTTCTTTGTAAACGCAGAAAGATTGTGCTGATCTCTTATAGAGATGGAGCGTGTTAAAATAAATATATTACTCATTTTCCCCATTACCTAAGGCTTGAAGCATTCACACAAGAGTGTTGTTTGATAATCTGCCGGTACTAACTATCAGATGTGCTTTCTCAATGACATTTGGCTTTCACAAACTGAACTAGGGCTGCAAATAATGACTTTTTCATATTGGTTAATTTATTTTTTGTTCATCAATTCATTGCTATCAATAGCAAAAAGTGAACTATTTAAGTGCTTTTACGGTCTGATGATCAATCCACAATCCAGTTGTATTCAAAACACGATTATTAACATCTGTTAAAAAAAACCTCCCATTTTAGCAGCTAGACATTTCTGTTGTTGTATTCAATTACTAATTTCTGCACTGCTCAATATAAACAGGAAATGGCTTTCTCAGAAGTATGGACCCCACCCAAGATTAACCTAAGGGTTAAACAAACCATGGTTAACAACTAAATAAAATCTCACAACACGAATAAGAGGACATAAGGAATGTTCCATGAGAGGTGCACTTCTACATATAGTTCACTATGACAAACATAATCAGTTTAATACACAGTAGTGTTCCTGTTATTTTGTCCACCCCTGTGCATCCTGGGGGGCTGTTGTTTGCTCACCATACAGGTACTTTTTTCTAACAAGAATGTGTTATTTATTAAGCTTCTAAATTAAAATGTAGAATGCTGCACATTAAAATTCTTATACAATTTAAAATTAAAAAAATATATTTTTGGAAAATGCATTTGCCAAAAATGCAACAGGCTGAATCAACACATGCATCACACATT
The DNA here is from genome assembly GCF_902827115.2 of Pseudochaenichthys georgianus. Lineage (NCBI taxonomy): Eukaryota > Metazoa > Chordata > Actinopteri > Perciformes > Channichthyidae > Pseudochaenichthys > Pseudochaenichthys georgianus. Next base: position 20,615,612 of record NC_047526.1, read on the forward strand.
ATACAAAATAAATGTATCCTGACAATAAAAAATGTTTTTTAGATTTGATGTCTGAAGGATGCTATTACTTTCACTGCTTGTGAACAGCACTAATCACAGTACGCTGTGGCTACATTATGGCAATAAACACTGTTTGGCCAGTCATATTTCAACACTCCTTTGTGATATGCCTTGATGTGCAACTGTCAACAAGCTTTAAAACATATTTTGCAAACACTCACCGCGATAGAGCCAGTTGAGGAGGCGATGTAAACCTTGATGACCATTTTAATCCCAAATTAATGTCAGATGATAGACGATAGACAAATTGATGGCAACGATTTCGTTTGTTCTCAATAGAGCGAATTCCGACTTTCAACTACAGGCAGTAGAAAAGAGTAGACACGCGTCTCCAGTATTTAAACTGAGCCATGGTAATAACACAACGTGCGCTTCTGCTACTGTGGCTCTCAGCGCACAGATGCAACAGACATCACATTTAACACTGAAGCCTACTTCCGGTCACAGTTTTCAAAATAAACAAACAGTGGTGTTGTTTTTGGAGAACAAAACTCAATTTGTGAAAATCCAACCTTGCTGTGGGATTATTCAATTATTATAGTATTGATTAAAGCTGAGGTTTTAAATGACAAAATTAAAGTCCGCATGTGCTCAGTTTGAGTGTCCCTTACATTTGAATAATGAAGTAAATAGTAGCCTATAATATACTATAACATAACAGATGCATTTCACTGCATGACTAAAACACATTTGTTTGAGTTATTTCCAATCAAATCACATTGTATCCAGAGCACAACATGCACTACAGCGCCCCTCTGGATGTAAAGTGTTACTGCAGGGAGCACTGCGGTTGCCATGGTACAGCGTCAGCGGAGGGACTGGAGCAAACCTCAAGGCGTGGACTATAATAACATTATATGAGGCTGCTGGCTCGGGAAAACTCCGTCTTGCTGTTTTATTGTGGATAATTGCAGGACGGCTCATTATTAAAAAAACATAGTCATTACTGTGTCCATCAAGGACGGACGTCAATGCTTTATATATCCAATGCTGAAATCAAACGGTAGCTAAATTAGCTTAAGTTAATGCTAGCTTGCTAGAAGTTGAAGCTACGTCGTTATCATTAGCGGGCTGAGTCTTAAAACAAGAAGCAAGGCATTGCTTCTTCTTGCAAAGTTAAACGTAAACTAGCCAACAAGATTGAAAACATCAACACGCGGGACAAAAGGACATGTTGGTGCCAGCAGATGCCAAAGGGTAACGTTAAAACCTCCCACCAGCTGATGGTAGTTTTGTATTGCTATGCTAGCATAATAAGCTAGCATCAACAAGTCGGTCATCTCTCACCGTTAGCTTTATACAACCTCTTTTGGGCTAACGGTTGCTAGTGGCGTTACGCTAAAATGCTGTTTGGAAGCTCAACAACTACTCTCCTTTTGTATTCGTGTTTATTTGATAATGTGGAGTATAGAGCCCACTTAAGTGTGTGGTTGGCTTCAGGCAACTAAACTATTTACTTGAGAGGCAGTTTAGAAACAAAGCACCTGTCAACAGCAGACGGCCTACTTTAATCCTATCTGTCCGTCACTGAGAGCAGGCTCGGGAGTCGGGACGCTTGTTGTACCGCTATAGTAAGCCCTTAATAACACGAATCTATTTTTATTTTTTTATTGAGAGCATAATAAAGCATATATATTTGTTCTCAATTTATGTTTAGGGACCTCCTGGGACAGTCTGGCAATAGAAAGATGAAGTAGAAGATGCCAAAGGAGATGATGGGGATGAACCTCTGTGGTGAGTGATGTAACACACTCTGATGCTGATAATGAATATTATTATTATTATTAAATCACTTTTTGTGATCAAAAACATTAAACAAACTGAAATTGTTAAGTAAATCCGTTTAAATTATTATGCTTAATCTATGTATCCATTTATTTCTAAATGTTAGAGGTGAACAACATTATATAGGGCCACTTAATTTATTTGTTTAAAGTTTTTCGTCTGTTTGTTCATTTAACAAAGCTTTTTACCCTCATTTACACTTTTCTCTGATTATTGTAATGATGCTGTGTGTGTACTGTTGTTGCCATAGATACAGTACTTATCCATCAAGTGTTTCTATTATTGTCAAGGCAGATGAAAGGGCCAGATGACTGCACGATGATATAAGAATATTATGGTTGGCTATTAGTTTTTAATATTTATTCCTTAATCTACTCAAGGTTGTTTGATCCCTTACAATCAAAATCTTAAGTGGCATGGGCGTTTGTCCTTAAATACTAAAACAATTTAAAACAATAAAAAAAGGCAATTTTATATAATAATTCACAAAATATTCTCCGAAGAATTCTACATATTTTTTATATATATACAAAATAGTGTCAGCATACAATAAATATACATGTGCATGTTATTACATGACATTATGTATATATGCAACACCATATTTATAATCAGCCAAATAAAAAGTGTCAGGTAAGAATTGTAAATGTTCCTATTTTTCTGTTTTCTTTTAACACAAGTTCTTATATTCCAGTAAGAAATAATCAACTGGCTGTTTAATAAGTCACCAGGGCAGACAGAGGCATGTTAGTGTGTTGTCTGTAGCAGCAGTGCTGTAAGGTAGTGATATCATACATCATTCAGCCTCATGGAAACTGCCACCTCTTGTGTGTTGTCGCTTAGTGACCAAGACACACAATACAGAACATCTTGAGAGAACGCAGTTGGACTATGTTCTTATAAGTGGTTTGGATTCATGGTTTGCATTGTTAAACAGTTGAGATCAGATTACCAGGAGATGTTTTTTATGTTAAATTATAAATCAGGTAAGACACATCCTATAGTTTGTTATTGGTACACTTTAATTTAGAAAGTATCCTTATGTAGTTCAAAGTCTGACATGTTTCTTTTCCCTTGTGTTTGAATTCATCACAGCATTTCTTCTCCGAGTGACAGCATGGAATCTGAAAACATGACCGACCCGTATGAGGACAACCGTGATGTCGATCCAAGTCGTCAGTCACTCCGCAGTTCAAAGAAGGATTCCCGATCATCACACTTCGAAAAACGCAAAAAGAACTCCCAGGACAATCTCAAGGACGAGGTGGAAAAAGAAAGCTGTGTTGAGAGTAGATCTAAAACCCGAACCTGGCGTTCAGATCCAGATCGGGACCAGTTATCAGACGGAGAGGGACGAAGAAGTAGTGGGACGTTTTACTCAGACGACTATGACAATGAGTCTCCCTCAGAGCGCTCAAACTCACCATACTCCCGGTCCCGGACTCCAACTGCTACTCCTCGGAGAATGGTGCGTTCAAAAAGGATTTCTAACAGCCCCCTCAAGACAGGTATGTAAAGTAAGAATATGTTCAAACTCATCTTGTAACCTTTACTGGCTACATTGGATTTAATGTCCAGGTGATGGCAGTATAAGGCCGATTTGAACATGGTCATTTAATGACAAGACTATACTCCAGCTTTGACTAACACATCAATACAATCTTTCATTCAGAAGTTCTATTTGAATCTAATAAAAGCTCCTCACATTCTAATTATGTTTCAATAAGTACAATTGTATTCAAAGGTTTTAAATTAATGTCATATGCACATAAGCTACAGTGTAGAAATGGCAATGAAAATCTTATTACCCGAGCTCCTCCAACGATGCAACATATATAATAAAATACAAATAAAAAATAGTGCAAGAAGTCTATACACGTAAATAGAATATGATATATACAAAAACAGAATGGGAAATTAAATATTGTACATTAAGACGAAATTAAACACGGTATGTCGATTAGTCTTCAGCCTCAACCTTATTTTCCATTTACCACTACCAGTGCACTTGTTTCAGTATGGTCCTGTCAAAGTGTTTACTGTCTTTATCCCTACATCATGTGTGTTCCTCTATCTTTGCAGGAGGTGTGGGGCGTCGGGGTGTTTCTCGTCCACAGCGTCCAGGTGGCCACCTGCTGACCCAGCATCAGCGCAGGGGAGTGCGTTCACAAAGCAAGGACTCCACGCCTCCCAAAGACCTGGACCTGGTGACCAAGAGGATGCTCTCAGCCCGCCTGCTCAAGATCAATGAACTGAGTAACTCACTCGCTGAGCTGCAACAGCGCACTGATGAGCTGCAGAAGGAAAATCGAGTTCTCAGACAGGTAAGTTTGCCACTCTAGTTAGATCGAGGTTAAATAAATAAGGCCAGGAAAGGTTGAGAGTTTTAAGTGAGCAATGTCGGATTTTATTGGCAAGTATGGATCTTTAAGACATCTTAAAAGGCCCTGATTAAATCATTTAACACCTACATTTAGGTTGAAATGTCTTAAATCAATCCCTCAAAAAGTCTTCAAAAATAAATGGGAACTAGTATTTTATGAATGTTTTTTTTCTGCTGCTGCATTCTCAAAAAAAATCTTTAAAAGAGAAAGATACCTAATATCTAATTTGTTTGAATTAGTTTTTTTGCATCATGAAAAGTGTTAAACATGAAATCTAATTTCCCTTTAGCTGTAGGAATCCTATAAAATAAAATAAACACATCTCTGTTGGAAAATCAATCCCATAACCCTTTACCTTAATAAACATTTTCTAACTCATCATTATTAATACCTGTGGTGTCCTGAATTCGAATGTCTGCTTTTCCATGCTTCAGCTTCAGGTCCGCCAAGATAAAGCCCTGCAGCGCTACGATGACACAGAAAGTGAGATTTCCCAGCTGATTTCGCGGCACAACAACGACACCCACGTGCTGCGCGAGCGGCTCAGACGCACCCAGGAGCGGGAGCGGGCCGCTGAGCGCCGGATGAAGGACAGCGAGGAGCAGCTGCAGAGGAGTCAGGCCACCATCGCACGGCTGAAGAAGCTCGTCGACCAGCGAGACTTAGGAGCCAGAGACGAGCTCAGCCGCAAGCTAGAGGAGGAGAAGACCCGGGCCCTAGAGGCAGAACGCAAGATTAAGGTACATTTATTTACTTATTTATTAATAGTTACGCGTTACTTTGCAGTGTTTCTTTTCTAGAATGTAATGCTATTACTAACTCTAATCTGTACGGGACTTTAAAGGCCTCTGTGTTGTAGATATTCAAGGGAAATTGCCTAAATAAATCAGGTTTTTACATTTTTACAAAATCTGTAAATAAATGAAGTAATATACATTATTGCCTGCTGTTTACACCACAGTAAAAAAACACCTGTTCAGATTTGATAGAATTGCGTTATAATAACAAAATGTTAACACACATCTTTTTTTAATATTACACTTTTCTTTGTCATACTTCTGTACATTTATTTTTTAGTTTATTTGCACAATTAAAAAATACACAAACAAACAAAGATAACAAATAATATACAGTGGGGCAAAAAAGTATTTAGTCAGCCACCAATTGTGCAAGTTCTCCCACTTAAAAAGACGAGAGGCCTGTAATTTTCATCTTAGGTACACTGCAACTATGAGAGACAGAATGGGGGGAAAGAATCCAGGAAATCACATTGTAGGATTTTTAATGAATTAATTGGTAAATTCCTCGGTAAAATAAGTATTTGGTCACCTACAAACAAACAAGATTTCTGGCTATCACAGACCTGTAACTTCTTCTTTAAGAGCCTCCTCTGTCCTCCACTTGTTAACTGTATTAATGGCACTTGTTTGATCTCGTTATCAGTATAAAAGACAACCTCAAACAGTCACACTCCAAACTCCACTATGGCCAAGACCAAAGAGCTGTCAAAGGACACCAGAAACAAAATTGTAGACCTGCACCAGGCTGGGAAGACTGAATCTGCAATAGGTAAGCAGCTTGGTGTGAAGAAATCAACTCTGGGAGCAATTATTAGAAAATGGAAGACATACAAGACCACTGATAATCTCCCTCGATCTGGGGCTCCACGCAAGATCTCACCCCGTGGGGTCAAAATGATCACAAGAACGGTGAGCAAAAATCCCAGAACCACACGGGGGGACCTAGTCAATGACCTGCAGAGAGCTGGGACCAAAGTAACAAAGGCTACCATCAGTAACACACTACGCCACCAGGGACTCAAATCCTGCAGTGCCAGACGTGTCCCCCTACTTAAGCCAGTACATGTCCAGGCCAGGGTTTCCGCTAGGATTTTTCCTCGCCGGTCAAATGTCCGGGTAGAGTTTATTTTACCGGACTAATTTGAAACTTACCGGTCATATTTCAATAATAATAAGAGTTGTGTAGCAGAGTTTCCGTTAGCATGTAATTACCGGACTATGAGCAGATATACTTCAGTTTAAAACTCAGTTCACGGGGCTCATTTTTATATTGCTTCAGTTCATAATTGTAACTGTGATTCATTTTTCAATAAATGATTCCACAAACAACAAACAACATAATTATTACATTCAAACAAACTACTTGTAGTAGATGAAGTACATTATTCAAAAGTTTACATTACATTTGAATAATAACACAGGAGAAACGGATCCTCTCTTTTCCCCTCTCTCTCTCCTGACAGCCCGTCAGTTTCTCATGCAGCTCCTGCAGCTCGCTAAACAGAGGGCGGGGCTTCAGGTGATCATGCAGAGCTGCGTGTCTCGGTCAGACTCAGCAGCCGATCTGATCTCTCTCTCTCGTCCGGTTACACTTCACTCGCGTTTATGTCCATATCGATCAGATCCAGCTCTCCTGATCGGCCTTTATAGAGAGCACCGATCAAACTATTAAGAGTGAATATTGGCCGATAATGACCGGCGGCCGATTGATCGGAGCCTCCCTAATTATTACCAGACATTTTGACCGGCAGGTTTTGAATTGACCGGTTTTTAATAAATGTTACCAGCTAAAAACCGGTAATTACCGGCTAACGGAAACCCTGGTCCAGGCCCGTCTGAAGTTTGCTAGAGAGCATTTAGATGATCCAGAAGAGGATTGGGAGAATGTCATATGGTCAGATGAAACCAAAATAGAACTTTTTGGTAAAAACTCAACTAGACGTGTTTGGAGGAGAAAGAATGCTGAGTTGCATCCAAAGAACACCATACCTACTGTGAAACATGGGGGTGGAAACATCATGCTTTGGGGCTGTTTTTCTGCAAAGGGACCAGGACGACTGATCCGTGTAAAGGAAAGAATGAATGGGGCCATGTATCATGAGATTTTGAGTGACAACCTCCTTCCATCAGCAAGGGCATTGCAGATGAAACGTGGCTGGGTCTTTCAGCATGACAATGATCCCAAACACACCGCCCGGGCAACGAAGGAGTGGCTTCGTAAGAAGCATTTCAAGGTCCTGGAGTGGCCTAGCCAGTCTCCAGATCTCAACCCCATAGAAAATCTTTGGAGGGAGTTGAAAGTCCGTGTTGCCCAGCGACAGCCCCAAAACATCACTGCTCTAGAGGAGATCTGCATGGAGGAATGGGCCAAAATACCAGCAACAGTGTGTGAAAACCTTGTGAAGACTTACAGAAAACGTTTGTTTGTTTGAAGCCTTTATTTAACCAGGTGAAAGCCCCTTGAGATAAAAAGATCTCTTTTTCAAGGATGACCTGCAGGACATGTAACATAAAAACAACAGAACAAAAATAAGGATGACATACAACATAATGTACAGGGTACAGTTTACAAACTCTATTTACAGTGACAGGTACCATGAGTATCAAACAGCATGTCACCCAGCCGAGTTTTAAAATGATGCAGGGGAACCAAAGTGCTCAGTTTTAAACATGTTTGCAGACTGTTCCAATTTAGTGGAGCTGCACAACTAAAAGCTTTCTTCCCTAAGACAGTCCTAGCACTTGGCACATTTAATAAAACAACATCATGAGATCTCAGGCAATACGTACTTTCAATACGTCGAGAGATCAGAGAGCAGATATAAAAAGGTAGTTTACCCAACATGGCTTTATAAATGAAGCCATGTAAATTGAATATAAATTTGACCTCTGTCATTGCAAACAAAGGGTATATAACAAAGTATTGAGATGAACTTTTGTTATTGACCAAATATTTATTTTCCACCATAATTTGCAAATAAATTCTTTAAAAATCAGATAATGTGATTGTCTGGATTTTTTTTTTCTCATTTTGTCTCTCATAGTTGAGGTATACCTAGGATGAAAATTACAGGCCTCTCTCATCGTTTTAAGTGGGAGAACTTGCACAATTGGTGGCTGACTAAATACTTTTTTGCCACACTGTACAGTGTAGGTCGAGGCAGAAAACCTACTGGATTCATTTGAAGCCTCCACGTAAACAATGTTCACACTTCACAATGTTCAAAATAAAATGACTTGTGAAACTATTAGAACAAGATAATGTGAGTTTTTGAGGGGGATATTGACTTAGACTTGTCTGTTAGAGTTTATTTTCTTCTTGTGTTAGCTGGAAAGTGTCTACATCTGTGTGTGTGTGTGTGTGTGTGTGTGTGTGTGTGTGTGTGTGTGTGTGTGTGTGTGTGTGTGTGTGTGTGTGTGTGTGTGTGTGTGTGTGTGTGTGTGTGTGTGTGTGTGTGTGTGTGTGTGTGTGTGTGTGTGTGTGTGTGTGTGTGTGTGTGTGTGTGTGTGTGTGTGTGTGTGTGTGTGTGTGTGTGTGTGTGTGTGTGTGTGTGTGTGTGTGTGTGTGTGTGTGTGTGTGTGTGTGTGTGTGTGTGTGTGTGCGCGCGCGTGAAGGAGCTGGAGCGTAGCATGGAGCTAACAAGCGGCAGTTACCAGAGGCAGCTGGCTGCAGAGAAGAAGAAGACCATCAGTGCCCAGGACGAGATCCGGACCCTGCAAGAGGAGCTGCAACGACTGACCAATAAACTCAAGGTCCAAACACAGAAAATATACTTTGGAATATCCACTAAGGCAAACCGTATCGTCCTCTTTCATTTGGTATAAAAAGCAACATTGTACGAAATGTTCACTTTGTTGATTCCTTTTCTTTTTAGGAGAAGGAGAGAGAACTAGATGATAGGAACATCTATGCCAACCGCATGATGAAACCTGCCCCAAGGAAAGATGTTGAGCGGAAAAGTAAGGCCACAATTTTGGTTCTAGGTAGACAGAAGCTTATTTGTGCAGTTAACCAAAGAGTCTATTACAAAGACTGAGGGATTTTGAAGTGCGGACTGTATGAGATAATTATCTACCTACAGTCGGCAAGCCCACATTTTGCATAAAAGGACACCAACACAAGTACCAGCACAGGAGCTAAGCAATGCACTTCAATGGATTATGGGCAGCAGGAAAACATATTTTAGCCCCCTAAAAGAAAGGCTAGACCAAGATATCGATCAATCTAACTGCATGCAATAAGTAGAATCGTTTTTACCAATATACCTTCCCGTCATATCGCCCTTTTCAACAGTGAACCAGTAATAATGGAAGTCACACAATGAAACAAACATATCGAGCACACAGTAAACCAGCAATTTATTTATTCTACAATCTTAAATAACTGTTTTTATCAATGGAGTCTGGTGGCTACCTAATTGCATGTGGTAAGGGCTGTCTAATTGCATGTGGTGAAAATATTCAATATGTAGCGTAAACTAAAACTGATATTGATTTTTGTGTAGGTTTTAAACTTTGGAAACTTCCCTCATACAATACCGCCACTTAATACAATCTGTACTATCCCTTTAAGTTTAGATGGTCATTGTAGACCTGTAAATATCTATACATAAGCTTCTCAAATGTTTGTATATTTATCCATATTGAAGTAGTTTTGAGAAGCTGATGAACATTGATGCTAATACATATTGGAAACTAGTGATCAAGGTTTCATGGTTTGCAAAAGGACTACAAAATGAACTTTAATATTTATTCTGCTCTTGTTTCACACGTAGTCCCCAGCAGGGGCAGCACTAAGGCAGTGCAGACTAAAGACAGGGCGCCCAGTCTGGATTTCCCCACTCCTCCCCCTGCCATCACTGATACCAATGGGTACAGTGAACAGGCACCTGATGAGTATCTATCGCTCAAGGTAAATTCACTGTACCCAACATTCACATTTATTCCCCTCTCAGCGTCATTTGTCTGTCATTCACCTTTTACGCCTCTTTCTCTCAATCCATTTACTTCAGCAGGAGTTTGCCGGTGTTGACAGACAGGTGGAGACAGAGGACCGACATCTAAAGTGGGAACAGCAGAAGACAAGCAACAAAGAAATAGAAGGAAACAAGGAGAAGGAGAACAATAAAGAGCTGCAAAAAGAGGAGAAGCTGCAACTGAACCAGGAGCTAAACTTTCTTGAGGAGAAGGCAAAGCAACTAAGAGAAGGTAAGATGAGCATAGAGTACACATGTGCAACACTAATGTATTGAGAAAAGGATTAAAACATGGTCTTATGTCCACAGAGGAGAAAAAAGAGAAAGAGGACAGGAAGAGGATGAGTTCCCTGTTATGCCAGGAGGAAGAGAACAACAGGAAGCGTGGCCATGTCCAGGAAGAGGTGGACAGGTGGAACCACGGGGCTCTGTCCAATCGGCAAACGGCAGAGGAAGCACGTCGCACAAAAGAACTGCTGCTGGCTAAGATGCGTGAAATAGACCGCCAAGAGCACGGATCTCAGGACGCTATTTTTGCTGAGTCTATTCCTTCCGAGTCCAATAAGACCACCAGTAACCACGCTTCTCCTCGTCTTCCTGAGCAGAGAAACTCTTCCGTTTTTAACCTCACAGAACCAGAAGAGTCGGCCGGTTTCCGTGCTGGAGGCGGGGACAGTGGAAGGAAGAGATCAGGCATGGAGGGTGGAACTGCCACAGCAGGAGTGGGAAGGAGAGCACTGCGGACACAAATCTCCGGTGACGACCTGGCATTCGGGAGCTACGCGCCTTCATTCGGGAATTCAGCTTCTCGAGGTTCTTCCGGTTTCCCACCCCCTCCCCCGAAACAGGACAGGGACTCGTCGTTAGAGGCGATAGGTGTTTTTAGCCTCAGAGGGGTGGAGACAGAGAAAGAAAAGGACACGGAAGGAGGAGCGGAGAAGGACAGGAAGGCTAGCCTCATGCAGCAACTATTCGGAGCTCTGGCAACACCTCTGGGTGACAGTGTGAGCACATACAATAAGATGGAGGTCCTCAAAAATCCTCCAACTACCAACGTGGTGCGTAAAAGGGACGGACTACTCGGCTTCAACTCAGGTTCTTCTACTCCTCCAGCATCCTCCCTCAACACCATCCACGTGGCAGACAGCAGGCCCGCTATCCGTGCCATCACCTCATTTGATGATGACATAGAGGAACTTACTTTATGAAAATAATTTCGATTTGAGGTAGTCAGGCTCATAAAAGGCCATCACTGATGTCTGAAGTCACAAGATGAGTCAAAAATATAGATAATAATAATAATAAAGAGGGCGTCTTTGGCTCAGATGGTCGATGGTTGTCCGACATCGGAAGGTCGATGGTTCAATCCCCAGGCTCTGCAGTCAACATAAATGCAGTCCATTCACAATAAACATTGTCCTTAAATGTAAGTCTTACCACTATTTATTTCACAACAAAAATGTCCACATCATCAGCAGAAAAAATACTTTTCCTACAGATTTTCTTAAATATTTTCCAACAATATAAATGAAAAATTAAATAACTTGTGTGAATTTTTTTATGTAGAACATGTATGGTTTAATGAGGTGTTGATGAAACTGGTAATACAGGGTTTTTGACCTTTTGATGTTCAGCTTGTAAATGTTGTGGACACGGACAGAGACTTGTTTCACTCCTGTTGTTCACGCAAATATTTAACAGATGTGTGATTCATTATTGGATATTAGCCCTGGAAAAGAGATCTTCCAGTATGTTAGTCTGGGGTAGCTGATGTGATTGTTTGGTTTGGACATTTATTTTATGTTTAGGCTCTGTCATTATGATTTATTTTACAGTCCATACCTCAATAATCTAGCACTAAGCAATATGACAATCACTGTATGATAAGAGATTCTTCCTGAATGTCTGACATCTATATAAAACAGGTTATTTTTACAACTTTATGAAAATGGCAACTTTCTGCAGGTGTGTAACTACCAAGGTAATCATGATATTGATTAAAAGTAATATTACAGGGAACACTTAAATGACCCGAACTACATGTTGCTGCCCTGTTATCAAAGGATGGAAATATATTATTATAGGCTCAATGAATGCTTCTGTAGTTGTGTGGGAAATGAAATCAATCAATTAAATGTTGTGTTTGGACCATAGACTGTATATATAAAGGTTTGGACAAAAACTAACAAATGTGTTCCCTTGACTTGAAGATATTGTAAAACGGTAACCATTAAACAATATGTCTTAGGGCCAGTCCCCTGCACTCGGTCTCATGGGATGGCAGACAATCAGCACTAAAGCAAACCAGGAGAAATTACATGCTATATTGAAGTTATATTGAAAAAAAAAATACTTTATTTATATCTATATTTAATGATGTGTTGTTATAGACTGAAATCATACCTTGCAACTCTGAATGTGGCACACAAAAGTGCATCAGTAAGCTTTAAAATTAATAGTTTTTTATTCAAATGTCCCATTAAACAATTTTGAAAAGGTTTTTGTACCTTTTTGTGGCAAATTTGGTAACTTTCGTGATGGATGAAACTTGTAACAGTTAAAACAAACGTTGTAGTCTGTATTTAATTGTCGATTTTTTCACATTTTGTACCTGTTGTCAAATGTTTGTTTGTTTTAAAAAGTGTATTTTGTTGAAAATAAATGATAGTAAAAGTGAAGTTGTGGCGCACTTGCAGTAATATCCGTGCGGCGGGAAGTCTGATTGGGATTCCTGGGACGTCTCCAGGCAACCAGAACCTGACGCAACCTCCCGCCCCTCCTCCGGCAGCTCGCTGCTCAAAAACAAGTGAACCGTGGAGCTGCTCGTGGATGATATGAGCGAGAGGGCTGGCTCGCGACGTGACGGTCTTCACTGATGTCGCTGCTTGAACTACAAGTTTGTCTTCTGCGGGGAGATTCACAAAAGGTAACGAAACACACGCAGTTTGAATTATATTAGCGGCCTGTTCCACATGATGCCAGTGGTGACTCTGCAGCACGGTGTCAGAAAAGATAGAGCAGGTTAAAATAAATGTTGAAGTGAGCTCGCAGTGCCACCTAGTTTACTCGTTCAAATGTAGCCTTAACATGTTGCAATGTGAAATTATGCTAGGCTATATCCTGAAGAAACAAACTAGAACTAGTTACATGGGGTTTTATTTATACATTTGGCTACATGAACGATGAGCAATGGTATGATATTTGTTAACCACAACGTTATGTTTTGTCGTCAATGCTTAGTCTAAAAGTATTGTCAAGTTCATATTTAAAATTATAAATCTAAAGACAGTAATACAGCATTAAGTTGTATTGTTGCATGTGTCAAGTTTAACCCATGCACAAGTGGAAAACTTTATTTGTAATCTTGATTATCATTTACCAATATAATCTTAACCTTGTGTCTGTCTATGCAGACATTACATTTTAGGTTGTGTATTATTGCCTTTTTATCTTTGGGTATATGGTTTGACTAAAGACCAAAGGACTCATGTTTGATGGTCACCTTGACATTAACCTAGATACAGTAACACAGTAATTTAGTTTTAGTCTCTAAAATGTACTTTATTCAAACTCATAAACAACCATAAAAAAAACACCTGTTGATACTAATATCAAGTGGGCTTTCTGCTCCATTTGTGGTTGGTGTAGGCTGTAAATGTTGCACATTATGAACCACAGTCTTTATGAGTGTTGCCGTAACGAACAAATCCAATATGCCACAGTTATTGGGTGTTTGACTTATAAATAGCTTTAGTTTTTCGGCTTCTCATCTCTTTTATTCCTGGTGCTATCCTGCTGATGATGTGGATGATTCTCATATTCCCATGTTCAGAACTGTATATCAGCACATAACCTTCCCTCCAGTTCTAATGTAGCACCTTTAAATGGAAATGACTCACAGGGGATAAAGCCTGGTCGGTTACTCTGCATTCATGTTTGTTTAGTAGACATGCCTGCGTGTGCTAGATGGGAGAGCCAGACTTCTTAAGGACGGTCTTTAGCCAGACTTCTTAAGGTTTGGCATCTCATAACAGCATCAAACACATTTTATTAGTGTGGTAACGCTGTACTGGATGTAGACGAGCCATCCAATTCTGCTGACTTGAAACCAGAGGATTATACGCGCAATACTTGGTGGTTTTGATGCCAGTTGAGATATTTGGATATAGCGATAAATGGTCCTTTTTCCCCACAAAGATTTGTCTGAGTTTGTATTTGCCTCAGACTGCATTTGATATTCATATTCAGGATGTAAATGCTGGCTTCCTTAAGAAAAAGCTTCCCTGCTGGTCTATTGAAAAGTGGCTGGCTTCACCAAGAGTCTCACAAGAAATCCACAATAAGGGTGGTTATGATTCACAACCATTTAAGTCTTTATAGTTTTCATCAAAGCTCATTATATGCGTACAACACACACACACACACACGCACACGCACACGCACACGCACACACACACTTCCCCTATCTTTCTAAACACCCTGGCTCTGCAGTTCCTATTCACAGTTTAAATCAATATCTCGCTGTACATATAGGGTCTTTACAAACTCTTTAAAAATGCATGTGGCATGGATTTTCCTCCGCTTTCACCGGCCTCCTGTAACAATGTGGTCTCCAGAGACACACTGATTCCTTTAGAAAAGAATGAGAGGATCCATTCCAGGGCATTCAAACAGAAGTCAGCTACTCTGCACAGTCAGAGGTCTATTTACCTTGCGGAGCAGCTAAGCCTATCATTAGCTACAAGGGCAATGACTTCACTTCTGGTCTGCTGTGCCCATTATGGAATAACTGAGCACTAACCGCTTATTGAGTGCTTTAAGACTTTGTAAGAGGACACTGGGCAGAAAGTCCGCTTTGCTTCCACTGCTACGAGCGTGTGAATGCTATATCATTTAAGAGGCTGCATTAACTATTTGTTTCCTGAGTTTGTTTTTCCTGTGGGCCTCCAGACTCCCATGCAGTGTTTCTAAACTGGTCACATTAAAAGATATGGCGATTTGGATCCCATATGTCTTTGTGTAAATGCAACTGCGTATGGATGTATAGCAATACACAAGAGCAGGCTCCTTAACAATATGTGATGTAACTTTTAGCAATGTAAGCTGTATGGCTTTATGGTAGGAAAGCTAGCGTGTAGGTTGATCCACCACTTTGGTCCAGACTAAAATAAGTCGGCACATATTTGATGGATTGCCCTGAAATTTGGGATAGACTCTTGTGGTTTTGTGAAGGGAGAGTCCGATTAACTTTTTTGTGACCAAATTTAAAGTTGTTTATCGCTTTTCCCCCTTTTCTCCATTATGGAGAAGACATTTCACATGTAAATGAAGTTACTAGTAATATAGTGTGTTGACATTGCACAACACATCTACATGTATTCACTAAGTTAATCATAAATGCACCCTACATGTACATACATGTATATATTCACATAATGACATGTAATTAAATGCAAAAGGAAATGGTAAAAAAGAACACAGTAAAACATTGATTACCCTGGGGAACCCAAGATAAGCACATCAGTGTGCTATGCCTTAGCGAAAACCCTTAATAGAATTCATAATTATTTTCCAAACATCATTAAAACCTCCTATCACCATAATTATAACTTAACCCAGGATTAGACTTAATGCACTTTGTTGAATTGTGTGTTTTTGTAATGTATATAGATATATTAGAAAGGGATCTATGACTAATAAGTAATTAATACATACTTTTCTTGGCTCTTAATTTATGAGTATTCTATGATTTTGTAAGATTATGTTATTGACATACGTTTTTAGCTATAAACACAAGGCTTGCTGTATAAAAGCTAGCCTATCCCCCATTGTGCCCCACTGCCAGTCCTCTGACCCAGGTTCCACTGTTTAGGTCAATAAGTGCTGACGACATGAAATGGAAAATGTGCAGATTAATTTACATGGGCTGTGACGTTGTTATGGAAACAATGTGTTCCTGTTAAATGAAAAACCTGTAGGTGTGTTTCATCTGTGCGCTGATTTGTTCTTATCTGATACGAGAGAAGCCAATTGCTCAGTCACGTTACAGAATGAAGGCAAACACGGAAAAGACACAAACTTTCCCTATCCTCATCATTCAGGACATGTTCTGTCCACTCATAACTGAGCCTGCCAAGCTTCAGCCGAGGTTAGTCTTGCTTGTCAGATGATGACACACTAGTTTTCGTCATTTGGATGAAATTGCCAGTCAGCAAAAGTTTCACAAGTTGTATTTCTCTCCTCTGCAGATCTAACTCTTCCTCCGAAACGCCAATGGAGATGTCAAGGAGCTTTTAGATATCAACTTTCCTGACAGAGACAGTGGACACAGCAAAGGAAAAACATACGACTATGATTATTTGTAAAAACGAATGAGGCCACCAATGAAGAGCAGATATTCACTTTTATTTTGAAACATTTTGTACAGAGCTTTTTGTTTTGAAAAGAGTAATCATGGACAGTACCTCAGCTCCTCAGATTGTTGTGGACAAGGCAGAATGTGAGGAAGACTTGGCTCTGCCTGCAAACGACCATCTCATGGACCTGAAAGCCCTGACAGAGAAGCTGAGACTGGAGACGAGGAGACCGTCGTACCTCGACTGGAAAGCCCAGCTCGAGATGGAAAGCTTCAGAGAGTTTAGATCGGAAAAAAGCCCGGTCACAGAGGAGCCTGAGGGCGAAGCAGCCCCCCCCAAAGAGACCGCAGTGAGGTCTGCTGTGATTCAGTGCAAGATGCCTTCAGGTGCACTGAAGGGGTTCGAGAACATCGATGAAGCTCTCAGCTGGCTGCGGAGAGAACTGGTGAGACGATGCTTACATTATTTTCAATGTAGAAATATATCATCTTTTTTTGTAAACCGGGAAAAGATGACATAATGTTATCCAATTTGTAAGACTATGAGGTCTCATATCACAATATTGATATACAATTGGTTTATTTTCTAGCCCTAGATATTGTAGGTCCTATTTAAAAGTTATTTAGACACTTGAGAATTGCATGTGTACAGATGAAAATACACACTTTGACTCACATTTCTAATTTGAAGAGCCTTACAATTTTGCATTAAAAGGCCAACATAGGAAAGAACTCGGCTAATTAAAATGTAACATCGTGCACTATGTCCAATTAGTGGCCTGCAGAATCCCATTCGCGTGAGATGGATGCAGCAGCAGCAGCAGCATCAGACATTTGTCTCACACTGTTTCTGCCGCTGTAATCTCTTTCCCTCTGCTCAATCACTCAATGCATTCACCCCACGGTTGGTGAGCTTGGCTGCAGCACGCAAAGAGGCACAGGCAGAGGGAGAAGCTCTCACAGTATGTGGCCGCAAACGTTTTGCACAAACACAGAGGCCGGGAGAGGTGATTACCATCTCTGCACGGGCGTTTGTGCACACACACACACACACACACACACACACACACACACACACACACACACACACACACACACACACACACACACACACACACACACACAGGACACGAGAGCGATAAAATGGAGAGAGGTTACGATGAGGAACGTCTTTGTTGATGTCCCACTGTGAGTTTTCTTTTTGGATTGTGTTACACAATAAGGACTCACAGCAAAGGTCCTGCAGTCAATCAAGATCATGCATCAAGTAAATAAGTTCCAACTATATCAACAATTAATTGAAGAAAAAAAGGAGTTTGGGGGCAATTTTAGGAAGTTTGCTTTCTTTCTTTCTTATTTTATGTCTGTAGGGTAAACATTCAGTTACAACCAGGAAACAATTAGCTTAGCTTACCATAAAGAGTGGGACAGGTGGTCAAACATGGCCTGGCTCTGTCTGAAGGTTACAAATCTACCAACAAACCTCTCAAACGTACAAATGAACACAACACAATTATAAATCTTAATGATAAAGTTGTAAGATGTCCAAAAACGATTTACTCAGCTAAAACAATAGCGCAATTTTTTTTTCGACTTTTCACTTAAGTTGAAGACAATTTGATTTGATTTGGTGATCGGGTTGTTTGAGCACCACTGTTGTCCCGCCTCTCTCCATCAGACAGACATGCGGATGCAGGACCAGCAGCTGGCGAGGCAGCTCATGCGGCTCCGCAGCGACATCCACCAGCTGAAGATCGAGCAGACGTGCCACCAGCACCGCCGGATGCTCAATGACGCCACCTTCGGCATGGAGGAGCGGGACGAGCTGTCCGACCTGCTGTGTGAGTGTCCCGTCACCCCGGGGCTCGGCCTCTCCGCCCCGCTGAGGCTCATCGGCGTCACCAAGATGAACATTAACTCTCGACGGTTCTCGCTTTGCTAGTGACTGGGATACAGTTTGAGGCAAAGAATCCTGAAAACCAAAAAACAGCCGGTCTAATCTGGTCTTGTCATGACAGCCCTGGTTGTTTGTTGGATTGTGGAGCAATCTTTTTTTGGCCACAATGTTGTGAGGGATGTAAACACCGTTTTCAAGACCCTATAATCCAAGAGAGAGATTTAGGTCATTTGGAAATAAGAATTCTAGTGTTGAAGTAAATATATCATTTGTTTGCCACTTAACTATAATACATGGCAGCTATATACAGAAACCTTTATTTCTTAAAACTACAGCAGATTTTAGAATTTTAGACATTGAAACAGAAAACTTGCCCTTTTTTAAACTACAGTAAAGCAATCTCAATCTTATTCCTGAGCTTTTTAAGCCTCATCAGCTAAACTACAAACAGCTACAGTATATGTTTCCTTATATTTGTGTTGTTTGCCAGATTGATCAAGCACAGATTTAAATATATTCTTACTGTATTCAGACCTCTATGTAGGATGTTTCAGTGACAGCTTCTTTCCCTTAATATAAATACATACATACTTTACATACATAAAGTTACATTTAAAAATATGTTTTAATATGGATACCATTTGTATACTATGCTGTACCTTATGCACAATTGAGTAAGCGAGTAGTTAAGCAGTTTAGAAAGCATTTGTAGAATATGATGAAAATTATTCTTTATGATGACTGTCATTTTGCACTAGTTGTTAACATCGCAGTGGTTTCCAGCAAATTGCTGCATTTTGTTATAAATAAAGAAGTTTAGCTCTTGGGTTGAGCTTTGCTCTTTTTTTACTCTAATTGTTCAGTTCCAGCCAGGAAGTTAACATTTGAGATGGCGTTCTTTGTCTGAAAAATATGGTTTTGTTTTATTGAATTATAGGTCATGGCATGATTATGTGGGTCCTACTATAATGGGACATATAATTGGAGGTAACCTATTTTCTATGTTCAGACTCACAATGCACAGACCGCACAACAAGCAAAGGAGTTTAGACTTTGAGATGCCCCTCCTTGTGTCCCAGAATACTATAATATAGCTTGGGCAAAATTACAGCTTTAATCTCTCACTCCACTAGTTGCTTTTCAACCAACACAATACCTAGCCTCAGTTTGCAGTTCCCCTGAACAATAAGCCACCTGGCTAGAAAACACCAAGTTTGCCAACTTGATCTTGTGTTACTGAGCATATAATAGACGGGAACATACCTTAAAACTGGTTTGGTTAAATATGATATACCTAATACAGGAAGAAGCATGATTTATTTAAAATAAAGAAGATTAGATACATTTTACCAACAATTATTTTTGAGTTGGGATACAGTATACATCATTGTTGGTTTTTAAACAATTAAAGCTTCTCTTTTTGGAGATGCTCTGGGCTTTTAACAACATCTATATTAGTTTAGCTTCATGAATACGTCTCTTAAAACTATACATTTCTCTTCTTATTAAAGAAACCAGTTGAATGTGCTGTCACTTTAAGAGTGAAGTTTTTCCTTGTACGATGTGAGGGTCTAAGGACAGAGGGTGTCGTATTGTCATACTGATATTCTGTACAAACTGTGAAGACCAGTGAGACAAATGTAACATTTGTGATATTGGGCTATATAAATAAACATTGATTGATTGACTTTAAGCTTTAGAGAAACGGGTCTATAACTCTTTAATAAGTAACCTAGCCAGGCAAACTCCCCTCTGTTTCCATTATGCTAAGCTAGGCTAACTGACTGTAGCTTCATAATTGACCGTCCACTCTTAAATGACAGTGGTGTCTGTGTTCTCGTCAAACTAACATCCAGAAAAGGAATACATTCCCGAAATGTTTAATTTGTCGGTAAAACTTTGGTGAATGACATACATTGGGTTTCCACCTTTCTTCAAATAAACCCCTCAGTTTTTTTGTCATAATACTTTTGTTCCGCATACAGCTGTCGTCTGTGTGCACGCTGCACTGGTGTAAACAGTTGGCTCCAGCAGGTTTTGCATTATAGGCAGGGCTGCACATAACTGGTGCGCAGGTGCGCATGCGCACCTCCGCCAAAAAAAGAGCACCGTGTCATTTGAAAAAAGGCGCATTTGCGTACCAACATTGAGAGAGGGAGAGAGAGAGAGCAGGGAGAGAAATATATTTGCGAGTTGCATATATGAACCATATTAACCTATGATATGCACTCAGGGCCCGTAGCACTGGCGTAATAGATGTTCGCCTAGGGCGCCAGATCTGGGGAAGCGCTTCGCTGGCAGCTCTGGGAGGGGAAAAAACATTTTTGACCGTTGATGCTCATCCTAATTTTCGGCCTTGATGTAAGAATATTTATAATTATGTAAATGTAACACCCTTTTCACCCCGGTTACACGTTTAATTTGCCCTGTACGATGGACGCTGTAAGTGATGAAAATGGGGGATGTTGGCTTATCTGGCGCCCGCAGCTCACAGCCAAAATGCGAGTGAGCGAGGGAGGGTGCACCGGTACCGGCGCTGTTGTTATTAGAATCTGGTGCTAGCTGCTCTAACGGATATAAGAAGAAGATGTTTCAACAATAATGTGGAGGGAGAGTCCTCCCAGTCAGACTGAGAGGCTGATAAGTTAACTACAGCTCAGTGAGGTAAAGGACTCTGAGTGTTTAGATAGTTCACTTTTAGTCTAAGTTCAAACGGTTTGGTCTTTATGTATATTTCCAAGGCACTCCTTTATAATTATTGGGATAAACAGGTTTGAAATCATTCAAATGTATACTATAGGACAGCAACCACAAATATCCTTTAAAACTGGAGAGATAAAAAAAAATGCATAAATAAATGTTAAGGTAAAATAAGATATGAATGAACAACACAAATAAAATAAGTTACATTCATTTGTTATTGGCTATGGTAGGTTATTGGTTATGTTCACATACTTATTTGATTACATCCACTTGTCTAAGATGACAACAGAGACTTTCGACCCAAAACCAGCTGTTGACTTGTGGATGCAAGCAGCTAATCGCAGACTCAACCAGAGAGGAAGTAGGCCTACATCATCAGCTACCATGTCTGACAGAGAGGAAGACAATGAGGAGAACAGTCAGGAGAACAGTCAGGAGGGTAGTGATGACAGCTTGTAGGATTACTGGTCGTGCTAATGTTGTCTTGTGTTCACCTCTGCTGCATGTGTGTTCTGTGTTCACCTCTGCACATGTGTTCAGTTCCGTGTGTCTGGCAAATAAAGTCAAGACCCCCTCAAAAGTTACGGTTGATTTCATTTGAAGGATGAGCACCAAGCAACATCTCCAGGTGCTCCTTTGAGAACCAGGGCAAACAAGTTATGTGCACCCCTGATTATAGGGCTCTGGTTTTGAGTGTGGTGAAGACATGAGCACGGGGTGACGCTTTTTAGCATGTGACCTGTCGGTGTAACCCATAGATGTGTAACCCTTGCTGATCCCTGCGTCCCTTTCCATTCTGGAGGGCCTGAAGTGGCCTGTCATGAAGGCAGTGTTAAATTGCGGCGGCGCCACTTATTATTAAAATAATAATAAGCCACTGTATGTAGGCTACTAGAACTCAAGAGCCTTACTGGTGCTGGCAGACACAACATATTGGCGGGGCACACTTCGCACGCGCACACACTAAACAATTCCAGTGCTCCGCGCTCACATTTTACTGGGCCCGCGTGCCTTAGCACCGCTGCTGTGACTCCATCCTAGAGGAAACATTGGAAGGACTTTGAGATGTTCATGCATGAGCTCCAGCTTTACGTTGGTTTACCGCTGCTGAAAGCCACAACTCCTTTTGACTGAAAGGCTGCCAAAAAGGGGCTAGTAGACTTTTTTCTGGTGATCAAGATTTCTATCTTTCTCTTGTTCTATAAAGCTTATTAAATGACCTAAATCCAAGAAACACCAAGAAAATCGTTGTGCTTGTTTAGACTCAAGGTCTGACAGATGCTCCTGGACTTTGCCATTTTATTAATGTCATGCCTAAATCTTCTAATTTCCATGACAAAATGAATTGACTAGCATAACATCTGGCACTATCGCCTAGGCTGAAGCATGAAGATACTGTGTAGAAACCAGTCCTGATGCAAAAAATAGACAGCTAATTCAGGGAGATTTTGACAGTAGCCTGTATGATGTGCATTTAATGTAAGGGTAATTACGTTACAGCTTCCAGTTAGATTTATATGTATTTTAAAGCAGCGAGCAGTCTTGCTTTCTTAACCATTTGTCAGAGTTGTTTTCTGGGAATGTAGCTGCGATACTCTTCCAGGAACATAGCAGATGTGACACCACAGAGAGGCACTTCTCACCCTGACTGAGCAGCAGACACAACAAGCATCAATGACTGACAGGAGGCTCACAGAGGGTCCGCAGGGTGAGACTGGCGACAATCCCAGTCTCAGACAGCATCTACATGCCGAGACTTTGTGTTGGAGAGAATCGATCAATCTCAGCAAATATTAACTGTAAGAATGAGACCATACAAGAAACCACAGCCCAGAGAACAGACCAAGAATAGTCAAGGACAAGGAAGCATTTTAACTGATGGATTATTCCCTATTTTGCATTATAACTATATGTGTGATAACAAAATGTTCCTACTTCCTCATTTGTGACACTTTGCAAATACATTTGATCAATTTATCAATGATTTACTGGAAGATACCCAACCAGAAATGTCACTGTTAACTTTTGATGTTGTAGAAATAAGGACCGAGTCACTGTTTTTGTTGCAGAACAGGGCACGTTGCTGAGGCCTGAACTCGACCACACCATTAACCACCTGGGGGGTATACTGCGAAGCAGGATTTTCGCTTAGCCGGCTAAATTCAGGGAAACTCCGGCTTTCCGGTCATCCGAAGCTGGTTCTCTTTTTAGCAGGCTAGATCTCCATGGTAATATATGCTAAGCAGCTAACCTGGTCGGGACCAGGTTAGGTTGCAGGCTAAGAGCTCAACTCAGTGAAAGCACCGCCTGCTGACCAATCAGAGCTCAGTGTGCGGAGTTTAAAGCGATCAAGTCATATTACAGGAGAAAGGAATTACAGAAAAGCTGCCGTCGCAGGAAAGACGGCCGGCAAAAATCACCGACTGTGTGAACATGAATAGAATATCACCTCCATCTTCAGAGCAATCTGACTATTATAACATTAGCGTTAAGAAAGCTTACTTAAATATCGGCCACAACATAAGTAACCGGATCAGAGTACATTAAGTACAGTCCGCGGCATATCACTTCATAATGTATCATATATCTCCTGATCTGAGTCAGCTGAGCCGTATCTGGCCGTGCAACACTCACAGTGTCACATACTGTATGCAGAAGTATTATTTTAAGCAACACATAAGTTGACGAAACACTCGAGACAAATGTAATTAAAGTCAGATCGTGTTTTAGACGGGGCAGTGATATCATAAACCTGTTAATGTACGCATTCAAACACTTTTTCTTTTTCCAGCTGTATTCACCTTGCAGGTGCAGCTATGTGGCTTTGATCCTGGATAAAGTGTTTAAGTCATGGATGTTTAAAGTTTAACTTCTTCATTTTTGACTAGTATTAAAGTTCACTTTTCATTCAGGAAGTATGACGCTGCGCTGTCAGTGCGCTTCTCCATGTTTGTGATTGGTCGAATGCTCCAAATACCACCCCTTTCATGTGAACGCGCACCTAACTAGATAGGACACGGCTGGCTTGAGCGATCCACTTGATAACCCGCGTCGTAGGACCGTTTAGCGAGAGCGCGTATGTTTTGGATTAGGCCAACCGGCTAACTCAAACATATCCAGGTTAGGTTGAACCAGCTTCGTAGCATAGGCCCCTGGAGTGTCAAGACACGGATTCTGACTGTGTTTGTTGTTGGAAAATAGATTTATAAGGTCAGAGGAACACTTATTAAAAGTGTCCTGGAGCTAACAATAGAGATTAAACCATAGCTTTCTATGTGGGATATTAATTTGGGGAAAAGCCCCTTGCTTGCAGATTCCTTTTAATTTTGGATTAGGCTAGTGGGCCTTTCATTGAGGATCAAAGGTTGTGTTTTTTTATATATATTTAAAGCTTTTTGAATTTGTTTAATCAGCATTTTGGGACAGATTTGTTCCAACATTGTGGCCAACTTTGTCTGCCATTTCGGGCTTCGTATATCCGATTGTTCTGTTGATGCTGGAACAGATGCCTAAAATATGTTAAATTGACCTGAAAACAAAAACAATGCAGGATATGTTAAAAAGTTATGTAGAACTAAGGGGAACTGCAGTCAGGTGATACATATGGGAGTTTGCCAATAAATAATTCAACCGTTAACACATTTTTATTTCTAATTATAGCTGGTAGGCTAGCTAGGCTTTAGTCTTATTAAGGTAAACCACAACATAAATTAACCCTTATTTTAATATCTAGATTGTTTTTTATTTAAACTGTGAAACATACATTTGGAGATGCAAATCCACTGTATTTACAGATTTTACACAATGTTAATCCCATAACCATTATGACTTAAATCTCATGTCTGCATTTGTGACTACAATAATCTTCTCATTAAAACGAGCCAACACCCATCGTGTTCTACTTCATGAGGAATGCTCACACGAAGTGACAGGAGGCTCAACAGGGGCTCCAGCAGTTGTGGTAAATACTCTTGTTATAAAGCAGCATGGGATCTGTTTACTGACTTAAACAAACGGATCTATTTAATAATTACCTACTTCAAACGAGGCACTATGGTTCATTCTGCTGTTTAAAATCTGGATTAATTTACAGTCGGCCAATTAGCAGTCTGCCGAGCTCTGTGAGAACATAGTTTGATTACACAGAGGCTGTGTCAAAAACAATAATTGACTCTACTTATGTACCAAAACAGTGCCGGGACTTTCTCAGAAACTAACCGAGAATAGTTTGCTTGTGTGATGAGAGGATTTGCTCGGTTAGATCATCCTTTTGTTTGAGGCAGACAGTGTCGAGAGCCAAAGCTATTTGAACCCAGGTGTAGTGTTGCAGTCTGCACATGCACTCCTATACCCTCTGCTCCATCCGGACCACTCATTCCAGTTTTTCTAAAATCATATAAAAAGTAGATCTGTAAAGGAAATGTTTTAAAATCCCAGAGTGGCTTCACAGGCTGGAATGAGCTCCATTTTTCTTGCCAATTTTCCAAGACTCACAAAAATATCCCCCAACTTTGTAGGGCATGTCTGGCATGATTGCTTTGATGAAACTCAGACTGATGTTTCACAGCAGCTTATGTGCATCCAAGCACATGATCAGTCAGAGAGGATTATAATCAGATTAAACCTTCGCGTCTTGGGTCAGATTTGGTGTATGAAAGTCACACAAAACAGCACAGCCTCATTTCAAACTGCTTATAATGCAGCAGCGTAGAATAATAAAAAGGCTCGTTAATGCTTAGCGCTTTAGAAAGAAAAACAGACATGTCAGTGTAAATAGCTGTTATTTAATAACCATGATTTGCTCAACAACTGTAGTTACAGTTCATAATTCCCTGTCCGTGTGGCAGACAGTCGGCAGCAGTACTGCAGCGTAAAGGCACAATGACAGATACATGTAATATCAGGTGACATAACAAAGATGACCTGCAGGAGAAATCATACATTTACATCAGCCATAAGTGGCTTTGTCAAATACATTCCACTCAATCGCTTGGATTGACTGAGAATGTTTTGTTTGTACAGCATTTCCTTGGTCAGTTTGAATAAAGCAAAAAAATATATATAACGGCCTGTCCACACTACAGCTTCGACAGCTTCAAAAACGGTTTCCAACGCGTCTGCCCATTCACTTTCAATGGGGTGACGTCACTTTTCGCCGAACTGCATTGTGGGAAGCAGAGCGAAGCTTTCCTGGCGTTTCAGGCTGCAAAAGTTGAGCAATGTTCAACTTTTGAAGCTTTCGGTGGAAGCGTCAGCCAATCAAATCATATGCCAGTACAAGCTCTAGCTAATCAAACCGCTGCTTGTGTGTCAGGGGTGGGAGATTCATGTGATTGGTTGTTGGTCGAGCTTCAGACAAGCCCAGCTCCAAGCTTTTTTTGAAGCTGTAGTGTGGACGGGCCGTTAGAATAAACACTGATTAAAAAAAAATGATAGTGTACTGTTAAGTGATACACAAATCTTATGAGAAAAAATTATATATATATCAAAATGTTCCACTCTCACAGCGACACACAAATGTGAAATAAATGAAAGTTCTCCTGGTGGATGAAGCTGCCTGACCTAATGGTAATACAACAGCACACCGATACAGCCTCAGTCTTTACCTTCTAAAACATGCACACAAGCTTTGAGACGTTAAAAAAAACAGCCGGAAATATTCTCAATCACTGGAGATTTTCACTACAATGCCGACAGCCGTGGCAGATACTGCCAATAAAAAGAGTACAAAATCAAGTGACTTTAAAAATAAGCCAGAGGCTCTGAAATCCTCTGAAATGCAGAAATAGTCCACTGACTGCCTAATGTCTGCAGCATAAGTGCATTTGTTGACTTCATGTTTGTTTTCTTCGTGGTGATAGGTTGAGGTTTTCCTTGAGTGCGTGGGGATTATGGAACGTCCTCTTGATAATTAGAGGAAAATACAATAAACAAAAAAAAACTCTTAGGTCAGTGCTTCGGACCCCCTTCATCTGATCCGTTCAGCTCATGCCTACTTGTTCACCTCCTCAGTGTCCCCCTGTGTTCTCTGGTTCAGGGGGCCACGCCCTCCTGGTCCATGCTGCAGCCGAGGGCCTCGATGTCGTTGCTGATGTCCGTGATCATGCGGTCCCACTCGTCCCCCTCCGAGGCCTCCTGGCCCTCGTCCGAGGCCACGCTCCCTCCTGCCGCGCCGTTCCCGTTGGTGGTGGAGTCGGAGGCGGAGCTTGCTGTGCGGCGGTAGCGTCCGAAGCTGTCCGTGATGATGCCTCGGCCGTCCTTCACACCGATGGTCTCCAGGAAATTCTCAAAGTGCTGGCTGTCCTTCTCTGGTATGAAGGGGCGCAGGCCTGCAGCGAGAGATTACAAGGCATACGGTTACTGTTTAATAATATTAAAAAGGTAAGTGATTTTTGAAAAAGGATCTGTAGCAAACAAGGATTTCTATAAAGCCTGTAGAATAGGAATGTCTCTGCAGAAGATATTGCATCTTGTGATTCCACTTAATTGTGCAGCCCTACTTTAAAACATTTCTGTTGCATTTATTCTGATATAAAACACAGGTGTTTTCTTTTAAATATTGAGTAAAAAATTGGTGCTACTGGCAGTTTTATCCACATGTTTTTTTACAACATCTCACGATTACATGTGGGGAGACAAAATGGTGCCGGTTTGACCACAGCATCACAATAGTCTTGTGGCATGATGCCCAACATCCTTGTCTCTTAACTAATAGGAGTACAGTGTGGTCGTACCAAGTAAAAGGAACTTCCTGCTGTCCCCGTAGAGTTGCCGCAGGTTAATGCAGAACTCGTGAATAGAGGCACCGTTACGGTATTCATGGAGCAGCGTGGCAAACTGCTGGATCTCCTGTGATGATAGTTTTGTCCGCAGCTAAACAGAAAATAAAAGAGATTAAAATAGAGACTTATTTGAATCACAGTCTGGGAAATGTTCTCATGTACAGAAAGGTGTGAAGTTGTCATACTGTGGTCATGTAGTCCTGCAGCAGCTCTGCAGCGGTGGTGCTGAGCTCTCCTTCACTCGCCGTCTTCGTTTGAGGGGAAGCAGGGGTGGACGCTGATGGGGAGCTTCCTTCTGCCTCCATAGATGCCTGGAAAGGACTGAGAGATCAAAACAAACGTGTCAAATTCTGTCTGTGTCCAACTGAAAACCTATGATCAAAGTAGGACTCTCAACTGTGTTCTTACAATGTGCCTGCTTCCCCTTCAAAGGACTCTTTAACATCCACTTTGCTTGAAGAATCCTCTGCAAAATAAAAAACAAGTGAATAATTAAAAGGATTATTTCTGAATCAACAACACATAAACTTGTTAAAGGACAATGACTAGTCCCATTCAGTTTGTTTTTCCTGTTTTCCCCTTACCGCTGTATAGAGACAGGTGTCTGGTAGGTGTAGTTGCTCCATCAAAAATGGCTCTGTCCAAGAAGTCGATGGTTGACTCCGTGTAAACAATCTGAAAGACCTGGCTGAGCAAGAGACAAAGCTCCTCCGCTGCTGCCTGGAAGACAAACACAGTATCTATAAATGCAACATTCTGCAGGAACCAAGTTACGACAGTGCTCCGATACATATTCACAATGTAACCCATAATGTAAAACTATACATGTGAGAGTTTTCTTGCATAGGTCAAGTTTAATTTAGCTAAGCCATTTTAAACCATTGGGAATAGCTGCAGTTGACCTTCTGTGCTATGCCACTTTTAAAAGGCTCCATGAGTTTCTCTTTGAGATTTGTATGCACTTTTACTTGGTGTATTTGTTTGTTGGGGAACCTTCTACAAACAGCCCTGTAGGTGGCTTGGAGCCAAAAATCAATTCATTTTTTAAAGTAGCCTCAGTAAATTGTTGCCACCTGTGTAATCTGAATAAACTTGAGGAATGTATTTTCATTTAGCGTAGCCACAGATGCAAAATAATACCTTATTATCAACAGCGAGCACCAGCAGACAGCAGACTTCCACGAGCACAGCCCCACTCTCTGATAAGGAGCTCAGGGTCTGAGACTTGTTAAGATCGGGACACGAGCTGGGACAAGGAGAACCCCCCGACTCCTGGGCTGGAGAGCAAAGAGAAATACGCAGTCAGTCAGAATAATAAAGTCAAATTTTCATTTGTTGCAAGTCCAAATATTTCTTCATTATTGGTCCCCCTTTACGTTACGAACTCATTTTGAATTATTTCTAGTTACTCAAGAAAGACATGAGTTAAACAATTAAGGCGAGACACCCCAGGTGAATAGGGTAATTTTTTTAACTTAAAGGTATCAGCTAGAAATGTCTCCAGTTAATTACTTACAATAAGGAAATTGTCTTTTATATTACAAGTTTTCTGAAATAGCATGTTTAAATATACAAATTATCCATTATCTCATTAAATATGCACATATTTGAACACATTTCAGGAATCGAAATCTGAACTTTGGATAAAGCCAGATTCAAAATTATTGTTTCATTTTGTAGTCATATTAGTATCTAAGGCTTTTACAGAAGGGATATTGGATATCTCTTTTTATCACTCCATAAATCAGAAAATACTGTCAACAGCCATAAAATATCAATTTGCGCCACGTTTTTAGGTATACAATGTTGTATAATTCAGGCTATGAATGATATATGAACAAACCCTTCTGTAAAAGCCTTCATAATATTGATAGGAATATAACTGGAAGGTTTGGTGTATCTACGTGCTACTGAAGTTGAAATTTCGAACTCAGAGTAGGAGAAAAAACTCATTTTGAGAAAACGACCTTTAAAGATTGCAATGAGGCGCTAGCTAAACCCTCCTGTTCTTTGGATGATAGCTTGCGCATCGACGCACTCCGTGAAGGTATTTCATGTTCGGGGTCATTTGTTTTTTGTATAACCTTGCTTCGTGCAAGTGACAATTGTTGTCGTGTTCTCTGTGAACGTTTTTTTCGCCGTTCTTTTGCCATTTTGAGATTTCAATTTCTAGCGGAAAGCTAACCAGGAAGTGTTTTAGCACACCACGTGACGCATCTGAACGAATCACGTTGTCAGAAATTGACACCAGCCAATGAGATTTCGTTTCTTGGTTTAAGACCCCTTTGTACTTTCACGATTGGTTGCTGATACAAAGGAAATGACCATATTTGGATCCGATGAGATTGTGCAGGAGAGACACAGCTTTCCAGCGATACCTCTGTTGACATGGTGCACACAGCGGTCGCGGTACTTTATGTTACGTTAGAATGCTAACTTTTGGTGAATTTAGGAGAAATCTACAAACGCAAATAGACAAACTATAGTAAAATAAACACTTAAATGTGTATTTTGTATGTTTTCCTTCCAAAAGCCTGAAAGAAAACATGTTATAGAATCAAAATAGCACAACATCTCAAAATTGACCAGTACTTGAAAAACGATGTTTTTGCCTGCCGTGTCTCGCCTTAATGGGATTTAACATTATCAAATCCTCATTATTACTTGTTGACATAAAGAAGACAACAAAATAAACAACCAGATGGACCTGATGTTGATGTGAGGTTGGCTACAATTAAAACAAAACATGTTTAAACAGGACTGCAGGTGACTCCTCTCTACTGTAAATTCACAACATGACTTATTTGACCACTTCATTTGAACATCTTTAAAATGTAAACAATGTTGTCCACCTGTTTTGATCACCACGAGGTGCAGAGAGTCGTCCCTGATGTAGGACACAGCAGCGATATCATGGATGGGCACTCTCAGGATGATGTCTTCTCCGTCGCGCCGGACTAGCTTTATGTTGTACGCCGATAAGCTCACCACGGCGTCCTGCTCCGATGTCAGCTGGCCCGCCAACTGATGGGACTTCTGAGAATCACAGAGGCGTGAGCAGAGGGTAATTATCCCTGACATGATGGAAATTATAAATGCCATATCTGACAACGTTAATATGCGTTCTGTCTTTGCATGAACAGAACTAATCTATTAAAGGAGTTCAATCTAAGAAACAAAACCATTTATTTTGAAATTAGCAACTAACAAGTGAACGAAGAAGTGAAATGCTCTTTCTCAGATACTAACCCTTGCGGTGTCAATGAGCTGCAGCACTTCTGTGCGACTTGATGGGTTCAAGTATCCTGGAACTGATGATAGCTGCCCCAAGTACTGGGAAAGAAAGAACAGTCACAAACTTATTGCCATAGCATTGCTTGAATGAATAGTGTTTCAACATGTATGTGTATGAGGTAAGGGAGTTTATATCTCTGCTAGTCACTCACTTTGACTTCCTTCTCAATGTAGTCATTAAGCAGGATGTCAGGGTCTATACGGTGGTCGGGTTGAGAGAGTGAGAAGGTGTGGAGTGCTCTGCGCTCGGTGGCCTTCTCCTGGGCCTTCTTATCTCTCCCCTTCTCTCCTTTCAGAAAGACTCTCTTGAACGGAGAGACGATACCAGGCTGGTGAATAAAGACAAAGAAAGCAGGGTGAGACGTATTAGATGATTCTCAAAATGCAGAAGGAAATGCGACTCAATATGTGTGGATATGTAGCATTTCACACTCTCTAAATGATAAACTATTGCCATAATCTGTTTCTATGTAACAGTATGTTATAAATAATACAGGACTATTCATATCCACTACCTAGATATAATGTACATGCAATGGGCTACGCAATTGAAGCTAAAAGTGTAATGTCTGTCAGAAAAACGTCGGTTGAGTGTGGTTCTTTAAAGCCTTGTAATTTATGCTGAGCCTGCTTCCCGTGGCGGAACGGTTGCTGAGAAGAAAGACACAGCAGATGCAAAGCCTGCCCTGTTATCCAATACATGTTACTCAAATGTCAACAATAGCATGTGCACAAGAAAGCTTTGCAAAACTGGAGGTGTTTTCAGTGGAACTTAACATTACAAATCACAAATTAGTCACAAAAGAATGAATTTTCTTTAAGATATTACTGAATATACCACTTAAAAAGTCTTCATTGCTTTACTTTTAAATGTAATGTCCTGTATCAACTGGTAACACTGCAGCACTGTTTAGGAGCTCAGCTAAGTGTGCTGCGAATGCGATTAAATAAAACCTTGATAGAGTTTGTCCATTGCATTATGCCTAATACAATACACCTTTCTAGATTCAAAGCATTACAAAGCCTACCTCGGTCTCCATGAACCCTCTCGCTAGAAGAGTCGCCTAACGCCAAACACACTGCCTGGCCACAGATGCTGCTACGCTCGCCGTCTGCACTAGTCACCTGTTGCCTCCCCTCACACAGTGACAGCTGCCAACTGGTGACAGATCAAACGTGATGAGGGGCGGGACCCGTCGCAGAGGAAAGGAAGTGTCAGCCTCTGGTTTCAGGCCCAAGAGCAGGAAGCGGACTAGCCACAACATCCTGTGATGACACGCGCGTTCATATGAATATTGAAGCACTAACTGAACACACTTCTAGTTTTATTTTCACTTAATTATGGACAAAAGAACATGTATAGTGATAATCACTAACTCCAGGATTGTATTGTGATGATTGCTGCCTTTGTGCATCACTTACTCGGGACTGTTACTGAAGGTCGATGCTAACCACACGTCACATTTGCAAGGCTGTTGTGTTTACACTGCAGATTCAATAATACCACAAGTGCAGAGAATCTGATGAAGTTCGAGCCAAATTGTGGCAAACCATTGAACAGCACAACCTACAACTGGTGCATTATTAAGTACGTTGCTCGTGAAGATACCTACATTAACATTTAATAGCTTGTCTTTGGGAAATGGGAGACAAGAGCCACAGTAGTTGACCCAAGGGAATGACTTTAAAATAATGAAATGCCTTTTCTTAAATAAAGTCTGTTTAGTAAGAAACATACGAGAGGATGATTTGTGGCTTACTTTTGCAGTTATCCAGGATTAAAAAAAGTTCGGGTGGACTTGAGCAATTTAAGTCCCATTTGTACCCAATATAATAATATATTACATTTTTAATTAGAGCGCTTTTACAGGTGCTCAAAGCGACATGCATGTTTAGTTTTCTGCGAGGCATTGTGACTGCCTTTCCAGATGTAAGAAGCAGCATGGTTATATATGCCCATTCATTTTTATCAGTTTTTAACTACTTCTGCTGGTCTGAAAGCAAGCCAATACAATATATATGAAAGAGTAGCTAATCACATCCTTACATTTTCCAGATACCTCTGACAGTTTACAGAGTTTAAAGTTTATATTTAGCAAAGTGAAAGTAACACTATCAGGACATCACATGAAGGGGTCTGAGCTTTCACTTGTGTCATATTTTAATACTGCTTTTAATATATCATCAAGAATACATCTGGGCAAAATGTTGTTCATTATCTCCACCAAGTGGCATATACAGAAACTGTATACACTGGAGACACCAATCTAAAAGTAAAGAGCATCAACCCTTAAAGACAGTACTACACATGTGGCTTATCCAGTTTCATAGAGCTAACAACAATACTTTATACTGAGGTTAGAGGTATTACTGATATTTGGTCCCCCATCTTTCCAGAAAACCACAATGCTGCCAAGCAGGCGTTGAAATATATTTACTTCAAATCTATCTGTTTTGGGGCCACAAGTATTTAGTCATATCAACATTTTCTGAGTTGAAGTTTTAAAGACGTGCCTTAATCCAACCACAGGCAGTTTTTTTTTTTTTTTAAATTGCTGACAAAAACGTTTTCTTGCCGTAACTAACCTTATTAACATAAGGATATCCATTCATGTCCATCCAAATTTCCCTTCACATCAAGAGGACATTGAATTGGATGGGAAATAACATGGAAAAGATGATGGACGTCAGCACAGTCATAGCATGAATGTTAACATAAGACACTTCACTGCATTGCTAAGGTTGTGAGAGCTTGTCAATGTAATGTCCTGCTTAGATTTGGAGGGTTCTGCCCTTCCTCCTGTGAACAACACGAAGAACAGAGGGAAAATGTCCTTTGTGTCAGATAAAAGAAATGTCAGCTATGTGTCTGAACATACCGATCTGCCTCCACATCAAACGGGATCATTAGGCAGTATGTGTCTGTAGTGTTTGTCTGTGAGAGCTGGGTAAAGGATGCTGGTTCCCCTTAGCATGACTGACACTGATAGCCGCTGCCTCTGACAGCTGTTGAGCACACAGATCCTCTTTGACCCACGCCTACACATAACGACGAGGGTTACTACTCTGAAAAACACATGGTTGTGCTTTCATTACGTTTAGGGGAATACTCTCTTTGAGCCATAGCCTCACTGTTAACACAAACCAAAACAAACGCACAATTAGCCACAGTAACACAACAGTAGCCGATGTTTTCAGGACGTTACTATAAATAGCACATCTGGACTACAAAACTAACAATGCAAAGTCGATATTCAGAGAACTATGAACCAACAATAGATCACGAAGCTCATGTTGATTATAAATTAAGACACTTTACACTGATCTTGTAAAACGTTGCTCTGTTTTTTAGGTTCCATCTGTTGCACATCCTGAAGATAACTTTATGTAACATTCATTCTGTAAATTACACACTCTACGTATTCAATGAAAAGTCGGGAAAGTGTCAGTGTGTTATCGTGATATGTTGGCCCCTGCTCGCGGACATTGACTCCATATTTATTATAAACTTAGCCAGCAAACAGTTAAGCTAGTCTGGTATGAGTAGCTAGTAAGTTAGCATGCTAGCTGGCAAACTTGCAGTAAAAAGTAATGCTAGCTGTGACAATGGCCCGACTTACCTTTTTCACTTTTTTCACATCATCCTCCATTTCTATGTAAAGGTCCTCCTCTTCATATTCAGTTCAGCGTGGGGAGCAAGGTGTGAAAACACATAACTATCTACAGAATATGTTTAACCAGCACTCATCTGAAAGTAGTTAGCTTGCTAGCCTAGCTTAGGCTAGCCTAGCATTGGTAAAGTGATGTCCGAATTTGAGCTGATAGCAACATGTCATTATGATCTGCCTTATTCCGCAAGTGTTAGATTATACACCGGCGTGACACCAGTGTGCGAATGGTGTGCTTCAGTGCCGCGAACACAACTAAAGCAGTAGACTGTTAAAAAAACAAACTCGGATAAAACAGGCAAAACTTTTCAATCGTGCCGCCATTTTGGGCGTTGAACAGTGGTCCAGCATGCTTTGCACAAACCAAAACAGCTGTGAGAACACATAGTGAGAACACCGCCCAGGCAGTTTGACGAGGCGCTTCTTCAGTATCACTTCACAGGCATAATTTCAGGTAATATAATATACATTGTAATTACAGAAAAGCAATGTATTGAGTGACAGAGATTCACTTCAGACCAAAACATATATTTGTTAACTATAGAGCACCTAATGCAGACAGAGTAGCTTATATATTTGGTGATTATAGAGCAGCTAATGCAGGGTTGGCTTTTGCACAGCAGTTGACTACTTTAACTTGTATTAACATTAGCTGTAACGTTGAATACTTTATTTTATCAGGTAAATGCTTTTTAAAAAAACAGATTTATGGAGACTCACATTTGAGAAGATTTTGAAATGTTGACAGAACTTGACATTTTTGCCTCAATTCTCGTAATTAAATTCACCAAATCTCACTTTTACTTTATTATTTTGAAACTTTATACAATGTTTTTTTTCAACAGCTGACATTTTCACTTTAAATAACAGGAAAAGCTCTGACTCCTTTCAGTATTATTGTTAAGGTTAAGTCTAAAATCACAATTGAGCTGTTCAAATGCAGGTGTTTCACTGAGCAAGAGACTATACATATGTTATATGAAAGCAATGTCTGACAGCCTGTTTACGGCTTTTGTTTTATATCCCTATTTTACTAGGACATGATTGTACACGCATGAGTGAGAGAGAAGACAAGTGGGGTGAAAAAGACAGAGACATGCATACAGCAAGAGCATATGAAAGTCTCGACTCACAAGGTTGGCTGCAAAGTGGCAACAAAAGAAAGGGTAGGCTATGTTATGTACTCATATGGTAACTGTCAGTGGTATTTAATTTGTATACATATCACATGCTTACCTTTCATTTTTCTAAACCTGTGTAAAAAGTATATAGCCTAAGGTATAGACCTATTTCAAGCTTCTGGCTTGTCTAAGAAAAAGCACAGGTGTAATTGATGAAATGGTTAAAAAAACGAGGTTCACCTGGGGGATGCTTAAAAAGGTACCTACTGAAAAAAGGTTTACAAAATAAATAAATGCTAATACAAATGAAACCCAATATTTGTAAATGGTTGCAAAGTGGGATATAATAAGCCAACCCTGTCAGGAAAGCTGTTTCCTGACTACTCTCTATGTCTTTCCTACTTTCCCCCTTTAAACCATATGACTACACTGTACTAGTAACACTACTGTGCACCTTTGATAATACAGTACACACACACACCATACACCATTTAACCTAACATTTGCTCTATTTATTTTGTTTTGTGTTGTCGTGTGTATTTATTCACATCACCCAATGTAAGTCTTACCTTTGCTTTGTTTCACTAATACAAATATAAAATCAGTTTCAGCCGTGTTCTTCCTACTCTTTTTACTTCTGACAAAATAAAATGATAAAAATGACTGCCATTAAAAATATTGATTTGGGATGGTCCTGAAATGTCGCTTTGATGGCTTTTTTAGGTCATTTGTGGTTTAATCAGGTCTGAATTTGTTAAGTCAAAGGTCTCTTTTCAAATAAAATAATACATCCTTCTAAATTGGCTCTAAAATTACAACTGCAATTAAGAAAATGTCACGTATATTTGAACTGTTATTCCAATGTGCCAAATATATTCCACAATAATTATTGTTGGTATCGTGAAATAATTAGCAAAAAATGATGTGATGTATTGGACTCATGTTAAAAGATCTTAAACAGCTTTAGTCAAACTACGCAGGTGTTTTCACTTATTGTCCCTGATTACACCTTCCTCAGATTGATCGTCATCTCTAAAAATGTTCACTTTCATTATTTTGATTAATGCATCATTCTGTGTTTGGTGTTATCACAGTAATCCCCACCACAACTTCAACCTGAATAAGTATATTCAAATGAAATGAAAACACCTGTGTGAGTGTGGAGGCCTTTTATCTGCTAGACATTCCCATCAGAGGCTGGAATGTATCACATTAAAACACAATTAAGGTGTGTAGCTTACATCTTTGCATCTGCCTTCATATGTTGAAATGTGAATTGTGCATGTGAACACAGTACTAAAATGCACTTTTAAATACTATATTTATTTTTCTTTTCTGGGATGAACAGTCTGATATATGAATCTACAGTAAGGCTTAACATTACATTTTCAGCATAATATTTCTCTTTTCATCTAAAAACCAAAACATACAAAAAGAACCGTAGCACCATATGTTATTAATAATATTCATATTGTTCCCAAAAAAAGGACATCAGTTTTGCTTTTTTTAAAGAACAGGGTTTCCATTAAACAGTGTACTATGTTATATTTAACAACAAAGAAACCATTCCTTTTATGTTCTCAGTTAAAACATTGGTTGTATGAGTACACTTTCATAAAGATGCTACAGATTGTAGCAAATTTGCTTTCTGACATTGTGCCAACATTTGGAATACCCTGGAAAAAATAATAATGGTCTAGGAAATATCCTGATTTGTAAAATACACCAACAAGCTAACACAATCTAGAAATTGATTGAATATAAACAAAGCATTATTTCCCAACACAATTTGATAACTATTTCAAAAATCAGCAGCAATTAATATAACAACCATAGTCGCTTAATTGGAATATCAAATCCATGTTAAACAAAAATATTACAGCCAATTCTACAATAACAACAAAAAGTAGATACACACAGATTAAGGACATATAGATGACAGGAATTTACAACACAGCAATCACGTTCTATTTTTTTAACCCAAACTCCAGTAGCATTTGTGATCCTGTTCGTCTGCCATAAAGATGCTTTTATCTGCCAGTTTCATTCTCTCTCAGAGAAAAGAAATAAAAAAATCCTAGTGCAGATTGAATCATAGTAGACGAAAAACATACTCTATGCTTAAACCAGTATATTAAACATTAAATGCAGAGAGTCACTCGTTTTTTGAGCAAGTTAGGAAATCAAAATGGCACCATTGAGAGTTGAAGTCTGCTGTAAACTATGTGGCTGTAAGGTGCTAGCGCTCAAGCATTTTGAGACTGCAAGTATGTGGGGCGCAGGCCCTCTCAGTCAGGCTATGCTATCAGAAAGCTAAAAAGTGGACTGCAGTCCACAGTAGTAGCACCTTTTTAAATGTATTTATTCAGCACCAGGTTATTAACATAAATCAAAACGGAATCAAAAATAAAAGAAGAAAATGCACCATTTTATCTTCTGAACATACTGCTCCAGTGGTCAAAGAGATGGTCATGAGTCATGACACAAAGGTACAGATTCAAACCAAGTCAAACACTGACCTGCTGCTACACATTAATGCAGAAATCAGAGGGTTTGTTGTGCAGTCGAGAGCACTTACATGCTAAATGTTGAGGGTCACCTCACAATGACTTCCAAAGGCATGCTGGGAGGTGGTAGGAAAACAAGAAAATCAGGTTATTTAAAAGTGAAATAGTGATCAGGCCTGTTAATCCTTACATTGTAAGCAACATTTATGCAACATAAATGTTTTTTTTGCGCATTTTGTCATCATTGACTCTCGTTCAAATCCAACTGCAGGCATTATTGTTTTGGCTAGAGGAAGTATTTTTCACACAAGACAAACGACACAGAAACTTTACGTCTTGGCACCACAAATCATTCATCATTGCAAGACAGAAGTAGATGTAAAGGCATAGACAAAAGTACAAAACAATCATTGACCAAATCGCTCGGTACCGTGGCTGGCATCTGTTAAGAGTTTCCATCAAACAGTCCAAAGCTAACACTTTAGAGCTCAGTCCAAACTGCTAATTGTAACTTGCTGAATTAACTGGGGCTGTTGTATTTCAGCTTGCTCCAACGTAATATAGATGAGGAACCCTACGTTCAAGTACAGAAGGTGTTCAGTATTGCCTTACTTCTCCTCCCATGTCTTTGACATATGCACCACTTGGTTCTTTCACTCTGTTATTAGTTGTAACACTGTAACGAGGAAACAGTGCAACTGTGGATGTCAACTTAAATGAAATAGTAAGATTAAATGGAGTTGTCAAATGAGGTGACAAAATTGAGAACTTGGCTTGATTTGGTTTGGAGAGACAAACAGGAAGAATATTGTTTGGTGTTGTCACCATCTTGATGAGTGGGCTGGCACATGGAACAAGTAAAGAAACAAATTGGCATTGTTGTTTGCGGGCCTGGCTGCCATGGCTGGATTGAAGCACCCAAAGTAACAAGGCACAACAAGGACAGAGTAGAACAAGCTTGCTACTTAAACACTCTTGTGCGTTGTGTCAGTTGAAAGATGGGGGCTTGCAACCTGACAGAAACAGGGGATTTCTTTGTGACCTTGTTCATATTGTAATGTGTGGCGGCCAAATATAATATTGTTTGGTAATGTTTCCAAATGCAACCCTTGTGTAGCTTAGCTTTTGAAACCTGTGTATAATTAAGGAAAACATTAAAAATACTAAATTAAAACCTACTTATTGGGCTTCTAGCTAATTTGTTTAAAAATACACAGAATGTGGCAATAATGTGATTGTTCTGTAGAAATAAGTAAAATATACTGCATGTTTCATAAAAATCTAGACTTGTACATTTAGACTCTTCACATACTTAATTAAAATCAACAATGTAATTAACTGTAATTACTTTATTCATATGACACAGCTAAGCAAGCATAAATACTCTGCATTATACAACATTAAGCACCACAAGATGAAATGCAGCCCAATTGTACATAATCTTGGTTGTTATAATATATACTACTGTACTCCCACACAAACACACCCGCACAAAAATGAATTAATCACAGTGTATTTGCACCTGATTTGGACTTATGTCCATGTCTGTAAAATGTCAGCAGTGTTTGCCAGGCAGCCAACTACCACAAAAAACTGCCTATCCCCCCACCAATAATAAGAATGAGCAACCATTCCCATTAAAACAAATGTGCAAA
Source organism: Pseudochaenichthys georgianus (assembly GCF_902827115.2). Taxonomy (NCBI): domain Eukaryota; kingdom Metazoa; phylum Chordata; class Actinopteri; order Perciformes; family Channichthyidae; genus Pseudochaenichthys; species Pseudochaenichthys georgianus. The sequence continues at coordinate 20,655,599 of NC_047526.1, forward strand.
CCATAATTAAGTGGTGCAATCCCAGCCACGTAGTGGTGCAATCCCAGCCACATTGTGGTCCAGGATGCAATTTTGTAAGGAAAAAATGGAGGACATGCCTGGGGATGAGAACTGCATTGAGACACCCCTGAGTCAGCTGGTATAGTGGTCTTGGTTGTTGGTCCTGAGGAACCCCTGTATTGGCTGCTTTGCTTAGTTTTTTTTTTTAAGTCCAACAATATTTGTTTACATTAATTGGCTTGCTATTAACATGGCTGTTAATTCACTACAACAAAGAGAACTACTGGCTGCTATGGTAAACAATGAACAACTTGGTTGTTTGCATACTCATGTATATCAAAACATATGGGGTGTTGGATGTTTGCTCCAACCGAGCTGACCCAACAGTTAAATATTACTCAGGGCTGAACATCGCTTTAAGCTGAAGGGTGGCAGACCCTGGATGTTGAAGCTCTTGGTTATGGCAGTGTACCTCATTGCATGTTCTCATGCCAGGATCTCCAGTTGTTCAGCCTCAACCCTGTTGTTCAGTTACCAGAAAGTGTGAGAGTGTGTCATGGGAGTGCACCAAGGCCCAGCAACGCAGGGATTGGGAAGAGGGCAGAGCAGCAACCAAGGGTGGAGCCGAACTTTCGGCGAGAGGACAGAACTGTGGAAAAGGGCTCAGGAGATACACATGACACGCATGCATACACACACCACGCAAACACACTTAAATCCCAAACACAAACTGTAGGTTGCACAGCACGTGCTAACAATAAAACACCCATCTTTCTTACACAAGCATACAAAGAGTCATACAGCATAATTCAGTTAAGACCTTTCTCAAGTTCTGTCCTCATGTTCATTTCCATCCCTGGCAAAAACCCCCTCTCACCTTTGGCCTGGACTTAACGTGGCATCTGCCTTTTACAGTACGATGTTAGTAGGCACATTTGGCCACAGCTAAGCAGAAAGCCTGTGAGCCAGGAGAAAGGAATCTCTGCTTTGCGTAGGGCTCTTGGTCATCCCTGGTTGGGTGCATTGGTACTAATGCCTCATACTAACGTCATGCCAAACAATGTAGAAAACACACATTATATATTTGGATGAATCATTGAGTAAATAGATACAATTGGAGTATGAAATGCATTCATTTTTTTAAATAAATTGTTTAGTAGCCCTCTCTGGGAGTTTTAGTCAAACTCCTTTGACCTAGAAGGCATCTTTTTTTAAATATTTGATTTCATTATTGTCATGAGTAAATACAGTGGCCGTCCCAAGTGTATCCGTAGTGAAGAACTCCCGCAGGTTCAGCTGGGAGATGTTGTGTGTACTCACTTTACAGCAGGCCTATATATGTTAATGTTTAGCAAGGACTCATTCTACTGGTTCAAGGGCGCAGATACGACGGAAAGACAGTTCTGTAAGATGCCATTTTGCTTTGTTTCAACTGCACTAGCAGTGCCAAAACAGTTGACCTGTACACCCATATTAGAGTATACACTCTTGAGGGCACACTGATGTTGAGGAGTATAACTTTTAACACTGCACTGCACAACAATTGTTGTTATGTAAAAAGTTTGTGTTCTGGCAAAATATAGATGTCAATGTATCAATGACTATAAATGAGGACACAAACACGCACTGAAGTATAATAGCATAGAAATATCTTCTCCTAGTTGTCTTTTTTTAAAGAACTTATTACGAGTCTTTGCACCAGATAAGCATATATTATCAACCCTAACATTTGTTGATTAGAAAACAAAATAGGGAGGCTGTACTTTCTAGGATTCAGAAGGGAATGGTGGAGGATTCCTTGAAGGCTGTCTTTGCAATTCAAACACAAATGTGTGTTAACACATTTATACCCTTCTACCCTTTACTAAACCCTTACAATCTTTAAAAAAGTTATTGGAATGTTTAATTATGATATACCCACCAATTCAGAAAATGTTGTGCTCATTTCCATTACATTCTACTTTCCTTTCATTGTGTTTTTCTTTAATATTTGTGCTGTCACAATTACGGGCAAAAATAACCATGTAAGGCATGCTGTTCCAGTTCGCCTCCACTGGAGGGCAGTCTGCACTGTTGAAATTATATATGTGGGTGGAACTGATTGAAGGTCGGTGTGCTTCTTTTTCCTTCCATACATGATGCGATTATGATTAAGGGTTTTGAACAAAAATAGTACGGCCAGGTTCCACTTGAGCCATGTATGGCTCACAGAGGGATAATCCATTTTGAAGTGCTTCTTCTGGACATTGACTTTGATTGTGTCCTTTTTGTTATTTACAGTATCGCGATTTCAGTGCTTTTCAATTCACGGGCTAAGGAATTAGTAAACATTATCATACAGTACAATCATTTACATAAAGAATGGCAGTAAATGTTGGGATGTGCAAAGACCTGCCCCCTTTGAGACTCTCCTCCATCATTCCCATCAGCCTTTGCGCCAGTCCCATGTCACAGGGACATACAATATGCCCTTCAAAAGTATTCACAGGTTGAATCACCAATACAGTATAATGTATTAAACACATTTCATAATGAAACATTCATATTTGATCTACACACGCATACAGAACCCTCCTATATCAATGTAGAGGGATTTACATGATTCTTCTGTATATATCACAGATACTGGAGGTTCATGATTTTATCTCTGTACTGTATGTTTCTTTTCCAAAAATAAATCATGGCTGTGTGTTTCGACCGTCTCGACACACATCTCTTGCAGGAAAATAGAATGATCAGAGAGGAGAGAAGGAGATAGCAGTGTGTCAAATGGAAAGAGATAATATCTGGAGAGGAGGAAGAGCATAGTCCAAGAAAGGATAAGTATGTGCATCGTAGTGTGTAAGAGGACGTTGGCAGAGCTGTGGGAGAAGATGCCTTCAGAGGGAGGATTCGTACTGCAGGAGTTCATAGAGAAATGGACCGTCCCTATACCTGATGCCCACCGCGTTAGGGCTAATGTACTGCAGCACATTTATGGTCCTGCGCAGGCGCCGATCCACAAAGTGTGCATCCCATGCTGGGTAGCGTTTTCTGGGCATGTCTATCTTAATGAGAGGACCCTCGGGCTGGATGGGCCTGCCAGTGGCATCCACAGGCTCTGTGGACCTCACCTGGAAAACCGGTAGGCAGGTGTCCGTGGGTGTTTCATCTGACTCCTCATATTCCCCTGCCAGACCCCGTGTGGGGGTGGCCTGAGAACCACGCGGTCCAGGTGTGGGAGCCATGGGCTCGGCCTCGGGGGGTAATGGAAGGCCCCAAAGAAGCTCAGCGCAGCACGAGCTGGCCAGCACCCTCAGCCGGGGGCCCATGGGGTGTAGGACCCCGTAATAGAGAACCATACAGGCCACACCTGAGGCAAAGCACAGGAAGACACCACAGAGGGCAAAAGCGGCATAGGCGTCGGTGGTGACTGGGTCACGATACGCATACCAAAGGAGGCTGAGGATGGCGTTCTCTAACAGCACTACTGTATAATAGGTCACCATTCTGTACCGCGTCCGGCCCTCGCGTACATTGAACCAACAGAAGACATAGACCACCCCCACCACCATGTTGAACAGTACTTCCTCCCACTTGGACATGCAGAAGTCGGTGCCGCCATGGATGACCCAGAAAGCCATGGCACACCAATGGAGCACCACAAAAATGCCAAAGTATATGTGGAAAACCGAGGCAAATAGGGCAAGGGAGATCACCCGTGAGGAGATGGTAAAAAGGCGCCAGAACAGATGCACCAGGGCACCTCGGTAACTCATGCTCTTCTGGTCGTCACGTGAATCACGCAGGAGTTTGTGGTAAGAAGCTAGCACCCAGGCCAGGGACAGGAGGGAGGACATGGTTGAAAGACCTGTGAATATAGACGGAGAAAGAGTGTGAAAGAAGAGAAAGACTAAGAATGAGATACACTGACATGCCATGAGATGGTTTTCAAAGCACCAGAAATGTAAAGAAAAATCCAGTTTTTATTTCTAGTCTAAAGCATAATCCAAAGAAAAATACTTTTATCTTGACTTGGCTGGCGTTCCACTTACAGTACATTTCATTTCAGCCAAAGCAATCTATCACATTCTAGAAAGCCATATTATTACCAAGATCATCATAGGTCAATCAGTCAACAACAATTCAGTTTGCTTTGGACTTGTATAACAGCATTATGTCAGAGCAGTAACCTGCGACATGAAAAATGATAGAGGATTATCTGCAGAGCAGCAGCATGGTGCCTCTCAGCAAATGTATTGATGGCATTTCTATAGACCCCCAGACAGGGAGGGTATCTTGTTATGATTGAATTGCCTTCCTTGGGGAGATGTTTTGCACGTGGAAACTGGAAATGTAAAAGAGCTTTCAAAAATGATGAATGTTTGAAATTGAATACAATGGTGGAGAATAGTGCACACTGTAAATAAAGCGATATGTGAACTTCACAGAAAATGAACTGTCAGGTTTAAAATACGAAACCATCTCAGCATTATGGGACAACAGTATGACGTAATGCACAAACGAAGGATAGATGTCTGGAATTAGACACAAACATAATGAAAGTTGTGTGTTGCCTGTATAGTGCCATATGGAAGTCCTTACACTGCAGCCACTCAGCATCGTTGCTCTGGATCATAATGCAGAGCTGCAGCACCATCTGAGGGGCGCTTTCTAAGAAGGTCTCCAGCAGTCGCAGCATGTTGACATCGGCATACTCGTACATCATAGCCCAGTAAAAACGCCGCTGGTTCTCCTTCTGCCGGTGACTCTGTATACCGAGGTACATGGTGCGGATGTACCTGCAGAGAAAAGAAGGGCGGACAGTTAGACAATCTAATAATAACTTCTTTATCTTATGGAAACAAACGGCACAATAACACGTTTTCATATTTTAAACTGTTGCATCACATGCTTGAGTTTGGTTGAGTTTTGACATCCTTAGCACACTTGGTAGCTATCACTTTTAATAGCACAATTCAAATATTGTAATTTGCATTCATAAGGGATAAAGATGTTCATATCTTTACCAATTAAATAAACATTTGATGACAGAAAATGTGTGGACTTTGATTACAACATCATCGTTGTTAAACAAAAACATATTGCGGGAAGCTGTAGTGATAAAACTGAAAAGAATAAAGACAAGAAAACCAATATAGTACAATTAAAAGGTACAAATAAAACATAGTCATGAACTGTCCTTTACTATTCTACAGATACTAAAAATATATTCCTGTCAAACCAAGTAACTACTTGCATAGCAGCTTTATTCCACAGTATCACTGCCTTGTGTAACACAGCTACAACAACAGTTAAAAACATATTTGTGGCCCGCAGTAAGCATGGCAATGATCATTGTCACCACATGACCCTTATTGTCAGCTGTGTGGGCTATTTTCATGATTTGTGTAGTTTCATAACGGTGAAGAGATTCTGGTGAAGCCATGGGAGTGGTGGGTAATGCAGCTGAGAAGGGCCGGATAATTGAATCAAGCTCCTGTTGCCATCCCAGCTGTACCACTGCTTTGATGGCATTGTGTAATGCTGGGCAAACATGTAATGGGCCCAGGGCTGTGTGATATAGCTCATTAAGATCATAATCTTCTGTGGGTATGGATTTGGAAACGTACCGCTGCAGTCAACGCCGCCAATTAACATGCATGGAAGAAGACCACAAGTGATTAAGAGGAAAACATTTTTGCAGAATCTAAGCCTTGGAAGGAAACATCCCCAAATCCTTGGTAAAAACATCAATCCTTTCAACTCCAAAGAAAGCAACAAAAAGACGTAAAACTGCAGCCTGGCGTTTTTTTACCCTCTCTAATCTGTAAACAACTTCAGCTCTTCAAACATGTTAACTCAGAGAGAAAACAATCACTGAAACCATTACGACAGTGAGAGTTATCTTAAGAGTGGATTCAGACATTTCATATTGTGTCGTAACCGCAGGGCCTATCTGCCTGAGCTGGCAGAGTAGCCAAATAAATCCTTCACTTGATGTGAAGGCAGTCAACCGAGGACAATAGTGGATTAAGGACAGAAATAGACTAGACAGTAGCACTCCCCAAAACCAATTGAGAGGCCATGGATCTACAATCAGTGCAGCATTGCAAACAAAGACAGAAAATGCTTATGAGTGGTTTTCAACATAATTAGCTTCTGCATTAGCTATTGGGAAAGAGATTACTGCTTAATTTGAAATGAGGTTGAGATCAGTGCACTGTAAAGAATGCATCATCTAGTCGGCTCTGATTGCTTTGATTCAACCACTAGTACATACAATACAACTCGGTAGACCTTCAGCTAAATGTGACAATGGGAGTGTGAAGTACATCTGGTACAAATGGCTCCTCTCCCATTGTTTACTTGATCTCACAAAAATAATGTAAACTATATATAGAGGTTTATGGGGGCTTTGATAGGATAACTTTCACTATTGTAATCACTTGACCTATAGATTTGACATTATTTCTGTCGGATTGTGCAAAGTTATTTGTATGTGATCCTTAATACTTATTTCATGCCTAAGAATATCAGCATGCTTTGGTAAGATATTCCAAAAAGACATAGAGAAGGACATTGTTGGCAAACCTCTGCAGTCTACATAGTCAGTTAGCTAACCTACAAGACGGCCAGTGTCCCTCAATGTGTGAAAGAAACTGAAGAAAGGAATCAATGGAGGAAAAACTCCCACATGCACCCAATGTTAGTGTGGAAACTTGATGACTGAAAGATCTTCCTGTCAAATAGACAGTGAATAACAACCATTCACATGTTTTGTCGTGCTATTATCCACACTAGTGCGTCAAAACAAACGAAAAATATCCCCCGAGGAGGATCTACTCTGTCCCCCGCACTGCTCTGGCATCATTTACTCGCTGAGCCAAATCTGCTAATGTACGCAGTAAAAGAAAACGATGAAAGCTCTGGCTGGGAGCAGGAACGGTGGTCTTCCTCGGGACAGTGGACAGAAGGAACAAGAGAGGAGGCAACATGGACACAAGTTTTTGGGGATCAATAGCTCTAGGCTGTAAGAGGCACCATTATATCCAGAGGTAAAGGCTGGCATTCGGTGACATTTTCAGTCGGACTGGTAAATGTCAGATGAAGCAAGTCAACCCCTCTTTCTCACTAATGACATGCCACAGAGACCTACGTCGACTCTTCGTCTCCGCCCCCCCATTTTCCATTAGTCTGTGTTCCAGTGATGCGTCTCACTGGTCTGTCGTGCCTCCGTCAAAAAAAGTAATTTTCATTGTCTCCAGAGATGTCTCACTTTGAAAAAACAACCTTACAGACGTGAGCTGCTCCGTGAGGCTGCACCCAGGAACAGCTGTGCTATAAGCTAAATGCTAATGGCAGCATGCTTCACTGCTCTCAACTGCAACTGATAGGTGTCATTAGTTTTGCAGCTATATCAATAGTATTAGACAAACAGATAAAGCACTAGATGAGAAGTTGTTAAAATTCAACCAGTAGCTAATTAATGTTTAACTGTCATGGTGGCACTAGAGCAAAAGTCATTAAGAGAAGTAAATGTTGAGAGAGTAAGTGAAAACTTTAAGCCTGCCGGTGGCACTATATTCAAAATCAGGGAGTCACCAAAATCTGTTGTCTGGGCAACATAGGTGTTTGTTCCAAATTGCATTGAAATCCATCCAAAAGGCATTTAATTTGAATTCTGTTATCGCCTATAATCTATTTTTAAACAAACCAACAGTAGCTTACCGTACCTACCGTTGGTACAATCATCTAGACTTCAGCCCTTTCATTTGATACCAGGCCACACTTTATTCGCTCGTATTCCCATGGCTTCAGCAGAAACACTTGTGCAGTCGAACACTTTGGGTTTCACAGCTGTCATAAAAATCTGAACTCACTCCGTCACATTCCAACACACACGTAGCGCATGCCTTAGCAAGAATCTTACACACATCCTGAGATTGTGATACACACTTCTAACACTCCCACTGTGCCTTTTTCAGATGTAGTAACACAAATGGCTGTCTAAAAATAAGCGCACACAAATGCGTGCGTTCACACGCAGTCCCGTCAGAACTGTAGGTAATGGGGGATTTCCTTTCTATTCCAGACACATTTGTCAGATGGATCTTTTGATGTCTTCCTCCCTTCATCCCTCGGCCATGCACCACTTAGGCTGTGGTCCACTCCGAGATGCTTTCACCCCCCCTTTCCCTTTTAGCTCCATAGCTCCACTACAGAGCTCCTCATGAATTATTTGTGGCAAGATCATAGCGATCGCTCATGGCTCGTTAAGCAACGTATGGATGGCCTAACAGCTCTACGCTGTGCTGGGGCCGTGTTCCAAGATCAGCCGTCTGCCATTGCAGTCGATACACAGCCAACCAGTAACCCCCCCAAAACACATACATGCAATCTTGAGAACATTTTTACAACATCTTAAAATGAGCAAAATGTAGCCAGTTTGAGACATTTGAAGATCTGAGATTGAGCCGCAGTGAGCGACACACCATGTGGTTCCTTCTCCAAGTTATTTCTCCCTCTCCTCTTAAGTAATGGACCGGTGAGTCATCCAACTACCCTTATACTTATTCATTTAGTGGGTGGTAAGAAGGATCCCATCGACGGACATAGCCACGTTTGACAGCATCTGTCTTCCAAGCCGATCGTGGGAAGGCTCCGCGGCTCAGACAGACTGCATTCATATCTTGGCATAAGCTGATTCATCAGATCACATGTAACATTACAGCAGCAGGGAGCAGAGCTTATGCATTGGCTGTTAACAGGTGGAATCCAACAGAACGCTAAGCATGGGGGACACATGGCATACACAAGGCCTGAGGCTTTATGGAGAAGTGTGAGGTTGTGTGTGTGTGTGTGTAAGGTAGAGTGGATGCCAGCTGCCATGAGTCACACCCTGAGTCACTCAGTGGGGCTGCACATTGACTCCCAATGAGGTTCCAGCCTCCTTTCTCAGGGAGATTTAAATGTCTCCCTCTTTCACTTCTCTGTGTCTCTCACTCTTTTCATAAGTCTTCCGAACACCCCGCCTAGATTGCGGAACAGAATTCAATTTCTGTCTGCAGAGATTTTTCTTCGTCTATGCTGTCTTTTCCTGAGGAGATTGGTGGAGGGTGTGTGGGAGGGCCGTTACAGCAGGTGCTTCAGATACTTGGCTAATTTTCTTTCTGTTTGGCTCGTGGTTTTTAAACTCATTACCTAGTTAGATGAGCAATTCTGCAAGTGTTATCGTTGGGTCCTATCTGAGTTACCGTTGTGATATATATTCCTCTATTTAATCATTTATAATCTAGTTGTTTACCCAATCCCATATAACTTCCTCGGGATCTAGTGTATCGTTTATTTTTCAATTCTTCCCTTTAGGTCTGCACAGCCCTCTGCCGGCCTGAGGGAGTCCGTTTGCTTCAAACTAAACAGGAGGCCAGAGGAAAGATATCTTTTCTGGATTTAAACTTCTCTTTCTTGTCCTTCAACTCCTATTAGGTCTCCTTCTGTACATTTAAATTACAATTACAATTACAATGTAAGCATTTTGAAGTACCAATCATACTCACTTAGTACAAAATACACACATAATATTGCCATCTCGTATGTTTTGTTGCAGCCAGCAAAAAGTCATGTTGTGGCTTTCTATCAGAGCATGTATGGCATTTCTCCTGCTGGAGCCTCAGCGGGATGGATCACAGATAGCTGGCTTCAGTGTTTCTTGTGATACGGATATTCGCAGGAGAAAGTCATTTCTCACTCAGCCCTAGTACGGTCAGCAGTATGGGTGAGCTATTGAAAAACTGTCGGGGATTCAGCGTCTTGTTCAAGGACACTGTTGTCGACTGCCGTCTCACAAGTGTGCGATTCTTTCGCGGGAGCTTAACAGTTATGTCATTGTTGTGTTATTCATCATTCTCAAATCTGAACAGTGCTAAAGAAAACTGTTGTAGTGAACATGTCTTTAGCGTCGTAGCTTGTCTCTGAGAGTAACAGGAATGAATAGTATACCGTTGTGTCTTAAGAAAATGCTAACGTTTATGTATGTCAAGATGAGGGGTTTTCTTTACTTCCGGAAACACTTTGTGGCTCAACGGGCTTTCCCTTCAGCAGGGTAGCACTGATCCTACATCAGATATGTCTTTATCCTCCTTATGGCGGTGAAGAGCCCTGGATGAAAGGCTGTCAGAGTGGAGATCTCAGTCCCACAGGCAAGTCAGACACTCGCATACAAACACACAGCGATCTGTGACCAGCGCCTTTGGGCGATTGCTACTCGAGAGCTGCTGGAATGCTGAACAGAGACGGGATTGACACGATGCAAGCTGAAAGCGATGGGACGCATCAAGCCGAGATGAGAAGCGCTGTGTCGAGTCTGCTCCACCTGTCAGTTCAGAGTGTGTGCTGGTTAACCACCTCTGACGTCTTGACTAAACATTATCACTGTAATTATGACACGTAAATAACATTTCATGGGGTCTGTAAAGAGAAGTGATTATTCTTTTGATTCTCAATTATAAACTTTGTTACAACCACTGCCTTTTTTTTACAGAAAACACTGACTACGGCAAGTCGCAGGAGGACAAACGTGCAAAACATATCATTAATGATGGCTGGATTCCATTTAGCTTCTTCAGTTTCAGGGTCTTGGTAGTCTGCATGTTGGCGCCCTGTCACACTATCATGGCTTACATACTATTAAAATCACTTGTCAGGATGTCAGCTGTGATGAAGATGGCGTTAAAGACACATGCGCACTTCAAGTCAGCTTCATTGTTGTTATTCAGAGATATTGAGAGCTACGACATTTCCTATTTGGTGAAAATGACTCATTGTGTCATCAAACCCGTGGCGATTGGATGCAAGTCGGTTTATTGGTTGACCAAATTGCTAAATGAAAGAAAGGGATAAATAACTTCATTGAGTTTAGGGTTAGGGTAAGACAATTGAGTTTAGCTTACCGACGTTCTCGACAACTTTGACCTAGAGCTGACATGTTGAACCACCCTTGTGGAAGTTAATGAATGTTGTCTTTTATGTAATGGCAAGCTATAACGTGTAATCCTTTTGTAATGAGTCTGCACAAACATGATCCCCCGGCATGTTTAGTGGCGCTCCTCTACTGTACGTTCTCTCTGCACAGCCAGTCATTTGTCACCATTAGCAACGGTCCACAGGTACCCAAACGCATTGCACTGTGACCATGTGACATTATTCCTCCTCTCAGACGGGTGGGTAGCAGAGATAAGAGGCTAAAGGAAAGGACAGGAGAAGCAAAGAGTGGACGGTGTAGGTGAAGGGGCGAAGAGGTGTAGACTAGTCATGTGATCATGGCCTCTTTGCCTTTTAGATGGAGGACAGCCAGAGATTGGGGCTGATCTAAGATCATTTGGAGTTATAATGGGCTAAAGCAAGATAAGGAGGTGCAGATTCAGGATCAGTGCGAAAGAGACGGGATGTTGTCTTGCCTTTCAGAACAATATTGATCACTTCAACTGATCATTAGCTGCTATCAACATTACTCTTGAATATTCCGATTTGTAATGAAGGACAGGTTTGATTAAATGATTGATTTCAAAGATTATAAAACCTCCAACCCTGCCGTCACCTCAGCCTGAACTCTGGCTTGTCCCATTTCCCTGAATTTCATCCGGCAGTATTGTTTGTATTTGCCTAGTGTTTGTTGAGAAGTCATGTAAATACTGTTGTCCCTTATCGACCAGATGCCACATCGTTTTGCGCGACTGACTCTATTTTCATTAGGAGAACAGCACGGAAAGATATGCTTCTTGCAAAACTGCAGATTGACGGTCAAAAACCTCTATTCAACTAAAGTTATTTTCCTTGTGAAATAATCCGCTGAATGTGATGTTGGTTATTTGATTCATCTTCATAAAGGGTCATCTCCGTATGTCTCTTCATCTGACAAAGCAGCAACACCTCACAATAGAGAAGCTGGATCTCGATCATGTTCAGCATTTTGCTCGAGAAATTATTTGTTATAGCACTAAAACACACTCAGAACATGAAATGCTAATGTGACTTGATGTAAAAGGAACAATTTAAGCTGCTTTTCACTCACTGCATGCTCGGATAACCTCCTCTTTCATATTCTCTCCTTTTTAATTTGAATTTTTTCAAGAGATGGCTGGCAGTGGCTTTTCAAAGGTCAACATGTCAGTTACAGTAATATCACTGAATGACTTTCTCAAACACATGGCACATTACAGCTTGTTCACACACACACACACACACACACACACACACACACCACACACACACACACACACACACACACACACACACACACACACATCATACACACACCACACACACACACACACACACACACACACACACACACACACACACACACACACACACACACACACACACACACACACACACACACACACACACACACACACACACACACACACACACACACACACACACACACACACACACGTCACTGAGATACTTTAAAATATTAAGATAGGTGGTTATTACAGTAACAGCAAAGTGTCACGCTGTGGCCTTCTGCTTCCTTTAAATGCTTTCCTTGGAGAGAAATGCCTTTTAAGCCTGAAGTGAAATCTCCCCCTTCCCTTCCTATCACCCTTCATCTCCCCACCGCTGCTGTACTGCTTTGTGGCTGCTCTAACTAGGAGGCAGGGCCAGATTATATACGGATTAAGAAGAAAAGGCTTGACCCACTTGCTTTTCAAAGAGCACCAAAAAGGGGCTGCCTTCAGTGTCGGCACTTGTGGTGTGCTGCGAGGGACACTTGAAGCTTGTGTTTATTGCTCTTAAGACTGTAATTAGCAGCGCTGGCTTATGTTTAAATGCTTTCCTGACTTACCGACTGAATGAATGTTCTCAGTTTGAATCTCTTTTCATCCATGTGAATGAATAAAACAAAGAAAACATTATCACCTCATTGTGTTTTTGTTCTTTCTTTTTTTTACTTGATTGGCTAGCTTGCAGGTTAGTTGGCATTTAGTATTTATTCCAGCCCGGAAGATAACAGAATAATAAAGACGAGAGCCAAGTCAGCACACAAGGAGGAAAAGAGGAAGGGGGGGGAATAACCGCCAAGAAAGTGGAGGAGAGCAAGCGAGAGGAGGAGAGAATAGAGAGAAGTGACAGTGTGATGAAGTGACAGAGGAAGAGGAAAGAGGCGAGAGGCGGCAAACTTGGCAAGACACAGACACAAGGAAAAGATACTAGTGGTAGAGAAGAACCTGGGGAGTGAGAGGAGAGTGAGAGGAGAGTGAGAAGAGTGGAGTGAGAGAGAAGGAGACCCAGGAGGTAAACTAATCACCAAGCACGCAATGCAATTTTCTGGCTCTGTGCCTCCACTCCACCACACTCCTCCCTCCTCTGCTTCCTCCCTTCCTCCCACCAACCCTCTTCGTCTCGGGGGCTCTTTTTACTATTCAGCTCACACACACACACCATCTCTCGCTCCTCTATCGGTACCATTTCTCCTCTCTCTTAATACTGCCCAGTAATACCCTCCGGCTCCCAACAATGGATTGACTCACTTTACAAAGCTGTAAATGAAGGAAAATAACGTTTTGAAAAAGAGTATTTGTGTTTGAAATAATTGTTATCATTTAGTGCTTGATGTTTCTTCAGGTGTCTTTATGATAGGGTTTGTGTGTAACAAGGTGAACGATGGGAAAATACAGTCACAAATAATATAGAGAAATGCCGTCTGTTTGCATCTACCAGTGTGTCGAGTGCCTTTCCCCCCGAGGTGAAGGCGTTTAGGAAACGTTTGATAACGCTGCAACAGAGGTTTGAAAGTGTGTTCAGTCTCTCTCCCGAAAGCGTCGCGGCGCCTGCCTTCCTCACTGTTTGCAGCGCCTTGATGATGATGATAGATGTTCGCTCCAGACATGCAAATGAAGGAGGCGGCTCCCTAGAACTGCGCACATGCTCTCACTAACAAACGCACGCACTGGCACAGACGAACCAGCATGTGCATATGTTTGACTATGATCGAGTCATCCATTGATATATTAATCTTCCTCTTTACAAAATATTCCCCCCTGGGAAAATGCGGAAAGCTCCCACACACAGCAGCCTCAAAACTGCCCTATTTTTTCACTCGGCGCACTCACTTGAGAGGAAGACTTGTCACATAGCGTGCTGATGTGAAACATAGTAGCTCTAGAGGAGAAGTGTGAACGTATGAGGCGGGGTAAGTCTCTTTATTGACATGCAGTATATGTCACCTCCAACACCAGTGCCACTGCTGTAACTGTTGAGGCTTATTGGGACACACATATACACACACACACACACTTTGTGAAAAACAAAGCGACAGACTGAAGGATTGATCTCAACAAGCTTATCAAATGTGCACTCGTACACATTCTCCCTGTCAAACATACAAACACACATGAATATATAACATGTGTGCACAGGCGCAGCCATATCAGGCCTCAGCACAGACCAATATGTCCGTTTTCATAACATTCATTACACACAACGTACTACAAACACTTGCGATCATATGACTTCAAGTGAAAGAAAAATGAAATACCCACAGTCCCATTTGTACACAAGGCTTCACACCATCAGACAGTGTCACGATGGGAAAATCCTGAGGGGATTCAATGACACAAAACATATGTGTGAGCCCCCGACTGCTAGTCAGTGACAGGCATGCTGAGCAAAAGCTGTTGTGACAGATCAAAATGTCAGCCTGGCAAGCGCAGGGAGGAACAGATGGAGGCAGACGGAGAGGGAGAAAGCACATGAAGTGGCCCCCATAGCAACTAATCCAGAGGTGCTCTGACTATGCATTGTCCTTTCAGGTTGTCACGATTCTCATGTTATGTCACGTTTGTAGTTTTGTATGTTTGGGTGTTTGCTGTCATGTTTTCCTCCTGGGTTATTGTCTGGTCCTTTCCCCTGTGTTTTTCCCCCCGTCGTTAGTGTCCCTGGTGTCTCGTTGCCTGATTGTGTTCACCTGTGGCCCTTGTGTTTCTCCTCCCCTGCCCGGCTGTTTCTCGTCTCGTGATCACCCCTCCCTGTATTTAGTCTGGTCTCTTCCTGTGTTCAGTGTTGGTTCGTCTTTTGTTGGTGAATGAGTTCACCGGTGAGTGTTCTGTTTTGTCTATGTTCATTTTATTATCCTTGAAATAAAGGTTTATCAGAGTTATCTGCATTTGGGTCCTGCTTCCTTCACTCAACCGTGACAGTACGAACCAACCAGAAATGGACCCAGCAGATGATCCTTTTGAGGTGGAACTACAACATTTTTCCTTTTATTTGGCTTGCTGCTATGATTGGTGGAAGGGAGCGTCCAGTGTTCTGCAGAAGGAGGCCGCTCTGGTAGAGGCGCACCGGTTGGCTATGGAGAAACCAGACTTGGTGAAATTCTTACCTGGCTGGATTTTGAACTTCCTCTGGTTGTGTGATTTCCAGCCTGCTGACTACAAACGTCTCGGTGTGTTCCGTCTGGAGTCAACCCATGCTTCTGCCCCAGTTCCTGCTCCTGGCCAGGAGTCGTCGTATTCTGGAACTCGTCTGGCTTATGGAGGTCCACGGCGCCTTCAGGCGGCTGCTAAGAGAAGGAGTCGCAAGGCCAAGCTAGCAGCCCGAGCCCCAAGAGCCATGGTTCCAGCCCCAGTCATGGCCCCAGCAACCATGGTTCGGGCTCCAGTACAGGCCCCAGAAGCCATGGTTCCGGCAACAGAACCGGCCGACACAGCCATGGTTCCGACCTCAGTTCCGGCCCCAGAAGCCATGGGCCCGACTCCAGTTTCGGCTACAGGGCTGGCTCCCCAGCCGACGCCAGCTCCCCGAGTCTTGTCGGCGTACCGGCCGACTCCAGCACCTCGTCTCCTGCTGGCTCTCCAGCCGACGCCAGCTCCCTGTGTCCTGTCGGCGTACAGACCGACACAAGTCCCCTCTCAAGTTCCCTCACAAGTCCCCTCTCGACTTCCCTCTCAAGTCACCTCCCGAGTTCCTTCTCGAGTCCCCTCTCAAGTCTCTTCTCCAGTCCCCTCTCAAGTCTCCTCTCAAGTCCCCTCTCGAGTCCCCTCTCAAGTCTCCTCTCAAGTTCCTACCCGAGTCCCCTCTCGAGTCCCCTCTCGAGTCCCCTCTCGAGTCATCTCTCAAAGTCTCCTCGAGTCCCCTTTCAAGACAATTCTCAAGTCACCTCTCAAGTCACCTCACCGTCCTGTCCCGTTGGGGGTCCTGCCGACGACTCTTCTGCCGGGGGTCCTGCCAGCCCTATGTCCTGTTCCGTTGGAGGGCCCGCTGAGAGTCCTGCCAATCCCATGTCTTGTTCCGTTGGAGGTCCCGCCGTTACCTGTCTCGCCGGGGGTCCTGCCAACTCTTGGTCCTCTTCCGTGGGGGATCCTGCCGAAGCCTGTCCCACCGGCTCTGGTTCCTGTCCGGCCGACACCGGGTCCTGCCCGGTCTCCGGAGCTGTCCCGTCAGCGCCTTCCTGCCCGGTCTCCGGAGCTGTCCCGTCAGCGCCTTCCTGCCCGGTCTCCGGAGCTGTCTGGTCTTCGCCCTCGAGCCCGGCCCCCTGAGAGCCGCAGTCTTCGCCCTCGAGCCCGGCCCCCTGAGAGCCGCGGTCTTCGCCCTTGAGCCCGGCCCCCTGAGAACCGCGGTCTTCACCCTCGAGCCCGGCCCCCTGAGAGCCCGGCCCCCTGAGAGCCACGGTCTTCGCCCGCATGCTCGGCCCCCTGAGTTTGCCCGCTGTGGTCTTCGCCCCTCCATGGACTCTACCTTGCCGTCCGCCCGAGACCCCCACCTTGGACTTTGCCTTGCCCCCGGGCCGTCCGCCCGAGATCCCTTCCGGGTCCTCCGCTGTGCTCCTGGGCTGTCAGCCCAAAACCCGTCCTCCAGACCCCCTCCACTCCACCCACCCTGGTGGCCCTAGTGTTGTCAGCTGTTCAAGCTCTTAAAAAACGCATTCACACAACTACAGGCACACACAGACGCAACATGAACACACTCGGCTAGGATGAAAACTCCTGGGTCTGCTCTACCTTTCTTTGCTGGGGGATGGTTAGACGGAGGATAGAAGGCAACAAGAGATGTGGGGGGATGGGACCAGATCGATAGAGGTGTCCTGGGAACTCTTCCTTTCTTCCATGAATCCATGCAGGGAGATCGGATGCTGACAGGACAAAGACCCCCTTTAGACACCTGATCTAGGCCTCTGCCCCAGCTGAGGGGGCTTAATCAGTTTGAGCAGTCACAAGCATCCCTCGGTAATACTTGTCTTATCAATAAAAGAAGTGTGTGTATGAAGCAGCAGCAGCAGCAGCAGCAGCAGCTCCTTGTCTGTGGCTCTGGGTGGATAGGAAAGTGCTGTGATGTGTGATAAGAAGACGCAAACTGTGTGTGGAAATGAGGGATGTAAGGATAACATATCCAGAGGGATGTGTGTGTTTTTTTTATTAAACCGTTTTAAAGATAGTGTTGTAACTTGAGGTAAATAAATACTGTCTGACAGGCACACATCTTTTATGTTTATAGGGTTTATAGGCTTTGACTGAATAGTCAATACATCACTTGTACGTTATATACATTATCTTTGCCAATTGTTATTTTTATTTGTCTGACGCTTTGTAATTTTAAGTAATTTGTTCACAGTCTATTGGCTTATCATAACTGTGGATTTCAGGGTGGCAGTTAATCAATTTAGCACGATGACAAAGACAGTCATGCATTGTATTAGTGATGCAGTTTTCGGTGTATTTCAAAGTACTTTTTAGACTGCACGACTCACCCTGATTGCTTTCTGCCGTCCTGTTAAGTGGAAAGCTTTAAGTAGCGTTTGTTCAGCTATTATTTTGAAATGAACACTGTATTTTCACTCCAATGACGCATTCCTTCTTACCTTAAAGAGTATACTTGTATACCTGAATGGAGCCACGCTCGCTCCATTAAGGCTTGTTTTCCGCATGTCATGTGACAAAGTGAAACACAATTTGGCCATTACCGCTACAGAGCACTTAAAGTTCAGTGGGTGAACGGAGAGAGGGATGGGAGAAAGGAAGAGAGGGTCTGTGGTTGTTTGGATGAGGGATGAAATGATGGTGTGTGCACGTGTGTGTGTGTGTGTGCGTGCGTGCACACAGAGTAAGTGAATGACAAGAAGCGGTAAGTAATGTTCCGAGTGAAAAAGATACATCCAAGGCGAAATTGATTTTTTATTTTTATAGCCACAACTGTACACACATCATAAAAACATTATCCGTGAAAGTATATATTTATAGTACATGTATGAGTTTTACCTTTAGATTTACAGTATAAAATGAATACACATGGATAAACACATACCGCTTCAACAACATTGAACAACATTGACTCCTGGTAACTGGACTCCAACATGCAGTCTGGGAAGTCTCCTGATGAATAGGACAGAGAGAGGGCAGTGGAGGAGGGGGGGGGGAGACAGGAGAGAACCGAGCTGCGTAATGTACGGGCCAGGTGCCAAGGCGTCCATTTCATTCACAAAACCCCTGAGCATGTCAAACCTCAGGCGGAACAATCTGCTGCTACTCAGCCGGGGGGGGGGGGGGGGAGGCTTCTCTCCCTCCTGCTTCTTCTTGCTCGCTCCTCAGTTTCACCATTATTTTTCTATTTTTGTTTCCTGCATTATGCCCTACCTTTTATTTTCATAAGATGTTGCCTTTTTATGCACCATTACTCTGGATTTGCCGAGAACAAGCAGCCAAGCTGTTGTTGTTTTGGGGGGGAAATTAAAAATGTTGTTAATTATACCTAAAGTCTGAACATTAGCTTTCAGGGCTGTGTAACTGATGTTATTAACTGAATCCAATTACTTAGATCTGAGTGCCAATATTACCCCCTTACTCTTTTCATAAAAAAGCATCCCATCCCATTTAGCAGCTCAACTCACCCTGACAGGGTGGTCATTTGAGTCAGAGGAGTTTCTTCAGCCTAACTGGTCATCATTTTGACAACAGAAAAACAGCACACACAGAAATATATGCTTGTAAAAGATGAAACTATAATTTACATCACTTTGGTTGAGATATTGAAGACTTAAATTCAAAACGTTCCACTGACATGTAGAAGGTAACTCTTTGAAAGCACATAGGAGCAAACTCTTTCAAATTGGTATTTTATATTTAAAGAGCCACAGCCAGCTGATACTCACAAAGCTGACCACAAAAAGTACAAACAGCTGAGCTTCAACATAGATTGGTTGTTCAAGGATAAAGGGATACCTCCTGCAATGACTCATTACAGTTGTGTGTTTACATACATGTCTGTGGGTGTGTACTGTATGTAGGTGTATCAGAAAAGAAATCTACTACAAATACTACCATGATGTGGGCCTGTGCACATGTTGATGCATATGTATGTGTGGAAGTTAAGAATGCTGTAGTTATTCTTGTACGATAAGGAGTAATGGGTGGGTGGACAACCAACATGGGCTTTGGAAGAAAAGGCACAAAGCTCAACAAGGAAAAAATGGAATGCAGCGTGATTTTGTGATTCTTAAGCAGAGGCTTGGAGCATGACTTTAGGAGAGGGGAGGGAGAGAGGAAGATTAGGAGGGGGAGAGGGGGAGAAAATAGGACAGAGATGTGTGGGCCTGGCTCTGGAAGGACGGTGGCTCTAATCAGGACCGAGCAGCTGCTATTACTCCAGCGCTCTCTGAGGGAGGCCAGGCAAAACCCTCCTCATGCTTTAACATCACGGAGGGACCCCTTAATCTCACAGGAAGCGATGTAAAAACAGAATGTTCCCCTGTCTTGCTATATTAAGACATGGCGAGGGCTGTACTTGGTATATTGATCTGCAGATGAAGAGGATCAGGGTGGAATTGATGAAAAACCTTCTTTTCTGTACACTTCAACCAAATAGTAGAGATTGATAGATCTAAGCCTTTTGTCTCAACAGGCCTGTCGAGCTTTGGGCTTCTCGACATGCCCAAAGTGCGTGCCTGGGAGTGGAAGAGATGAAACCAAACATGTAAGGGACTGAATCAAACATTGTGGTTATCTGCTGGTAAGCTGCAAAAGTTAGCATGTCCACTTAGCTACAGAAGCAACTTAGCATGTCATAAAGGTCTGAAAGCATGTCACGCGCCATTTTGGGGGGGGGGGGGGGTTCACAGATTCAGATTACAAAAAACCACAGTGGATGTGCTAGCAGCTAGTCCACGTTCACTGTGGCTGAAGTATTTACCTAATGTGTGGAAGTTGGTTTGGGATGCTAGCAGTCTATAGGCAATTCTGTACTGCACATATTGGATTAGGTGAAGTTTCAAATTCAGCAACCCCAGCCATTGTCAGCCAAGGTAGTTTGCCGACACAATGGTTACATCACAACTTGTCTGGGGAGGAGAAGACGACAGCCTCCACGTGGCCTCCTCTGCAAGTAACAAGAAATGGTGCAAGACCAACTTGTGAAACTAATGTCGCCAACCAAACGTCGAGCTGGCAGGCTTAGGACCGGCAGACGGGCAATCATCCCGACCGTCGAAAACCGAGGCCCGTCAGTGCTTCAACTCAATGTCGAGGGCCTAACAACCGCCAAACTCGAAGTCCTGCGTCACCTGGCTGATTCCAATGGGGCAGCGGTTCTGCTCCTGCAGGAGACACACTGCACATCAGACAACATCTTCAAGATCCCTGGGTTCCATCTCGCTGGGTCCATCTACAGCAAGCAACACGGTGTAGCAACGTTCGTCCGGACTGAAATAAGCTGGTCAGCCAGTAGCCAATCCCCACCAGGCTCTAACATCGAGTGGCTGGTTACAAAAATCCAGGAAACATCAGTCGTCAACGTATATAAGCCCCCACCATCAGAGCTGTCCACGACGTCACTCCCATCAATAACTGCACCTGCCATCTATGCAGGGGACTTCAACTGTCAGCACACAGACTGGGGTTACAACTACACAACACCTAATGGAGTGGCGCTGAGTGAATGGGCCTCCAACACTGATGCACTGCTGCTGTATGACCCCAAGGAGCCTCCAACCTTCTTCTCTGCACGCTGGAACACCTCCACCAACCCGGACCTGGCCTTCGCCACATGCCACAGTAACGACCCGATACCGGTGAGACGCGTCCTGGACAGGTTTCCCCGCTCACATCACCGACCATCCATCATTAAAGTCCCATCACTGGTGGAACCGGTACCAGGGAAACCCGTCAAGCGATGGAACTTCCGAAAGGCCAACTGGGAGTCGTATGCTGAGGAGACTGAAAGAATGTCAGCTGGCCTGCCAGACCCAGGCACAGCCGACCTGGATACGGCCTATGCAGCCTATTGCCAGGTCCTCCTGGGTGCGGCAAAGAAGTCCATCCCACGTGGCTATAACAGGAATTACATCCCGGGTTGGGACGAGGAATGCAGCCACCTTCTGTGTGACCACCAGAGGGCTAGCTCCAGAGAAGAGGTGTATGTGACTGCAGCAGCACTGCTCAAGAAGCTAGATATCACCCGCAGGGCCAGATGGACAGAGGTCGTTGAATCAATCGACTTCACCCATTCTAGTCGCAAGGCGTGGCAGACCATCAACCAGCTCACAGGCAGAAATACAACACCCCACAGCTGCCCAGTCACAGCAAACGCCATCGCATCCCAGCTCATGAAGAACGGCCGCTTCCCGGATGCTGACAAAGCCTTTGCCCGACTGACATCGCGTGAGGTGTCTTGCATCTCGGGAGCGGCCAGTGTCGATTCCAACCTCTCGGGAGAATTCACAGCAGAGGAACTCAGTGAGGCCATGAGCAAGCTCAAGCCAGGCAAATCCCCTGGCCGTGACAACATCCACCCGGAGTTCGTCATCCACCAGAGCTCAACAACATCTGGCTGGCTCTGTGCTTTCTACACATCATGCTACCAGAGATTAAAGCTCCCAAAGACTTGGCGCCGTGCCTCTGTCATAGCTCTGCCAAAGCCAAATAAATCTGCAGAAGACCCCAAGTCATACAGACCAATCTCATTGCTCTGTGTCCCATTTAAGATCTTGGAGAGGATGATCCATAGCCGCATCGAGCCAGTGGTGGACTCCCAGCTCCCACGGGAACAAGCTGGTTTCCGTCGTGGAAGATCAACAGCAGACCAGGTAACACTACTCTGCCAGGACATCGAGGACAGCTTCCAGGCCAATGAGAAAGCTGGGGTAGTGTATTTGGATCTGACTGCTGCATATGACACTGTGTGGCTCCGGGGACTCCACCTGAAGCTGCTGAGGACAATACCGGACCGCCACATGGTGAAGTTCATCATGGAGACTCTTTCCAACCGTAGCTTTATCCTCCAGACCAGCAATGGCCAGTGCAGTAGGCTCAGAAGACTGAAGAACGGGGTACCGCAGGGGTCTGTTCTCTCGCCGATGCTGTTCAATATTTACATCCACGACCTACCTGATACAACATCCAGAAAGTATGGCTACGCAGACGATCTTGCCATCATGCTGAGCCGACCAACGTGGAAGGCGATGGAAGAGGGTCTTAACGAAGACATGGGCACACTAGTAGCATACCTCCGAAGGTGGCGCCTACAGCTCAGCGTCGGGAAAACAGTCGCAGCGGCATACCACCTTAGCACCAGAGAAGCCAAGAGGGAACTTGAGGTGCGCGTTGACAACAAATGTCTGGAGGTCCAGCAAGCCCCGAAGTATCTTGGAGTGCGTCTGGATCGGACATTGTCCTTTAATAAACACCTGGAAGAAGTCAAGGCCAAGGTGACATCCAGGGTCGCGCTGATCCGCCGCCTCGCTGGAACAACCTGGGGAGCCTCCGCTAAGACGCTGCAAATATCCACTCAAGCCCTGGTCTTCTCTGCAGCCGAATACTGCGCCCCAGTCTGGAGCAGAAGCCCTCATGCGAAAAAGGTCGACGTGGCTATCAATACCTCCCTCAGAATAATAACTGGATGCTTAAAGCCTACCCCTGTGTCCCTCTTGCCAGTCCTTGCGGGAATAACACCGGCCGGCCTCCGACGGGAGGCTGCCACCCTCGCCCTGGCCAGGAGGGCACAAAAGTATGACTGGCACATCCTGCACCACACCACAATAACTCCAGCACCTCCAAACAGACTCAAGTCCCGCCACCCCTACAACATAGCAGCTCAAGAGATGCTCAACTCCACCTCTGAGGACATCTCCAGAGATGCATGGTTGGCAGCAGCTTGGAAGCAGGAGTGGGTGTCAGCCGGGCCCTCCCGAATCCACCGTTACATCTGGGACCCAGGAGATGGCACCATTGGAGGAGACGACCTACCGCGCCGGCAGTGGACCACTCTAAACCGTCTACGAACTGGGGTCGGTCGCTTTAAAACCACGATGAAGACGTGGGGCTTGGCGGACAGTGCGGCATGCGAGTGCGGTGACCCTGAGCAGACCGCTGTCCATATAATCACCATCTGCCCCTTATATAGACCACCCTCGGAAGCCAGCCTCTTCGACCTAGGACCAGAGATGCGGGCATGGCTACACGACACCGAGTTGGACATATAACGTTATACGAAAGAAGAAGATCACAACTTGAGAACTTTTCTTCTTTTTCATTTTTTAAGTTACATGAAAACGTTGTCTTATATAACGAACAAGCATCTTAGCTAAACCAGAATTAAAATAGTTGATCTTTAACAGGGGGGGCGCACCCATGTTCGCTCAATATGTTGTTTTTTATCCCTCTGTCCCTGCATCCCTAGCTAAAATACTATAGATGCAACTGAAATAAGGGCATGGCTAAGAGAAAGAATTGTTAAAGAAGAGTTTGTGTGCGATTTCAGGACCACGGACAGCGCCATGGATTCATCAAAACACAGCACAGTTAGGTTCCGGATATTCCATAGCCATGATTGGGAACGCACAATATATTCCTTATTGCTTGTTTAGTTGCTGGCTTGTTAGGCATAGCTTAAGAAACTATGGGGGGCGGGGCTTCCACTATGTTAAAGGGCCCATGTCATGCCTTTCCGGTTATTACCCGTCCCCTTGTGTGTTATGAAGGTTTGTATGCATGTAAACGGTGTGCAGAGTCACAAACCCTCAAAGTACACCCTGTAGCAAGTAAAACTGTAACACAGAAAAGACCTGTCTACAGTATGCTGCCCTAGAACGCCTCGTTGGAGATTTCTCAGACTTCTCACACACACATACTCAATCCATTCTCAGCTGCAGCTCCGCCGATTTCTCCTCCCTGAGACAGCGGGACGCAGCGAGGCTGTGAGTCGGTGACAGAGAGTGAATACACATACTATACAGAGATGCTGTATGAGAAACTAATGAGATTTTGGAAAATTGCACAATATAAATCTATTTTACCTCAACAATGGAATTATGATCAGAAATGACATGGGACCTTTAATGAGTTGCAAAACCTTGACCAGCGACACAAATTATATAGCAGTTTAAATGAAGATACCAACAAAGTTTTCATACCAACTTTTATCGGCACACATATTGTTTTCATGCAAGTCACCAAAGCCCTAATCCCTGCAGCAGACCCTCTAGCAGCAACACCCAGAAACACCTCACACTGAAATATTAAACAGCAAATGGGAAGTGACTGTCTCTCGAACACTCAGCACTTTGAAAAACAAGCTGTCAATACGAGCACCCTGGAAGCACATGAAAACTTGAAAGAGACAGACAGTTACAGAGATGCAGAAAGAGATGGAGGACACGCTGACGCTGACGCCCCCCCCCCGTGGGCTAAGGTGCTATAGACTCTGACAAGGAATCGTCGATCTATATCTAAAGTGGACAGCTGAACCAGAGGAGCCCATGTTCACCCAGGAGGCCATGCAAGCCCACAACAAAGACTCCCTTTGCATTAGACACTTGGAACTTTTGGAGGGTGAAACTGGTTGATTGTGAGGTTTTGAACCGTTACAATTTTGTTACAGGACTGTATCGCAAGATTTTCTTCTCACTGAGTGAAAATACATTGTGTCCTCAGTATATGTTAAGTACATCAACATCCACATTGTTTGATATCTACATACAATTGTGCGTCATAATTTGCTGTACAGCATTATAGCTATCTGCTTTGTCACAGAAAGTGGTTTGCATTTGTCGGTCATTGACGGAATTGTATGCTTTAGTTAATTATTCACTTTTCTGTTTTGTAAAAATGATACCAAGTTAATACTGTGATTATTTAAGGATAACACACACTACAGATTCTCTATCCAAAAGCCCAATTGTCAAATGTACGAGTCAATACAACTGATAGCACAATATTAACATCAATGCATCTTATGTGGGGCATGGTGTGTTTGTGCATTCTGCATTCCGCATAACCAAATCAAGGATTTTTTGGGGTAAGGGTCTGACTCTGAACTAAGTTATCTGACCTTAAGTCCTACTCCACATCATCAAGAATTTCCAACTATGCCCGATAATCTCTCATAAGAAGGTAGAAGAAAAGTTGCCATACATTATTGAAAATGGAGATCTTCCCTCCATTAGAGAAACACAAAAATGTTTGTCGTCTGATCAAACTTTGAGTCGTTATCAGTGTACAGAAGCACAATCCAATATGGCCCCTAATTTGAACCCAAATCAGTTCCTAGATGGTGCTTAATCAAATTAGCACACAGCCATCAGGAGGGCAGCTAGTAACCTTATTTCCTTGTTGGTGTCTCATTATAGGAATTCCCACCGTGCCAGGTTTGCAAAGCATCCCAAAACTAAACATCTGGAGGTGGATAATTAGCCAATGTGCGTGCCTATCTGTGTTTGCACCCAGGTCACCTCCCCAATTTGCATCAGACCACATCAAAGGGCTGCATCTCAAGTCTGTGACACACTTCCATCAAAGGCAGCACACAAGAGAGAGAACCGTCTTCAGAAAGGCTCAATATGCTCCGGTCGAGTTGCCTTCCTAAAACAGGCCAGGATATAAGCAGCATAAAGCACACTCCATGACACACATACACACAAAGTACACTGCTGGAAATGGAACCAAGGTTAAAAAAAAGAAAGACACACACAAGTTGTATTCAGTAACAAAAACAGGACTTTTCAAAAATAATGCAGAACAGTCCACGGCTGAATATATATGCGGCTTATAAAACTTTTTCTAAAACGAGAATTCTCCCTGTACATCGGTGCTATGACAGGAACATTCACCTTGAAGTATTGCGTACATCTTCAGAGGTGTTTTCTTGGCTTTTTCCTATTTTGCCTGTATTCTGCACAGTGACTGCCTGTGTCAGAGTGCAAGACAAGGCAGCGTTGACTTCAAACAGTCTTGTCCCATCGAACACCACTTCACAGGCCTGCCAGCTCTACCTTTGAAGCACCCCGGATGGAGCATGCTCAGTTGCGCTCAGTCAATAAGTCATTATTGGTGGCTTTAATGGCAGCTGCTCATCGTGTAAGGTAGTGCACTGACCCAGAGTCAGACGAGGGACCACCAGCGCGCCACTCTGTACACTTCATCTTACAGATCAGAAGGACAAAGAGGAATGACAAAATGTCTTTGGAGGATAGGTTAGTGTTCTGTATTGGCTTCCATGTTATCTTCTGCTCATAGACTGAATATGAGAAGTAGACATAGTAGTCAACTTAATATCTTCCATTTGTGTGTGGACTGTGGTTTGAAGTCTTACGTTTTGCATTGTGGTTGGCAACTTAAATGTTACAATTGACTTGTAAACTGAGTATTCTTTGGGAGAGAGTTTAAGACCAAGACCAAGACCGGACAATACTTTTTTTTCATTTCTTTTTTTGTGAATGTCAAAAACATATAACAATAATACGTTTTCTTTTTTTCTTTTTAAATAATAATAATAATAATTATAACAAAGAGATGCAAAAAAAAAAGAACAAAAAAAAGAATATGCCATGTTCAACAGGGGCAAGAAGAAGCTTAAAAAAACGTTTCTGGTCCTACCCCCTCTAGCGTACATTGTTCTTGAAAATAAAAGATTAGGTCATCGTCATCAGCGTCATGTTCATCATGTTGAAAACAAATAATTTTCTTTTGTACGAAACTACGGAGCCCTGGAGGGTTCATAGAGAGAAAAATAAATAAAACGTGGCCACGCTTTAGTAACTCGTGCGCACGAGTTACTAAAGCGTGGCCACGAGTTACTAAAGCGTGCGCACGAGTTACTACAGCGTGCGCACGAGTTACTAAAGCGTGCGCACGAGTTACTAAAGCGTGCGCACGAGTTACTAAAGCGTGCGCACGAGTTACTACAGCGTGCGCACGAGTTACTAAAGCGTGCGCACGAGTTACTAAAGCGTGCGCACGAGTTACTAAAGCGTGCGCACGAGTTACTACAGCGTGCGCACGAGTTACTAAAGCGTGGCCTCGTTTTGTGTGTACGTTTTATTTATTTTTCTCTCAATGAACCCTCCAGGGCTCCGTACGAAACAACCGAAAATAAATAACTTTTACAATGACAATACTTCTTGGTAGTGACCTGTCAATCACAAGATAGTCCCGCCTCAAAGCATGACCTATTTTATTCTCTTTATTACTTGAAACGGGTCTTCAGTTCACATAATGAACATCAATCTGCATTGAATTTATCAGGACCATTTTCATTAGGTAATAAATCAAGAGAGAAATAGGCTCATTTTCTCATAGACTTCTAGAGAAGTGGACTTCTTTTTGAACCAGTGGAGTAACCTTTGATTTAGCTAAGCATTATTATTGGTGCCTTTGTATTTACAATACAGACATGAGAGTGCTATCAACATTCAAGTCTGGGAAGTCTGGCACTTCTTCCCCTCAAGTAGGTCAAGCTATTAAAATATATTTTGTAAAGATCACCGTCATCCCCGCAGAAGCATTCATGTGAAAAGCATTGACACATCCTTAGTTATGCTATCTAACCTTATACTACAGGAGACTTGCAGACAATAAGACTTATTAGAGTTTATTCATTTGCGCTTCAAACATTCTGGTTAAAGCTCTGCCTTAAAGTGGACCTATCATGCTATATTTGAAACATATATTGTAGGGCCATACCTATATAAAACATGTCTGTGAAGTATTTTTTTAAAATACCAAACAGATCATGCATTTTAGCCAAGCCTCATTTCGCACTATTTGCTCTTTTCCAGCCCTGTTTTTGCAAGGGCTGATTCTGCTTTTGTGGCAGACTACAGCGCCACTTACAGGCCTGGCATGCACTACAGCGTCTCCAGCACTTTCGAGCGGTCTCTCATTCCCCTGATAGGTGGAGAGTTGCCC
Organism: Pseudochaenichthys georgianus; assembly: GCF_902827115.2. Lineage (NCBI taxonomy): Eukaryota > Metazoa > Chordata > Actinopteri > Perciformes > Channichthyidae > Pseudochaenichthys > Pseudochaenichthys georgianus. The sequence goes on from NC_047526.1 coordinate 20,683,756, forward strand.
ATATAGGCGGAGCACCCCTTTTCTGACGTCAGAACAATTCAAATAATAATCAGCTCCGTTGCAGCCCCGTTTTTGGGTATGGAGGAAAAGAGAGAGGGTTGTGTTTTCTGACACTTGGTGAGTTCCCTGACACACCGGGGACACATATTCATGCATAAAAGACGTACAAAAGTGCATTTTGCATAATAGGTCCCCTTTAAGTTAATTCAGGTTAAAAGGAGCAACAATGATCCACAACCAGGGACTGTTTTTGCTTACAAGAATGGCTTGAATTGGAGTATATCCATCCTTTCTTAGGCAGTCAGATAAGACTTTTCTGTGCAAGCAGCCAGTGTGTTTGAAGTACTACTTCCCCAACGTTTAGCCAAGAACCGAATACTTGGTGAATGTTATTTTGGAAGTAGCATCTAATGGTGGTGTTGGATGGAAAGTCAGAGAATTACTAAAGCCCTTGCAATTTATCCAAAGTACCACATTGCATACATGTATGTAGATATTTTACTTTGGATTGACAAAATCAACAAACTTCTGAGAGTGAGGATGATAGCAAGCTATACAAGGCAATATACTGTAGACTACTGACTGGATACTGTAATTATATGTATAAGAACTACATTTCTTTAATAAATAACTGCATCAGTGTAATAATAAGCAAAAACAATTTTACAATAAACTGGATAAACTAAGGTGAGCTAGATTTACTCTTAAGTACAGCATCTTATACCAGAGCCTCTGCCTTAGGTTCCCCATCATCCCTCTAACGTGAGGTCCCTCCGTCCCTTGTCAATTTCCTCCGTCTACACCAGATAGTGACTTTGAGAGAAACTGTAATTTCCAGGGAGAGGCGAGGAAACCTTCTCAGTAACGGCACAGCCTGGGGCCTGACACGCAGCTCCTCTGCCCAATGCTCAGAGGAGCTGCCTGTAACCAGAACCATACCTGACGGCCAAAAGAAAAAGCAAGGCCATGAAGGCTAATGGTGGGTGGAGCCCAGTCACAAGATATTCACATCCACCCTTGGGTTCTGGTTGCAGTGTACTCCAGGAAGAACTAAGATAGGACTGAGCTGCTGGGATGTGTTGTATAGGTCATTAATATGTGCATTGATCCAGAGGAGACACATCATTAACAGGCCATCATCACCACTTCAAATGTCAAAGATTACACCAAACCCATCTTGCATCATGACTCTATGAAACTCCCTGCCATCTTTCTCACACTTTCACAATTCAGTGAATCTAAAGCAGGAAACCTTCAAGTTTACCGATTTACCTATAGACTTAAGGATTTGATAAATAAAATATGTATTTTCTACAGCTATAGTGAGGCCAACAAACGTATCTGGCATATTTCGTTTCAGATTGATTTAGAGCTGTTTTAATAAGAATTATTGGATTAATATTCCCTGAGCTGTAACACCAAAACAGGGTGTTAGTGCTTTTTAGTACTACCAGTTTCAATGAATTCCGAGAATATCTTTCTGGGTATCTTTCTTTTTCCCTCAAAAAGACCAATGCAAATGTTTGACCCCTCTTCACATGTTCAATATGAGCTGTAAGCAGTTCAACAACAGTACATTTTCCTTATAAGATTGCTTGATTTTAAAGGTCACCTATTATGCAAAATCCACTTCTTCATGTCTTGTATACATCAACATGTGTCCCCTCTGTGTAAAGAGACTCTGAAAGTTCCAGGAAAAAAGATTGTCTCTCTTTTTGTCCTGATCCATTTATATAAAAACCTGTCTGAAAATGAGCTGATCAGATTTTGTCCACTTTATGATGTCATAACGATTTTTTGGCTTTTGTAACCATTAGCCAATAACCACCCAAGGTCACACCCCACACCTTATCACCTGCATCTCCTCCTAGAGCACCATTGTGTTCTTTTTAACCAAACATCTCTCAGTGGGGAGGGGCTCCTTATTTTCATCTAAAGTAACAGACAGAGAATCAGCACTTTTGAAACAGGACTGAAACAGAGGGGATTATGGGATGCTACAATGCATGAACTGTTTGGTATTTGGAGTCAAACACTTCAGAGACATGTTTGTATTTATCTGAGACCTGTAATATATTGATGAAAAACAGTATAATAGGGGACCTTTAATTATTTTCCGAGTGGAATGAAAAGCAAAACTAAGGAGTCTTATCAAACAAGTGCTATAAAAACTCCATGACGTTTTTATCCAGAGCAGATCTGCCCAATCAAACTTTTACACAGAGCAGCTCTGCGGGGGTCTCTTGCCTCTCATCACCCTTCACAATAAGCAGACTGAGACAAAATGTCTTGTGCAAAACAACCGACCAAGAATCCGCCCACTACTGACTCTCCAATAAGTTGAGTGGCCCCCCTGCTCTGTGGCGCGTTGGAATGACACCATCTGCACAGGGCTTGAAACGCCCCCTCACTTGAACCTCAGCGGGGGGCGATTGTACTCGCAAGTGATTGCTATGGTAACTACACTGAACAAAAATATAAATGCAACACTTTTGTTTTTGCTGCCATTTATCATGAGATGAACTCAACGATCTAAAACATTTCGATATACACAAAATAACCATTTCTCTCAAATATTGTTCACAAATCTGAAAAAATCTGTGATAGTGAGCACTTTGCCGAGATAATCCATCCACCTCACAGGTGTGGTATATCAAGATGCTGATTTGACAGCATGATTATTGCACAGGTGTGCCTTAGGCTGGCCACAATAAAAGGCCACTCTAAAATGTTCAGTTTTATCACACAGCACAATGCCACAGATGTCGCAAGTTTTGAGGGAGCGTGCAATTGGCATGCTGACAGCAGGAATGTCCACCAGCGCTGTTGCCCGTGAATTGAATGTTCATTTCTCAACCATAAGCCGTCTCCAAAGGCGTTTCAGAGAATTTGGCAGTACATCCAACCGGCCTCACAACCGCAGACCACGTGTAACCACACCAGCCCAGGACCTCCACATCCAGCATGTTCACCTCCAAGATCGTCTGAGACCAGCCACTCGGACAGCTGCTGCAACAATCGGTTTGCATAACCAAAGAATTTCTGCACAAACTGTCAGAAACCGTCTCAGGGAAGCTCATCTGCATGCTTGTCGTCCTCATCGGGGTCTCGACCTGACTCCGGTTCGTCGTCGTAACCGACTTGAGTGGGCAAATGCTCACATTCGATGGCGTCTGGCACGTTGGAGAGGTGTTCTCTTCACGGATGAATCCCGGTTTTCACTGTTCAGGGCAGATGGCAGACAACGTGTGTGGCGTCGTGTGGGTGAGCGGTTTTCTGATGTCAATGTTGTGAATCGAGTGGCCCATGGTGGTGGTGGGGTTATGGTATGGGCAGGCGTATGTTATGGACGACGAACACAGGTGCATTTTATTGATGGCATTGTGAATGCACAGAGATACCGTGACGAGATCCTGAGGCCCATTGGTGTGCCATTCATCCACGACCATCACCTCATGTTGCAGCATGATAATGCACGGCCCCATGTTGCAAGGATCTGTACACAATTCCTGGAGGCTGAAAACATCCCAGTTCTTGCATGGCCAGCATACTCACCGGACATGTCACCCATTGAGCATGTTTGGGATGCTCTGGATCGGCGTATACGACAGCGTGTTCCAGTTCCTGCCAATATCCAGCAACTTCGCACAGCCATTGAAGAGGAGTGGACCAACATTCCACAGGCCACAATCAACAACCTGATCAACTCTATGCGAAGGAGATGTGTTGCACTGCGTGAGACAAATGGTGGTCACACCAGATACTGACTGGTTTTCGGACCCCCCCAATAAAGCAAAACTGCACGTTTCAGAGTGGCCTTTTATTGTGGCCAGCCTAAGGCACACCTGTGCAATAATCATGCTGTCTAATCAGCATCTTGATATGCCACACCTGTGAGGAGGGATGGATTATCTCGGCAAAGGGGAAGTGCTCACTATCACAGATCTTTTCAGATTTGTGAACAATATTTGAGAGAAATGGTTATTTTGTGTATATAGAAAATGTTTTAGATCTTTGAGTTCATTTCATGAAAAATGGGAGTAAAAACAAAAGTGTTGCATTTATATTTTTGTTCAGTGTACATGTGAGGTTTTTTTGAACACCCGTCAAATTATATCCAATGATACCTGAAGAACATGTGATAGTGTGGCTGAGAGACGCTATTGTGCACACAGTACAAAGAAAACTCAGAGACTGCATTATAGTTGAGATTCTTAGGGATTCCCTGTCCTCCCACCTACCCGCCTTTCTCTCTTATTCCCTCCACCAGTGTGAGAGACTGCTCGTATAGCAGTTCACACTGCTTCCACACTTTATTCAGAGCTTGCAAGGAGACAAGAGTCTGACAGAGACGGGGCAACAAAGGAGGGATAAGGGAGAAGGTGGGATGTGCCACACTGTGCAGCGTCTGGAGTGTCACCGCCATTGTGTTGTTCCTGTAAACCAGAGATCTACCACAGCACCTTGCAATCCACATGATGCCGATGGAAGCCGACGTCCAGTTGAGACAGTAAAGAATATCGATGAAGCTAAGTGTTGGGAAAATACTGAATGTACTTTTCCAATATCAGAGTAGCACATGATAACAAAGGCCCAACTGTAACTGTGTACATGACAGGGTGTATATGATTGCCAAGCGCGTCAGGACACACGGTTTTAGGCATATGATAGCTATGTGACAACGATTAACATGATGATTCAGCCTCGATGGAGACAGGCATATGACAAGCATGATCATTTCAATCAATCAACAACTTTATTAATCCCGCAAGGGGCAATTGGGTATGAGCAGCAGCTTATGTCATGTACACAGGCAGGAACATACAAGAAGAAAACACACAGATACACCCGGGAGCACAGATGTGGATAATTCCAATTTACACTATAAATAGTTCAAAGCATCACAATAATAAATAAATAAATAATCAAGTTAAAAGCCTTTTCAAGAATTTAAAGGTTTGAGTGCAGAAGGGATGAATGATTTAGAAAAGCGATTAGTCCTTTGAGCAGGTAGAGCATATCTACGCCCTGATGGCAACAGACGAAATTCATGTGAAAGTACACGACCTGGAGAGTTCAGAATGCTCTCTGCTTTCCGCAGAATCTGTTGGTTACAGAAGGAATTTAAGTCTCTCTGTTTCATGCCGATGATCTTGGAGCAGGTTTTAACAATGCTGTTCAGGCTGTTCCTGTCTTTCACTGTAAGGCTATAGAATCAGCAGATAAAAGAAAAACAAATAAGGCTCTCAATGAATGCTTGGTAAAAACAACAAAGAATGAAAGGCCTGACAGAGAAAGAGTTCAGTTTGCAAAGAAGGTGCATTCTCTGTTGACCCCGCTTCACAATACACTCAGTATTCACATCAAATTTGAGGTGGTCATCGAAAATGGTGCCCAAGTATTTGTATGATGTGACAATTTCTACCTTGTCATTGTGTATGATGCACTCCTTAGGAACATCCTTGTGACGTCTAAAATCAATGATCAATTCCTGGGTTTTAGAGACATTTAAATCCAGAAAACTGTCATCGCACCAGGAAATAAAATCGGCAAGAGCACACACTCGTGGCCTGATTCTGAGCCGCTAATCTGAACTAAACATTGTATACTGCTTTGAACCGGCATCTTGTGACTATACCCTCTCTTGTATATAAGCATGTGAAGGACACTGTTCGAGGTACCATATGCTCTGTATGTGATGATACTTCCATTCTTGCAAAGATAATAAATACATGTATCCTGATGAAGCTCAAGCCGGTGACGAGTGATATTTTTCTGATACTAAGCGTCCAAAATGCTGCAACAGCCACGGTCGTCTTACACTTATGCACGACTCGCTAATGCCTTTGAATATCACGCAACATCTTTTGTCGTTTTCCAAAAAGCTGTGGAAAACGACAGTGGTAAGGCTCAGTTAGAAACTCCTTAGTCTCCTTCAGTGCAACCGGACGACGAAAAGCTCTCAGGGGAGCAGTCACACTCAGCCCACTCGTTGCCATGGCGATTACATGTCAATCAAGAAATGGCAGGGGCTCTCTGCATTAGATTTGACACCCACATTCAGCCGCTCTCAGTCTCACACTTCCCTTATTCAGGCTAAAGCACCAAGGCAAATACACATAAACATACGTAGGTGGACTGGAGGTCACTAATCATGTCAGGAAAATCATCCATGCTCAATGGAAAGGATTTGTTTAAAGTAAAAAATAAATATTCAGTTGGCTTGAAATCATTTAGCCTCTTCGTTTCTTTTTTAGATTTCATTACGTACTGTATATACTGCTGTCTATCTGTTTTTCAATATTTTCCATGTACTCTCGCCTCTCCCTCTCTTTGTCTCTGTGGCTCACACTGTGCTGCTGAGTCTCAGTGGGGCTGAGCAAAAGTGACCTCGCAATCAACTGCTAATACAACTGTCAGCGCCTGCTGCCCACCAAGGCTCACCGGGGGTAGGTCTGGGAGAAGACGCAGGGAAATGGGAGATAGAGAGATAGAGAAAGAGGTGACTGTATGAGCAGAAATGAGTGAGAGAGAAAAAACAAAAAGGCCCTGGAGCGGAGAGAGCTGTAGCGTGGTGAGCGTGGTGAAGGCAAGACATGCACAGTGAGACAGAACTTATGTCAGTGGGTGAGCAGGAGCACAGTGGGCTGCAGAGACCGACTGCTCAGACCGCTGTGAGTCACCGAGGTCATCGTGTGACAAGAAGGCAGGCTGTAGCATCAGGTCAGCAGACAGGTGGACGGCTCTGAGGAGGCGGTGTGTTCTACCACCGGACACAACAGGGCGCACCTGCCACCGTGCGCTGTGGAAAAACAGGTGCAAATTCACCTAGATACGTGTGCTATTTGATCTCATCTTGGTCTACATCATCAACGTCCACAAGCATCTAGAATCTGTGGGACCTGATCCCCTTTTTCTTTTTACATAGGACTACTTTTAATCAAATTCAATTCAAAGGTTTTATTGTCATATGCACAAAGCTACACTGCAGAAATGGCAATGAATTTCTTCTGACCTGAGCTCCTCCAACAATGCAACATATATAATAAAATACAAAAATACAAGATAAAAAGTATTGCAAAAAGTCGATATACATGTCAATAGAATATGGGATATTCAAGAACAGAATATGAAATTAAATAGTGTAAATTAAGACAAAATTAAATGCGGTTTATTGCGGTGATAACTATTTATATAAATGTGTATATTGGAAGATGACAACAGGTTGATGTGTGCACACAAAAAATACAAGCCACTCCAATCCAGCCACAAAGTACTCAAGTCTGTACAACGGACTACACAAATATGTGTCATATTCTAGGATGACTTAAAACTGTACCAAACCTCTTTCAAAGTGATATTCCAATAAAAAGATGAAGAATGCAATACACCTATTTTCCAAAACACAATAGGACACTTGGCACCAGATTCTTCTTTGTAATCCCCCCAAAATGTCTAAAACAATCTATTAAACTTTATCTGAACAGCTCCACTTACAGATCATACAGTATATTCATCCCCTCACAGTTCAGACACTTGGATAATGAAGTGTCCGATTTTTTTGTTGTAATTCTGATGGGCAGATGCTGTGCAAAGAGCTAATTAAAACTGCACTGGGATTTCAGTGGCGAATAATTAATTTCATTATTACTGTAGCTTCAGATGATCTGTTTAATACTTCTCACTGTAGAACAAATGAATTCAGAGAGTCCCGCAGACAGAGCATTTTTACAATCCTCATAATCAACATCCACCGAACGCTTTCCTATGATCTCTTCGTCCTTTCTTTGTTTTTCTCTTCTTCAATGATACACAGATATTTTCCTATTATTATTTTCTCTCTATCGTACACAGATTTAGAAAAAAAGCCAGAAGCTTTAATGTGAGGCTTGTTAATAACTAGTTGGACACTTTGGGAAACCGTGGGCAAATGAATGTTTTGGCTTAATTCATTTCACAGTGTCTCTGGCAAGGACAGGAGTAAATTAAACCTGACGCATCAAATCATCATCAAGCGTCCAAATCCAGGGAGGAGAACGCACTAACACACAAGCCAGCCTGCACACACACACAAATACACACATACCAAGTTTACATCCCTTCAGGGGACATTACATTGACTTACATGCATTTCCTGGAGAATTATAACCTTAACCATAACCAACACATGCCTAACCCTAACCCTTACCCTAACCAAGTCTTCACCCTAAAATTAATGATTCCCCTCATGGGGACCTCCCTTATGTCCCCATAAGGGACCGCACACGTGACTGTGTAAACAAATGTAGGTCCCCACAAGGATAGTAATGCTAGGTCACACACACACACACACACACACACACACACACACACACACACACACACACACACACACACACACACACACACACACACACACACACACACACACACACACACACACACACACACACACACACACACACACACACACACACACACACACAGCTGAAGTGTAAAGATGACCGTACAGCATATAAAGCATTTGGCTTGATATATAAATGTAACAGGTATGTGTAACCTTGCAGATTGTGGAGGCATAATATCAAAACTCAGAGGGAATATAAGTGTGAGTGAGCCCTTTCAAATTCCAAATTTGAACCATTTACTGAAATCATTTAAATAAATCACGAATATACAAAATGACATGGCCAAAGACTTCTAAATCTAAATTGAGAAATTGCCACCCTTTTCCATTTGTCTTTGGTTTTAGTTAATGATTTACAAAGATGTATATTCTACATGTGTGACAGAATAATAAAATGCATTAATGATTAATATCAATGTTTCTTTAGAAGGAAGGCACTCAAGAGTCTCGGCAACTTTTTTTGTTGGAAATCGGGGGTATAAAATACTTTGATTGACGCTCTAGTGTGTCAGATCCTCTGTAATATCTGGCCTTAAATGATTATGTCATATTTTGGTTTAAAGAAAATAGTCACATATTTGATTAATAAAGTATAGGTATAGACATTTATCAAAATGTTAACTTTAACATTTGGTTTGTCAAAATGTTACCCAGACCCACATTTAAAGATGTTGTTATTCATGCTGGTTTAAAAATGTATTCCTTACCGATTGGAAACTGCACAATTTCAACTTTTAAAGCCAACTTGTTTGAGAAGTTCTGAAAATTCTCAGAAATATGGGAAAATGAGCATTTATGCTACAATGTGACCTCTGGCCTATAGTTGCTTAGAACGATCGGTTGACCATCTTGTGAAAAGATCGACTCGTGTTTGCAGATATACCTAAGAATAGCCAATATCTTTTAGGCTAGCTCCGATTTAAAGCAAGAATCAAGGCACATAAGCACTGAATGAGGATGGCAGAAATACTATAGTGTTTATTACACTCAACTCAGAATGCTGAGGTGAGATGAGGAGAAAATAACAATTGATATGTTTTAAGATCACCTTCAGCAGCTTTACTATACGAAAAGGTTCAGATGTACAGTAGCTGTGCTTATAAGGGTTTGGTTAGAGCGGCCTGTTCCAGTAGTAGCTATGTGATCCTCTGAACTAAAATCCTGATGAAAAGCAGCCTTAAAGTCTCCATTTTGGTGACGTCCTCCAGGTTGAGACTGCACATAGGAGCATAAAGCCATCACTGTGCAGATAGGATGTCTGCTGTGAGCCGGTGGAGCATGACAGTTCTGCGTGTTGCTCCATGTGTTGTTACATTCACTTGTCTTCAAAGAGCAGAGCTTTGTGCCCAGTGGGAAGGTGAGAGAGACGAGAGCTCCACCATGCAAAAAAGACAAAGACCAGTCTGGAATCTCTTCTGGCAGTGAGGGGAAAAAAGCCAGAGGACAAAAAACAAACAACCACCTCTCTCTTGAACATTAACGGTTTGGGGAAAGCCTCAAAGTCCTGCACTGAAAACACAATATCAAAAAAAGTCCAAAAATAAATCAATAAACAGACACTCAAACATTTGATAGTGCTGCTTGATTTTGTATTCCCAAGGACCAGAGAGTACAGAGGAAAATCATTCCTGTGCACTTCGTCGTTTTTTTGTGCCAAACACTCAGATAAATGTTGAGCTTGTTTCAAAAGGCTCCATGATTAAACAACATGCTAATCTCCCGCGTTCTGCATAAAACGACACAGAGCATGAATCCTCTTATTGCAAAATGTGACGAGAGTCAAACGCAGTGGCGAACCGTGTCTATCACAACTGGACCTTCTGTAGACACACACACCCCCCGCCGCCGCCCCCACCCCCTCCGCGGCATTATAATGTCCGTCTTTTCACTGAATTGTCGTCTTGAAAAGGGTACTCACAACAATTCCGCAACAACTTCCGCTTCACCTGTTGCACTTGTCATTTTAACGTTAAAAACAATAAAACGGCATGAATTGCTTCGTCGCATTCATCTAGATCCTCTGTCTCGAGCCAGTTAACTAGCGGGCCTTCTAGAGCAGTGATTCTCAAATGGGGGTACGCGGACCCCTAGGGGTACGTTGGGGTACTGCAGGGGGTACGTGAGATGAAAAAAAAAAAGGTTAATTAAAAAAATAATCTTAGTAAAATAAGTTAAATAGAAAACACAATTTTATATAAAACATTCCTAGAACCACCAAGGGGGTCCTCATATAAACATGTCAAATGTGTGTATTGTATTTTATTGTTTTTCACAATAACATATTAATTAAATTGAAAAACTCCTTGGAAAAATCTGTTTTAAAAAAGTGTTATGTTATTTTATTTCATGCATAAAATGAAAATATCCTCAGTTTGTTGTAATGCATACCACGAAGGAGTTAATACATCACACACTGAGGGAACATCACTATATTGTAATTATTTATATAGGCTTTTTCAATCAAAAATGTTCGGGGTCGGTCAGGGCTGAGAAAATGTTTCAAAGGGGGTACACTACTGAACAAAGTTTGAGAAGCACTGTTCTAGAGTACGCTGGAACCGAGGGGAACTCTGAAAGAATACGCCCATTGGCTACAAATCAATATATGATTGGTTGATCAAACTGTCAGTCCAAACGTACGCTCTCATTCAGTGCAACGGCCAGGGCATTCGATCAAGGATGTAGAATACCTTGCATGGTCCGAGAAGGACAAACAAATCAACGTAACACTGTAATATTACAGATCATCAACACAGATACGATTCTCATTTATTCATTTTATATACATTTTATTTATATAATTAAATCGATGTTTTGTTTGTTTTATCTGAGAGTTCCAGGGTATTCTCTGAATACCTTGAAGGCCCTGACGGTTCGCCACTACGTAGATACAGAAGCCACAAAGTGTTCAGGTAAAAAGGGCAACTTTATAAAGAGTGTGAAAAGATGTGGTTGCCTTTATCTACTGAAAGAGGTGAAATGTTGCATGTGTGAGAAATAAAAGGAAGAGAAAGACTGAAAGTGAGTTTGTTCCGTTTGTTTGTCCTTGTCCAAGAATGAGCAGTATATATAATATAGCAAATAGGCTTATATATATATATATATACATTTCAATCAATCATCAGATGTAAACTGTCTCCAATGTTTGCATCCCTTATATCATTTTCTTCATTCCCAAACAACCTTCTCTCTCTTAAGAATCAGCTTCTTTAAAGAGCTATTCCTGGTCATGTGTGTGGCTTTTTATCCAAGCCTGTAATTCATATGGAGGCGATGGAGTTGCAGCAGCAGTTTTCAAACTGTTATGGCCCTTAAAGGAATGCTGGACTAATCCACTCAGACACGGTGGCTGAAAATATCTCACTGACTCCATTTCATGGTGAAAACACTGCAGACCAAGTCCAACGTAGAACAATGATCATCCCCATTCTGGGCACAAAATGACACGCAGAGCATTCTAGAAAAATGATTGTTATGTGTACATATACAAGTATCATTAAGAAAATGCAGTTCATTTGATGTGCTGTGCATTTAAGGTCAAGATTGTCTGCAAAAACTTAGTGTTCAGTTATTATTATCTTCTTAATATTATTCATGTTACCTCATCTCAACTCAGGAAACAACCTCTTTCAATGTTTTAATTTGGAATTTGGTATGGCTTTGTCTTGATTTTATACCTTATTATTTGGTAAGTTTGACTAATTGCTCAGCTCTTGTTCTCTTGTTTCCCCCTCTTTTCTTCTTTCTGTTCAGCACTTTGTCAATTCTGCTTTGACAGGTGTTATACAAGTCAACTTTGCATTCCTTTAAAATGTATTTCCACTCATGAGGACCTGAATCTATAATAATCCGATCAACACTCACACCATGTCTTACTGAAGAGCCGAACTATGCACCAAAGCATCAGATGTTTGACACTATACCATACGAGATGAGTCAAAACTAATGGTAGCATAAGGCAGAAGAACATTCACACCTCCTATGCACTCACACTCACACATTTACACGTATTCTAGCTGAGAGGCAGGTGGCTGAAGTTTTATATAGGGGCATCAACGAAGGAGTGACATCACTGAACTCTTGCTTTTGGCCCGAAGCTTGCAGGCAGTTCATTTGCAATTCAAACAGGAGGGAGGAAAGAAAGCAAGAGATGAACGAAGAATAGAGTGATAGAGGAAAGGAAGAAGGAGAAGCTGGAACAAAAGGGAAGAAACGAGAGAGCAGAAAAAGACAGAGAGGTTTAAGAGTTATAACAAATAACCAGAAAACTAAAATCACAATTTGGTGTGAACCCATATTTCTGAGCTGATGCCCTCTCCACTGTGATGCTAGTAGCTCTCCCTCAAGATCCCAATGTAGCTCTCCTGGGTTGCCACGGTCACCTGGAGAAAGGAAAAAGCCAGCCAGACACGACCATGAGGAAGAGAGGAGGGGAAGGACAGTGAGGATATTGTCTGAATATGGGCTGTCCTAAATATGATGAGGCCCCAGTATCATGTCAGCCAGATCAGATTGTCTTTACAGGAAATGAACACTGTGAATCAACAAAACATGAGGATTCAGAATGTAGTATTTTTAAGGCAATAGTTGGGAAATAGGCGCACATTCGCCTCGTCACCAATATATAGATATGAAGTCTGATACTAGTGTTGTATCTGTATGTTTCACATGAAGTGAGAGCCAGGAGATGACTGGCTTTTTTTATGCTACAGTGTGACCTCTGGCCTATAGTTGCTTATAGTTTTTTTTTTGTTGCTATAAAACTATAATCTATGGGAAACAGCTAGCTTTATTTGATCACAAATCTCAAATTAACATGTTATATGTTGTGTTTCATCCGTTTAAAAAAGAAAGTAAAATGGGCAGGACATCTTCTGTCTTTCTGCTAAGCTTAGCTAACCATTTCGCAGCTTTAGTTTTATTTTAAACATGACATTAGTACCATTTTCTTTAGTGTACGTCCTACAAGTTAGCAAATAACTGTCCTTGTTTCCCAAAATAATAAACAATTATTTTCTGCATAGTAGATATAATTCTACACCTAAAACAAAGATATTAATATTTAATGTTATAGCACAATTTGCTTTGTTTATGTTTGCATTTCAACCACGTTCTGACAAAGCTACAGCGCCATGTATGACTTAGTTGTTTCATAGTGTCGTCATGGTTTTGTCATAATATTTTTTTGATTCGCATATTAGGTATTAATTGACACCTGGCTTAGTGAGCTGAGACGGCGTGCACGATAAGATGTTATGAAAGGATTGTGCTCTTTTGACTTTGCATGAGGCCTATCTTCACATTGCTCATTCCTCAGTGAGCCTAACAGCTCACTAAGCAGGGTATCACCATGCAGATAGGAGAATGAGGAGAGACGACTGAGAATCCCTGTGAGTGTGACACCGTGAGGGCGAGAGAACTAACGGGCCTGTTCAATTATTTATAAGCAGAGATTGTCTGTTTATCAATCTGACGCCTGGAGCGTCGGCCATGATTAGACTCAAAACAATGGTGGTCCTCTCTGAGCTCTGAGTGTGTGTGTGTGTGTGTGTGTGTGTGTGTGTGTGTGTGTGTGTGTGTGTGTGTGTGTGTGTGTGTGTGTGTGTGTGTGTGTGTGTGTGTGTGTGTGTGTGTGTGTGTGTGTGTGTGTGTGTGTGTGTGTGTGTGTGTGTGTGTGTGTGTGTGTGTGTGTGTGTGTGTGTGTGTGTGTGTGTGTGTGTGTGTGTGTGTGTGTGTGTGTGTGTGTGTGTGTGTGTGTGTGTGTATTATCCTTTGAATTAGGATTTGTGAAACTCTTAAGATGCTTTCTTGGACATTTCGCCTATAGAAATTTGACCAGTAACGCATACTTCGTGGTAATCTGGTGAAAAATCCTTTATTTGGTCAGCCTTTATGACATTTTTTGCAAAAGACTGACATCAATATGAAAGTGCCTACATACAGTAACTGTTTGTGTTTTACTGCGTTTGCTAATCAAGTTGTTTTAATTATCTGGAACATATATAAAGTTGCATTCAATTATTATTTGTTTCTGTCCCCTGGCACATTGAAACTTTTTAAAGAAAATATATTGTTAATATTCATTATAACCTCAGTATTTACTCTTTTTAGGCCTTCATTTGAGCATACAGCTCCAGAGGAAAATATCCGGGTCCTTTTCATTTCCTGATTGTTTGACTTCCTCTGCCTGCTGCTTGTTTTCCTTCCTCTCCTCTCTGGCAGGTTTTGTTTTCGTGATCTCCTGGGCTGAGTGCAGCTTCCCACAGATGTATGTGTACCAACATTGTTTTGACTCAAGCTGAAAAGTGTCTGACAGCCGCACTGCGCTGCGTCGTGGGGCCAACTCTCAGTGGGACCTGCAGTACAAGCAGCCCTTTTCACAAAAAAACGAGTTATTTGATTCAGTAGCTATATCAAAATCTTATTTTATCCACCTTCAAATGTTGGTATTAACCCATCCAATTTTGCACCATTTGGTATTGATTCGCTCTATGGTGTGTATCTTTTCGACAGACCATAAACAAGCCTGTGAAAAGCTGAACATCTAAAAGAATGGCATGAAGCGTTGAAAGCAGAGCCATTTAGCCACAGGTTGACTCGCGAATCAAGGTGTAACAGTTTCTCGCTGAAATTAGACGTTGTGTCAGAAATAAGGGGCAGAAGTGAAGAAATGAAAAAGATGGTTGAATGTAGGAGATCTGCAAATGGGCTCAGCGGGGAGTAAAAGAGGGACGGGGTGGAAGGATAAGGGAAAGAGGGAGGGGTGTTGAGTAGTAATGGGGCAGGAGCCAGATGCTCCAGTTTCCTTGACAGAAAGGGAGGTCAAGTGCAGCTTTATGTGAAGGCAACACAGGGAGTAGAAGGCCGTCTAACTACTGCACATAAGGAGAGGATAAGACGGCGCAGTGTGGTGTCTCCTTCCAGGACAGATGGAGGAGGATAAAAGGCGTTATGAGGAGCCTAAGAACATTAATAGGTGTAAGTGATAGGGAGGGATACAAATAAAACACATGTTAACTTTGCAGGGAGGGCAGATGGTAATAGTGTTGCCTGAGCTTGCAAAGAGCATTAATGGATGGAGAGGAGTACAGAGGGAACACATGATCGTCTCAAATTGTCCATCTGGGAGTAAGGGCACCACCTTATTCAGGAGAGAGTACAGGAAACATATATAAGGAATACATATTAAGAAAAATAGCCTTTCCCTTCACACTAGATATCCTCTGGGCCCAGGTAATGATTTTCTCTAAGCAGAATATACAGCAGCATAATGTGAAAACATTAATCACACAACGTGCACAATGTT
Source organism: Pseudochaenichthys georgianus (assembly GCF_902827115.2). Taxonomy (NCBI): domain Eukaryota; kingdom Metazoa; phylum Chordata; class Actinopteri; order Perciformes; family Channichthyidae; genus Pseudochaenichthys; species Pseudochaenichthys georgianus. Next base: position 20,699,448 of record NC_047526.1, read on the forward strand.
TTAGTTGTGAGCTCTTCAGAACGAGCTCAAAGGGAAAGTTGCAACAGGGCAGAATTAGATTTGTGTTGGAGATAACAGACAGCTGTAGGGAGAATTGAATTGAGGCAGCCAATATATAATTGCCAAACAGAACTAGGCCCACGCCACAATGAACAAACAACAGACTTGAAAGTCAATAAATGCGACATCAGCCAAGTTCCAAAAGCATGCAAGCTACAACTGTAGCAAGTTGAAGAGAGCAAACATGTTAACATACTGAGAGGCAATTAGGGAAATACTCTGAACCTGGTTAATACGTGTCAGATAAACAGAGTTTGTGATAAAAGTCAGCAATGTAATGAGAAGAATCACAAGAAGGGGATACCCGGCCCAAAGATAAAACTGTTTTCAGCCCAGTGAGTGTTACTCATCTTGCGTAAATGTAAAAAAAGTTTGGGATTTTGCGGTTTTATTTCCCAGTTATGCGGCCTGCTGAATATGCACTGAGTTTATTTCCAGCTTGCCTTGATTACGATTTCCTGCTCAAGCCATAGTTTTTTATTGTAATCGTTTTTTGGCACAAGAGAGACGTTTTGTTCTAATACTGTGAGGCACTAGGTACAATTATAACCTAGCCTAACCTTATTCAGTCGTTTTAAACATCCATAACACTTCCAGACTCCCATTATGTCAGTGCATTCAGCCTTTGGGACATTGGTTCCTAAAAAACCGCCAACAAATATAAATAAAACTGGGCACTGTAGCTTTTATCAAACATCACAAACACAGGACTAAACAGTGCATTTATGGGGGACTACTTTCAGCTGTGGATTAACACACATTTAATGCTCTGGTGAGTATTTCTGGCAGGAAGACGGTGTTTGTGGGATTCAATCAAAGTAAACTCCAGTGCCCATGCTTATTATAATAAACAAACATGCAGTGGTGTGGCTCACTGATGTGTTTTTAATAGTTTTAATCTGTGTGTGCAATGGATGACTTTTTCGTTTTTCTAGCCAGGGGGAGGGTGGCAGGAGTTCCTCGTCCACGGGCTGCACAACCTCTCTCTCATCTAAGAGCCCGAAGAAACAGGACATGGACATTTCTAATTATTCCGTGTGAGACTGCAGGAGGTTTATGAAAAAACAGCTACTCTCTGCTCCCCTGAGGTTTGGTTTTGTGTGTGCACGTACACATATCTGTGTGACCTGCATACAAATCTCTGTCTGGTAACCCATCTGCTCATGTGCTTAATATTCCATCATGAGTGCCGCCTGTCTCTGTCTGTTGACCAGTGCTGAGAGACAGCAAGGGGGCAACATCGGGGGGCTTCAGGCTTCTACTACAGCATATTGTTTTGTTTAAAAGACAAGCCGGTTAAATCAAGCATCATCATCATCGTGTGTTTATCCTAATTTATTCTCACTGGATTTAAGAGTCTCTGCAGCACCAGAAATGTGATTAGAATCGCCCTCGTGTTAGCTACCCATTTATTTAAGTGCTTTTTACCTTAGGTTTAGTCACCAAAAACATTCCATTATGATTTCCATGATAGTTTAAAAGGTGTATCTGCCTGTTTATCAAGCACTGAAACGTGTTTGATTTCAAATAAATCCAGCATGCTGAGTCAAACCTGAATCGGTTTTCTGGCAATACTCTCTAATTCAATAACTCAGCTTGAAGTCAAATCTTGATGACTCTCAACCAAAAAGAGCAATTGAATCTCCTTTTTATGTGTCATTTATTCTCTCTTTATCCCCAGCTGCGAAACGTTCCCGAGAAAGCGGGCTCTCTTTCGCATTTTGATAGGCTCCTCTGCCGCGTAATTGGGGGTTTTCTTTAAACGCCAGCTTTAAAGGTTTGTCCCCTGTTATCAGTGCTAATGAGAAAATGAGTAGTGTGGCACAGATATGTTCCAGAGCTACAATGGAAGTGTAATGTGCTGTCAGTAAATAACACACAGTGTAGTCTGATGTGTACCTTAAAGGTGGGGTATGTCATTTATTTCAGAAACACTTTTTGTTATATTCCATGGAATGCTCTTAACATCCCGATAGCAATGAATATCTTAAGTGCTTTGACAATAAATACATAAATAACTAAAATAACGGCTAAAGTAACTGGATGGCCTACCTGCCTGTCAGCCTTCCATCTGTGCACAAACTTATCTCGTGCCCTCATTGGTCATGTCATTCATGTGTGTTGGAGGAGGGGCTCTGTAAGGAAGTGGCAGATGTGTTCTGGTTGTGCATTTTCAAATTCTAGCGCACTCGAGCTGGTTTCTCCAAAATTACCTACCCCACCTTTAAGAGAGATAAATGGCTTCTGACTGTGCCTGTGTGCTCTTCTCATCTTTTATTCTCAAATGCATTCGAGGGACTGGTATTTTAATGTTTTTACTATAGAAGGAAGTGTGGAACTTGTAAAACACATTTCCCTCATATGCTTTTACAACAATGGGAAACAATTGGATATATAAGAGACATTCCCACACTAATTTACTCTGCCAATAAACTGAATGAGCAGCCCACTCCAGTCCCAGCCGTCTATCACCCATTCTCCTCTCTCTAAAGTAGAGGGAACAAGATGTTCTCATATTTCGCCATTTTAAACTCTCAATACATAATCATATGGAATGTCACCAATTTAGCCAAGCCTTCATCGTTTCCCTTTTGTACCCCGTCAGCTGTTTTCCTTTTCATATACGGGGCAGCTGGTTGCTTTGTTTCATCTCAACGTCTCGCCTCACTGCGTGTACAAACCTTTTTTGGCAACTACAAGCAGCCCAGCCAGCCAAGAGAGGCTTTAGTCGACTCCTTCCCAGTCTGAATTAATATTTACCAGGCTGGGAAACAGAGGCAGATGTCAACCGTGAGGCGATTTTCGTCGCGTTGCTCGGCGGTGAGCCCGCACTCTTGTTCTGGATTAACGTGTAATCCAAGCATCAGATTTGTGGTGTCAAACATTTCGTACAATTGCAAGCCATTTCTTTGGCTGCTGCAGAACTGGAGAATTCGTCAAGAGATAAAATGGATTTACAGCTTCAGTCATGTTATAATAAGAAGAAGGTATTCGCCAGAAATACTATCACTGTGGTGTCATTTAACCCCTGCACATATGGAAGATTAGCAATTTAATAGACTGAAGTGCATTGCTTCTTGGCACTTAAGTGGAATATATTAAATCGAACAATATCACAACCCACACACTGTCTCCTCGACAGAAGCCAGCATTGTGAAAAACAACACCAATTAACAAACACATTTTCAGTAACTCTCCAGAAACCCACTGCCAGCTCTATTCATTATAATTGACAACTGTACTCAAATTATTTAACTTAATTTCTTTTTAATTTAATTTAACTCAAACCAAAAATACACTATAACCAAACAATAATATAAGTTGATTCCACCCCTTCAATATACAATAAACAACCAAGTGTGCACTGAACATAATATTAAGCCTTATATCTTATTTCAAAATATCAAAACAAGACCCACATCTATCAGATTTCATTGTGGCTCTGGTGCTGTGCACAACATCGATGTGCTTGCCTCAGGCCTATGACACCCAATGAGTCAGAGTTAATCAATGCAAACTCATGTACACAACCTGTGTGTTTCATTTGGCTGGTATAAGGCTGCATGTTGGTGAAAATGCCAATGAAATGCAATAAAGCCAGAATGTCAGCACCAGACAGCTCCCGAGTCTTGTTCAACGTATTGCATCTGTTGAGTTTTTAAACAAACATCAACTGGGTTATCCAAAAATGACCACTTTACAAAGACCCCTGCAAACTACTGTCCTCACCGACATCTAATCAAAAGACATCAAAATGGTTATTGATGCCCAGGCTGAAAAGAAAAGGTTTCAATAGAATAATAGATAGGGATGTTTTACGCAAACGATGTATGGTCAGAATAACTGCATTTATTGCATATTGCCCTTGCTAAAAGTGGATGGACTTTCAACAAACAATTTAAATACCAAACAGGCCAACTTGATCCCAACTTAAATCTCCAAAAAAACTGGATCCTACATTTCCCACAATGCATTCCTATAATACATTTTTAATACAGCCTTCATTAATACCCCACTTCTCAAGCTCAAGCCAATGTCATCACCAGCTTTGTCTTTTCAACTCCTACAGAGCAACAGAGAAAATGACACAGCTGTTTCCAGATGTACTACTCACTGTGATAAGTGTGATGAAGTACATGAGTGAGTGCCCCTTTAATTATGTGGTAGTTTAACCACATTCAAGTGTTTGGTTACTGTTTTGTTTTTTTAAATGCAGGACGTTGTCAGTATTTTTTTTAATAATACAGAGAAATATAAAGTCTACTGAATAGATGTCGATTCTCAGCAGCCACTGAGCAAAAGAATGCCAGAAATATGCTACAATAATTATTACAGGAGACAACACCCAACCCAATTCTGCTGGGATTTCCTAACAACAAAGAGCTTCCAAAACTTTCTACAGGGACTTCCTTGGGGAGCCAAGATGGATGCATTTGTTTTTTAAGTCAGATGCTAATTTGGGTTTGCACTGATTAAGCTGTCCATCGTGTCGCCTCTTTGTATGTGTGATCCGCTGTGTGCCTGAGCATATGTGAGTGGAATCTGTAAAGCTTAAGAGGACACTGTCTGAGAGGATGACGGGACAGAGGTGTGGAGAGACTGAGACAGAACGGGATTACAGACGAGAGAGGGATCCTCCCCGTTCTGTCAGCAATTGACAAGAAAATAACTGCAAAACAAGCTGTCATCGGCTCGGTCCTCCGGTGCACAGAGGGAAGGCAAATTGAATGAAGAAATGAAAATAGGCTTCAGTAATGAGGCAGTGTTTTGGACTCCTGTCAGCACTTCATCTTCTTATCTTATATTAATGATGGCAACACATTTCAAAAACAGATACTGTGGCATCTTGTTAAGAATGCTGAGGACTGGCAGTTCCTTTGAAATCCTGTCATTCCCCGCATGATGAAGAAATATGAGAGATTCAGATAGTGAATTGCACCATATACTGGAACTAAAACGTACTGTTTAATAAATATATTCATACCAATTAATACAATGTAAATTGATAGCAGATGCTGCCTATTGTTATTCTGGACTCTCACAGTGACTAACAATCTCCATATCAAGTGTTGTAGGTTGTGAACTCTCACTAAGCTGACAAGAGCAGCTTTTGACCTTCGACCCCACACCAGCATCCAGGCAGAGGATGTCCGAGGGGAGACAGTGGCCTGACAAAGATCCCCCGCCCAAAGCTTGGTGCTGTCACAACATAGCCTACACACCAACACATTATCTTTCATTAGAGTTCTTCATGAGCAGGTTTCTATGCTGCTATCATACTGTAGGTCCAGATGTACTACTGTATAGCTGTAAATCTGAAGCTAGTCCAACCGCTGTACTGTGGTTTGCATGGTTCTAACAGGGCTGCCAACATTTGAGTTCAGCTTGGAGTGAGATTTTTTTTGGGTGAACCGAAAAAACAAACGTTCATGTGTGCAGTGTTACAAATGTATTGAACATGTACAAACTAGGGTTTCCCACGGGCGCTACAGTGGAACACGCACATCCACAGTGTACCCGCGACTCTAGGCTCGATAATCAGCTCACAGCATATAAAATGGTATATGTAAGCAGAGGCAAAGTGCTATTTTACAACAGATTTTCTTTTTCTCTATGGATATTTTACAAATCACTCACCTTTTAAACTGTATTCTTGCTTTACTGTCATATAGTGTTTCATGACTGTTTTTCATTTATTCTCATAAATGGTGACCAAACCGTTTGAGACCCACTGAGATAACTAGACTAAAGTTATCTAAACAGAGAGTCCCTTACCTCACTGAGCTGTAGTTATCTCTCAGTCTGACTGGACAGAGCTCTCCCTCTCATTGATTTAGAAACAGCTTCTAATATCCGTTAAGCTAACCAGATGCTAACAACAACAATGCAAATAGTGAGTTTGGTAGAGATATACTGTATAATAGTAAAGTTATTTAAGATGATGCCATAGTTATTGAAGATTTAGAAATATTCCCCACAATTATTCAAAAGCATATTCTTCCAAACTCCTTGCATGACACACAGGAGAATATTAATGTGTGTGGTGAGTTTGTGTAATAGTGATTGAATATTATTGTATTCTCTTTTTTCGGAGTTGCACTTTGCACTCGTTTCTTCTCCGGCTGCAGATAGAGACCAATGTAATGTGTCCAGCTCGGAGGACGGCGCGTATTGGCTTTTTTTTTATCAAAATGTGATTGTAGTTGATTGATAGTTCGTTGTCAACCTTACAACGGTACTTAGGTGTCGTCATTTGTGTCTGAATAACGTTTTGTTCATGAGTTATTGATCCGTGAAATCAGATTCTCCCAATATCGTTCCAACTTTACTGAACTAAGCCAGAAGACCGTCTCATTTCGTAGACCGCTCGGTTTGCTGTTCATTCACTTTATTTGTTTTATATACATTTATTTTGGACGAAAACTTAGCGTGAGGAAAGGCAAGTGTGGCGTGAGTGCGTGAGATATGGGTTAATTGCGTGACTCTCACGCTCAATGCGTGAGTGTTGGCAGCCCTGGTTCTAATATCCTGGAAAACATTTACTTGTGTCCCACTACACAAAAGTTAGTAATTTAACAACATCAAACAAAGGTTTCAAACCACAAAAGAACCGATTCAATGCTCACACCAATGGAATAGCATTCATGTCCATTACAAATACATTTTCATGCCACAACAAATTATATTGCTTAAAGCCAGCTTTTTTGATCAAGTGTAATGTTAACACAGAAATACCTAAGACACAACAAAGTCGTTTCTTTTTTCAACCTTCATAAAGGAATAGTTTGACACTTTGAGAAATGTGGTTAATAGCTTTCTATGTAGCTTCAGCTAGCAGCTAGTTTAACTTAGCAATGTTAGCATTATGTTGGAAACAGCTTCTCTGTACAAAAGTCACTATTCTCCTATAAACAGCACCTCCAGGACTCAATGATTCAAATGTTATTTAATTGTTGAATTAGAAAAAAGCAATGCCATTGTACAGATTTAATCAAACCAAATAAAGCGTGTTCGTTAGTGAGCATCTCGAAAGGCTATTAGATTGATTTTGTTAGCTTTGGACAGAACTAGGCCAGCTGTTTTCTGGTGTGTCCAGTTTTTATGGTAAGCTATAGCTATCCTTCTTGTTGCTATAAATTCACTTCTTGACTTTCGACATGAGAGAGGCAATCTTTGAATGCCTCTGCCAGAAAGCAAATATTTACCAAACAAATTTGAACTACTGTGTTCGTCTTTAATCTGATAATGTGGCTGCTACAAAAACATGGACACAATCTAGACATCAATCTTACACAAAGTCTTCTTCAACTACACCAAAGAGACATAATAAAGTACATTATGCATACAGGAATGATTGGAGGCATGACCAAACATCTAATGTGCTAGTTAGATGATGTGACTCCAGAGAAGTGTGTTCCCCCCACGCTGCTGCTTCCTGTCCAGTGACACCACAGAGAGATGTCTGCTGACTGTTAGGAGAGGTTAGACATCTTGAGATGCTCTCACTTTACTTTCACCAACCACCGTAACCACCAACACAACACATTACTTTGACATGTGCAACAGTTCCCAGCACGCCACATATCTTCTTACCACTACAGTTATGAGCAGAGTAATCAATTGAACCACACTGGAGTAAATAAACTTGAGCCAATACAACTGCAGGGAAATCAATATAATAGCCTTCAGGTGTAGATTAAAATGAGTCTGATGAGGAATGCAGAGTAGTCTCATTCTGGGAAAACCCATCTTGACAGGGGATGAACGGCCATCCACTAAATTAAACCTGAACATAAGAGTGGAGATGTTCTTTTCAGCCAAAAGGATATTAGGTTTATTTTTAGACTAAATTGTGAGAGTGGATATGTAAAACTGGATAAGGTATTTCATTTAGGCTTGTAGCATTTCTTTTAGTTTTAAAAGGTAATTTCAGTTTGGATTTTACTCCCAGTGTATACATGTGAGGAATTTAGCCTGGGGCACACATGTTCTTGTGCATTAGACTTAAACACAATCATGGCATACACAAGCCATTGGCCTGATGAAGAGCAGAGGCAGCTACCTATACACAAACAACAGAATCAGTGGTTAGTCTGTTGCACACAAAAACACTACAAAACACTATAAACGTCGACTGAAAACCTAAAAGACCAGATGGAATTATGTGAGCCCTTCCTATGAGTCTTACTGTGTGCTGTTTTACATTTGTTAAGCCTGTGGCTGTCCTCTCAGAGCAGCCATCATGCGTTACTTTCTTTCCATTAAATGCCAGCCACTGCGTCTGTCTGCACCAAAAACAACTCGCAGCTTCCACTGAGCAGCCCAAATGGAGTAGAAGGGCTGCGCACACCACTGTCACATTTCACTAGGAGGCTGTAGCCTCTACATGCCACAGATTACGCGCAGACACGTACACCATGAGTATCCCCTCGGTCCCCAGACGCATCAATGTGTATGGTCAAAAACCGGATTTGGGGACTATAGATGTCGAGCGTCGCCAAGGAGTCGATGACATCATGTCTGAGGGGGGAAGATGTAGTTTTGTGAGCTGTGAAAACAGATGCTCGTCTGGCCTCTAGTTGCAGAGTTGGAGTATTTGACGCGGGGAGGGAGAGGGGGTGAAATGAGGCAACCGTGTGCACTGCGATGTGAACGGCGCGCCTGACGCTCACTCAGACACTCACACACACACGCACGCACGCACGCACACATACACACAAGCTGTCGGCTACCTGTCTGTCTTTGAACAAATAGCCCTCTTCCCTCCCACACAAGCGCAATGGCGCACTGTGATGAAACAATCACAGCGGTGCTAAATCTGTGCAGCTGTAGCAGTTTGGTCTGCACACATTGGACGAGGGGCATGGGAATTGTTGCAAAGCGTGTAGAATTTGTATTTTAAACGCATGCATGTTTGACAACACACAGTGGACACTCTGAGGCGAGCGTAATGGCATCACCACGGTGCTGCTTTTCACCCCTGTCAGCAGCAGCGGGTTATACCAGGTGACAGTCAGGAGGAGGTTAGAAGGCTGAGAGAAGGGATAGAGTGAGAGGAGCTGGGAACATTGTGCTTTGGACGTTTTTAGGTGAACCAAAACTTGAAGTTTGTCTTACCTCCACACTTGTCCCAACTGAAAGATGTGTATGACGGTCTGCCAGACCCAGACAGAGAGGAGGCAACACCTGTCTCTTTGCAGACTTGAAACTCTCCGGTTACTCAGCCCCTCCACGGAGCCCAGTCCTCCTCCAGTGTAATCCTGCACAAACCACCTGAAGCTCAGGATCTGGACCAGGACCGAGGGCACCAGCACGAAGAACAGGGTCAGGCCTGACCACAGGAACTCCTCCTTGTGGTAATAGTCGATGGCCAGCCACAAATCGGTCCCCACGTCCCAGAAAAAGACCAGCAGCGCTAGGATGATCCACAGGCAGTCCAGCCAGAGGCGCTCCTCGTGCGGTGGCCGCGCCGAATCTCTCCCCTTCCCCTTCCCCTTTCCCCGGAGGTAATGCAGGCAGGCGCTCCGGCAGCCCCAGTAGCACGACGAGGTGTGGCAGCAGTGGCAGATATGGAAAGAGCTGCTGTTCCGATTGTCGTCCTCTCCCGTCCCCACCACCTCGTCCAGGTTGTGCAGCTGGGCGAAACCGGTGACGACCCCGCGACCATCGGATTTCGCTGCCATCTTTCCCTCTGATGTTCCCACCTCCTCCGGCTTCCGGGGTTCGTGACGACACTTCCCTGACACCTGTTTTGCACCCCAAATGTTGGAGCCATCTAAACGCGGGGTGTCAGTGCGTCGCCGTCCCCGGATAGCGCACCAGTGGCGCCACGGACGCAGCACATCTTGTCTTCCTCTCCCCCTCTACTGCAGATCTATTCCCTACTTTTGGCAATAATCCAATCTAAAAGTTCAAACTATTTATTTTGGAACTCGTTTATCCGTCTGGGGTCGTCCACTGTTGTACCTGTGCATTCATCTAATTTCCCACTGCGCAGTCTTTTCCCTCTCTGCAGCTCTCCTCCAGCTGCAAGTCGAGTGCCATGAACAGACCGTCCCTCCACTGTCCCACCCCGACGTTATTAATCCCCCCCACCTCCCTCACTCTGTCTCCCTCCTCTCTGTCTCTCTCACTTTTTCCCTCTCACCATGGTTGCCATCTAGTGTCTCGTTTGAAGCCCCCCAAAATATGCAGGAGAGACTGCATGCATGCAACATGCCTCATCTTTATGTTTGAGCATTTCAATCAGCCACAGTCACACACTGGGGACACTGTTTGTAGTAGGAAGGTGGAACAAAAGCATTAAGCTGTGCTACTGAAAAGAGAAAGAGCATTCCACCCTGAGTTTAATGCTCCATAAAGGGTTTATAATTACCTTACTGTGCTTTTTAGTAATTGTATTGTCAGTATAGTTGTAAAAACATAAATTACCTTTTAACAATCTGAATGAAATGAACTATCAAAGTGAATGTTGGAAGTATATCTCTGCAATGCATGATATATATGTGTATATATTCTGTAAAAGCATAGTCAACCCAGAATATCAAGAATCAAATATAGGTGGTGAAAAAAGGTGGTGGACAATATTGTGATTCTTCATATCAGCCAACCCTATAGTTCAAAGTAATTGTAATGGCATGCCACTACAGCTATAGGAGGCTTCTACAAGTCCTCTGGGTAAAAAATGGATCTATAGGTGAATCCATCGATGGTTGCTATAGAGACATGTTGGGTTTTCCCTCTTTTTCCGCAGCATTTTCTCAGCAGGCTTTAAGGGTGTGCTGTAAGTGACATTTTCCCCTCGGGTTGCATTTGAAAGTAAAGTAAGTCCACTGCAGGCTCAACAACACAGTGATTAGACGGAGCCCACTGAGCTGCCATGCAGGGTCACATCCAGTGTGAGAGTGATTGGATCATGTCCGCCGCCCCCCCACTGCTCTGCTCTCCTGCTCAGATGCAGGATTTGATGAGAGCTGTCCGGTGCTGAAGCAGTGCCGAACCCAAGACAATGGAAAGATTAAAACGGATTAAAACAGTGTTAAAAAGCACAGGATCATTAGTTAATCATAATCAGAGTGACTGACACGTTTGTTTTATACAATTAAAGTTAACCAGAAACACCCCAACCCACAACCTTCAGGTTTATTGTGATAATATTGTTAACTTGAGTCGGATTCATTTGGTCACCCACATTAATTCCAATCCAAACGTATGTGAAGACTGTAACTAAAATGTCTTTAATCAAGTATACGACAGTAATCATGCCACCATAAACCAACAAAATGCCTGGATTAAGAATTGTATGCATTTCAATTGATTATATTACATAACGTTACTTGTTAGACGCTTTTATCCAAAGCGACTTACATTCTCAACACTGTGGGCAATCCCCACAGGAGCAATTTGGGGTGAAGTGTCTTGCCCAGGGACACAACGACATGCTGACTGCAGCGGGGTTTGAACCTGTGCTCCCTTGATCCGAAGACCAACGCACTATTCCACTGTGCCACACACCTCCATATATGTTTATATATATCCATATATATGTTTATATATAGCTATTTATGGCACTTTTCTTTTCTACAAAGTGTTCTTGTTTGTATTCATCTAAAAATGATTTAACAACATATGTTATACAGAAAGACCTGTGTGTATTTTTTACTACAAAAAGTATGATTTCCTTTTAACAACAATGACACCAACTCCTCTTCCCTCACTCCCCCAATGCTCTATAAAATCTATAAATATGCAAATATTTTTTTGAAATATAAATCCGCAGTTGAATGTGCTAACCCATCATTCGTTGAAGCTCAAACATCCAAGAGAAGAATAATAAACCACAATCTTTTTTTGAGTTCCTAACATTATCAACATGTTCACCTCTGCTGGTCTTGTGAGTAATGACATATATCACATTGGAGCGAAATGTCAACACATTACAGAGAGGTAAAGCATGAATAGCTGCAGGCTTCTCTCTCTTGGTGTGAACTGCCAGGGTAAGAAATGCTATTGGACCAGTGGGGAGTAGCCCAGAGCACATTAAGTCACTTAATTATTTCTCATTGGGTTCATTGGACCAGTTCTCTGGTCTTCACATCAAATCACCCATATGTTTTCTTGTTAAATTACAAAACCTTTAAAACACTCGTTTGGAGCTACACTGAATCTAGTTTTTCTATCAAAATTATTACCGATTTCCTGCATAAATTACCAACATCTACAAACATGCTATGTCACATCTCTTACTTTCATTTCTATCAAGGGTGGTAAGCAGTGGAAGAGGAAAGAGCTTTGTTTCTTAAATGTATCAAAAGTCACTGTGAGCAGCAAGACAATAATAAGGGTATACTGTAGCTGTTCCTCCCGGGAAGATACCGGAGGAAAACAGTCCTAAAATGTGATCGAATGCACGCAAGATAATTTTTCAGATCAGTTAGGCCTCCTCAATGCCTTCTGTGCAGCATACTTAGATCTAATATCCACAGCAAAGGCCTCGCAGCGATGAAAGAAAATCAAATCAGTTGACATCAACTCAAATTATAAAGCACTTTTTAAGCAAGTTGTCACAAACCGCCTTAGAGGGCCACAAACAAACATTAGCAGGGCAAATGCAGAAGCACACATTAGATGAGGAAAAAAAAACCTAAGAGGCTAAAATGAGGAAGATGATAGGTACATCCATCCAAAAAACGTTTGTCTATTAAATACATAATTTGTGGGCTAAATAAATACAATAGATTCATTGATTCTTTTAAAAACCTTGTATCATGATATTGCCTGTGTTTAAAATAAGAAAAAACTGAAATGAAAAAGGAAATGAAAATTGAAAAACAGCTGTCATGCTTACAAGGTTTACAGCAGTACGTCTGTGGAAGGCGCTACATGTGCTTCATTAATGAGAAAATAAAAAGTGATACATCTATTAGGAGCTTTTTCACAGTATTTTTGAGAAGTGTTAAGAGTAGCTGTAAATGTCTCAATAAAAAACTCTTTCTGTGACACAAACAACGCTGAACAAACCTAGCCAAGCTGTAATTTAAATATATACTGTAAACCACAACAAGTACACTCAGTACCATAGCCAATACAGCTCTAGTCAAATAAAAATCTGAACAAAAAGGAAATGTACTATTTGGAATCAAATCAAATCAAATCAAGTTTTATTTATATAACACATTTATAAACGATTTTTGGTCGAGCCAAAGTGCTGTACATATAATAAAAATAGCCTACTTGTAAGATACATAATACCATTTGTGAACACTTGATGGAGCTTTAATTAAAGAAATAAAGGAAGTTTCTCAGAGAGCCTATGCAACACATTTTGAAATTAGACTCCAAACCCATATTTATGTCATCTTCCGCGGTGACAGACTTCTCTGATTCACTGGACATGCACGAAATAACATCGCACTATGTAAGAGAATGAACATTAAGCAAACCATCCACAACAGAAGGTTGAATGAGTCATTGTCTCTACAAGAAACAGGATGAAAAGCATGGGTGAGTAATGGTTTCGGTCTGGGCTCAAGCTGCCAATCCTTAAAATGTTCTGCTGGATGATGTTCCTAAATGCTCGTCAAATATGTCAACATCTGATCTGTGTGATGTAAGCGAGCATTCACATTTGGAAACTCAGAGATAACATCATGATCAGTGTGACATGTTGTAGTTACTCCACCAGATCTATGAATATACTTTTAATGGAACATGTAGATTCGTGTTGGACAAGATTATTAAGATTTTCCTTGAATTCCTCCAAGGCAGAGAGAGCTGTGAAGTGTTATCTCTAAACATTCATCTGCTGACATGAAAGTTAACATTTTATCACTGAAGCCTTTATAAGTAAATCATCTCCTCCTGCACAGACATATTTGTTTTAGCACCCTGTTAAATAAAACATAGAGGTTGGATCACTCTATTGTGTCCTGCGTAAGGCTGTGAAGTGAATATTTGCTATGAAAGCACATTTTTTTGTATCAGCGCATCTTCCTTTTTTAAAAAGCCACAGCGAAGCAACTTTTCCTCAGAGGAAGGGCAGCTATTTGGTTTGTAAAGCAACGTCGGGTTTCATTTTCAATTGAGCTCAGGCGTCTGTACATGATGTGGGCTGGGAAGGCCCAGAGCGAACCATCTATTGTGAAGCGCAGACAGGCTGCAACTGAAGCAAATACTGCACTGCTTTGCAATGCATTACTCACCCACACATACATACATACATACATACACACGCACGCACGCACGCGCGCGCGCGCACACACACACACACACACACACACACACACACACACACACACACACACACACACACACACACACACACACACACACACACACACACACACACACACACACACACACACACACACACACACACACACACACAGAGATGTGTCTGAAACAAGCCCAAGCCATCTGCTCTTTCAGGCCTCCTCACTCTGCTAAGAACTACAGACAACATCCTCAGGCAACAACTTTTTTCTCACAAATAAACTCCCAGCTGCTATTAGGGAAGCCGGCTCTCCTATGATCTTCAAATAGACTCAAACTCAATCTTTTTAGGAGTGGGCGTAGCTTTCTATTTTACTTTAGATTAATCAAGTCCTTTTTTCAGGGTACCACACCCTCAGCTTCACCAAGCTGTATACTCTGCTATATCCACCGAGGGATTGATGTAACCCCTACACCACCTTTCTGCCTAACTGCTTTGTAAAGAGCTGAAAATGGTCTTGTATCATTGGACTGATTTTACAGATATCTTAACATGAGATTTATAGTTAAAATATTTTTGTATCTGACATTTAATGCCGTTTCCCAAGCCATGTAAGGAGGCTTAAGTCTTTGTAATCTCCCTCTCAGATGTTATACCTTCTCCATGCTGCTTTGCAATTGCTTGTAGGTCAAGTAACATTGTACAAATACTGTAATTGGTCATTTGTTGTTTATTCATTTTTTTCTGTGGCCATGATATGTTTGCCTACCAGTGCCCAATCCTTTTATGAACCTGATTTAATTAAATTTGGACTGCCAGGTTTGCTGCTTCCCAATAGTTATTGATAGGTCACTGTCATCATGCGGGCGGCCTGTCTGACCAACCAAGAGCTTTTAAATCATTCAGTTTGCCTGAAGAGTCTGCTTTGATATCGGGGGGGTATTTCTCATGCAGATGAACCGTTCAGATATCCTGGTGTTATTGAATTATGGGGACATTCAGATCAGTCCTTAAACACCATGAACCTCTCAAGATTGTTCAATGTCACCACCTTGTGTCCTTTTTTAATATGGCTAGGGGTTTCCAACAGCTGGGGAGGAAAACATGGATGAGCCTAAAATGTAAAAGCAGCTTCATATAAACAACAGAACTTGAGACTTTAGTGCCATGGAGGAAATATGTTGTTCTTCAAATAATTCCATTACATAAATATCTATATTTCCCTTAACAGAGTAACTAAGTACAGCTATTTACTAATCTACGAGATGATTTAATGACAAATACTCAACTCTTTAACTTCAAATTCTATGGGCAATTTAGACTCGACTACCAGGATGAATTGAGTATTCCGTTATACCTACATACATTGACATTTTGGTTTTATTGCATATTTTTGGTCCCATTTAGTCCAGAATTGGGTTTATAAACGCGTATTTAACAGTAGCCTACCGTTGATATCCAAAGTGACTGGGATGCACACAGTATTATTATTATTATTATTATTATTATTATTTTATAAAGAATAATATGGGGATCTGCTAATGTATGCAGATTATCCTGAGTGTCACAAGTCAGTTGTTTCCTGTCGGCTTGTTTATGTGAACGTACCAGTCTCGCCCATTCACAAATATAACGAAAGAGATTCAGGTAATTGTACGATTAATCATTTTATCTTAAACGAAACACGTAAATTGTTTCACTGTACACTTAAAGTGTGTGTAATGTTGTAATTTCGAAGTGAATATAAACATGTCGGACGATGTACACGGTGTGACACGGCTAGCTAGCTAACTAAGGTTAGCCACTTCATTTCCTGAGTCGAGCTAACTTGAGCTAGCTGACATGTTATTGCCGCATTAAATCATGTAATGTTAATGGACTTACATGATGTGTTTATTTAGAAGCAACACAGCTGGGCTAACGTTAGCTTGTCTCAGCAGTAGTGACGTTAACTAATAAGCAGCGTTGTCAGTATGCTTTGAAAACCATCATCTTGTTTCTGCTGTGTCTGCTGTCGTTTCTTCAGGTCAGATCATGGAGTTTGCAGAGCTGATTAAGACCCCCAGGGTGGACGGGGTGGTCTTACATCGGCCTTTTATGCCCACTGTGGAGGGAACTCTGTGTTTGACTGGCCATCACCTGATTCTCTCCTCCAGACAGGACAACACAGAAGAGCTGTGGCTGCTTCACTCAAACATTGACTGCATAGAGAAAAGGTGATCTTTTTATTTACTGTTTTGGGTATTTTACACCTTTTTCCTAATTTGTGATTCAGGCAATGTAATGCTCACACTAGAGTTTCATTAGTTATGTTAAAAAGACACATGAAAAGGTTTGTGTTGTGCAGTGCATTTTGTATCATTGTTTGACCTCTTTATAACACCATTGTGAACACTCATCTAGGTCACCAGGAAACTATTTGGTGAAGTAATTTCAGAAAAACATCCGGCTGTGAAAACACCCCAAAAAAAGACAATTCCTGTTATTCCATGCAACAAATAAGGACATTTCACTGCATTTTTTTTCCTTCTGTTTTAGCGTTATGCCGGCTCTACTTTTATCTACTTTTGAAGTGGAAAGAGGATCTGAAACTGCTGTGCCAGAAGTTTCAATCGGAGTGTATCTTGTCACTGCAATGATGGATGTCGTACACTCGGGTTCCGGTGGTTGAGAGTTGATTTTGTATGAGGGAAAAAGGGCAAGAGATTAAGAATTAAACTTAAGCTGTTAAGAATCTCAAACAAAAAAACTCCTCTATATCCCCAACATAACTATAGGAGCAATTTCAAGGGGCAAACTATAGCGCTGAGGCCTGAGCCTTGGTTGAATTTAGATTGGAGTATTACTTAAAGCACACAAATCTTTAGGTACAGAATAGATTTAAGTTCCAGGAGGAACCCCAACCTCTACAGTGTTTTTATACAGGGACATTTTGTCCTTTTTCACTTCATTTTTAAGTTCATGTTTTTAATCAAATCTTCCGACTTCCCTATTAGATTTGCAGGGTCTCTGGGAACCATTATAGTCAAATGCAAAGACCTGAGGGTGATCCAGCTCGACATCCCTGGCCTGGAGGAGTGTCTCAACATTGCCAACTCTATTGAGGTAAAGAAACACAACGGCAAAATATTCACTTTTACCTTTTTTAATGTCAATTCTGAATGTGTTCAACTGAAACACATCCTTTACTCCTCTCTAGGCTCTGTCCACGCTTGATATACTCTCCCTGATGTACCCTTTCTTCTACCGGCCCATGTTTGAAGTCATAGAAGACGGCTGGAAGTCATTTCTTCCCCTGGATGCCTTTAAAGATTTGGAGACGATGGTATGGACTTGATTAGTGGCAAAAATGTTCACACTTAATATTCTTCAAGTCATCTTTTGTACCCAACATCTGTCTTTTACATTGTCACCATTCCTCTTAACAGACAGATGAGTGGAGACTGAGTGAAGTCAACAAGGACTTCAGTGTGTGTCCATCGTACCCTCCTCTGGTGGCAGTGCCCAAAGATATTGATGACGACACGCTGAGGAAAGTAGCTAGCTTCCGTCACGGTGGCCGTTTCCCAGTACTGAGCTACTACCACAAAAAGAATGGCATGGTGAGCACCTGGGGAATTGCCTTTTTATGATTTCTGCTGCGAGAAAAGTGTGGATTTATTTTGGCATGTTTTAGTTTTAATTGTACGGAATCTACTTTCAGGTGATGATGCGTTCAGGGCAGCCTCTGACTGGCACCAACGGGCGGAGGTGTAAGGAAGACGAGAAGCTGATCAATGCCACCCTGCGGCCGGGAAAACGTGGCTACATCATTGATACGCGCACAATTAACGTGGCCCAGCAGGCCAAAGCTCGAGGTGGAGGGATTGAGTCCGAGGCGAACTACCCCCAGTGGAGGAGGATTCACAAGGCGGTCGAAAGGTGAGCGGCCATTAAGGGCTCCATTTGATCCATAAAGTGATGAATAATATTTGTGCAGAGTTCTACAAGCTACTGTGTTTGAATGGAATGTGATACTGACAGGGATGATGTAACAAAGTACGATTATTTAAGTATAACTTTGAGATACTTAAGTAAGTATTTCTATTTATGCTACTTAATACTTCTATTCCACTATGCTTTGGAAGCCAGATTTAGATTTTTAGCTTTTACAAAATACACTTTATTAATAAACATAGTATGATTATATAAGTAAAGTTAAGATATTCAGCAGCGGTAAATAAAGTAATTAAAATGTGCCGCACTCTCATCAGCTGTGTTAGACGCATTAATGCAGTAATAGTCATAATCCAGTAATTTAATATGATTATGGAATTAGCTATTACCCATAAGGAGTACTTTTACTTGCTTAGTTTGTTTGGATGCCAATGCTTTTGTTCTTCTACTTCAAGTAGATTTTGCATGCCGGACTTTAACTTGTAACTCAATATTTCTACAATTTATTTTAAGAATTTAGCTACTTTTCTAAAAATAAATGTGTGTAGTAACACCATTGCATACTGATACCATTTGTAAAAATCAAGTTTTTAACATTTGTAAACTGATATTAAAATATATATTATTTAATCAAACGTTTTTGGTATTCAATATTTCTTTTTTTCAACAGCGATAAAATGAGTCAATAGAAAGACCTTCACTTCAGACCAAACCTCAAAAATAAACATCAGTCATTTATTTGAACTTTGCGACTAATGTTTCATTTGCAGATCTAACGTCCTCCAGGAGAGCCTGATAAAGCTGGTGGAGGCGTGTAACGACCAGTCGCACAGTATGGACCGCTGGCTGAGCAAACTAGAGGCTTCCAACTGGCAGACCCACGTGAAGGAGATCCTCACCACCGCCTGCCTGGCTGCTCAGTGCATCGACAGGTCAGGGAGCAATGTTTCATCTGCTTTTTATACTAATAAACCAGTAATATGTTTCACAATAAATCTTCTTTGTTCATACTGACTCACTTGTGTGTGTGTGTGTGTGTGTGTGTGTGTGTGTGTGTGTGTGTGTGTGTGTGTGTGTGTGTGTGTGTGTGTGTGTGTGTGTGTGTGTGTGTGTGTGTGTGTGTGTGTGTGTGTGTGTGTGTGTGTGTGTGTGTGTGTGTGTGTGTGTGTGTGTGTGTGTGTGTGTGTGTGTGTGTGTGTGTGTGTGTGTGTGTGTGTGTGTGTGTGTGTGTGTGTGTGTGTGTCAGGGAGGGGGCATCAGTGCTGGTTCACGGCACAGAGGGGGCCGACTCCACCCTGCAGGTCACCTCTTTGGCTCAGATCATCCTGGATCCAGCCTGCAGGACCATCAGAGGCTTCCAGAGCCTAGTGGAGCGAGAGTGGCTCCAGGTACACTCATGGAACCTCCGCCCAAATATTTATCACCCTTATGATGTATTAAAGGTCCCCTATTATACTGTTTTTCATCAATATGTTATAGGTCTCAGATGTATACAAACATGTCTCTGAACTGTTTGGCTCAAAACACCAAACAGTTTCTTCCCTGTTTCAAAAGTGCTGATTCTCTGTCTTTTACTTTAGATGAAAATAAGTGCCAAAAATCGTTATGACATCATAAAGTGGCCAAAATCTGTTCAGCTCCTTTTCAGACAGGTTTTTATATAAATGGATGAGGACAAAAAGTGAGTTAATCTTTTTTCCTGAAACTTCCAAAATGTCTTTACACAGAGGGGACACATGGTGATGTATAAAAGACATGAAAAAGTTGATTTTGCATAATAGGTGACCTTTAAATGACTGAGATTTATAAGGAAAGTCATCTTAAATGCTTGAAAATACACACCGTTCTTATATACAAATTGTTATTCATCCAACGGTTATACAATAAACAATATGGGCACAAATAGGGTTACAGAAACATTTGCACCTTAATCAAGTAAGCATTTTATCATCATGATGGGTGTGTTCTTTGCACTCCTTCTCCTCACCTCTAACCTATTTACTGTCCGTCCCAGGCGGGTCACCCGTTCCAGCAGCGCTGCGCTCAGTCGGCCTACTCCAACAGCAAGCCTCGCCAGGAGGCTCCGGTGTTCCTGCTCTTCCTGGACTGCGTGTGGCAGATCCTGCGCCAGTTTCCGTGCTCATTCGAATTCAGCGAGAGCTTCCTGGTGCTGGTGTTCGAACACTCTTATGCCTCTCAGTTCGGCACCTTCCTGGGCAACAGCACAGCTGAGAGGTGAGTCTGGAGTCTGGTGAGGTTGCTCCACCAGCTTACGTCGGCCATTAGCTTATTGATTTTGTTTTGCCAGGTACACATGCCTTATTTAATGCTAGACCTGAAAATGTATAAAAAGTGTCCATAAAGCTTTTTGCAGTATGTTTGTAAAGTGTGGTTTCACTTAATTTCATGTAACAAAGCATCACATATTTTATGTAGCCTTTGTTCCATATTATGGATCTCTAAGCAGCTACACAGTTGTGGATTATGTGACTTTTGTTCCTTGTAATATCTTTCCATTTAAGATATTTAACTTTTTCATCGTGGAATATGTAATTGTACAGATTTCAAGCCCAGTTTTTACAATCTGTTGCAACCACCTAACATCCTCTCATCCTTTCCATAGAGCCAAACTGTCTCTGCCTGAGAAGGCCGTGTCCCTCTGGTCCTGGGTGAACCGGCCCCAGGAGCTGGAGCGTCTGACCAACCCGCTCTACGAGGCCAACAGCCTGGTCATCTGGCCCTCTGTGGCCCCCCAGAGCCTGCTGCTGTGGGAAGGTAGGAGACAGATACCCCAATATATCACAGATCTTAACATTGTTTACAGTTAGTGTGAATACAGCTGGGAAAAACTACAGATAATCTGCCCTAAATTCTCCTTAGTCTCATCTATGATTACTTTTTTCCCCTCAGGCAGGCCCTCTGTAATCCCACCACAAGGGAGAGCTATTGGTTTCACCCTAGTCGATGGTTTCACCACTGTTACATGCTGCAGCATACATACATGTCCCATTTACTTTGGGCCCTATGTTGAAGACATAATTACAGCTGTGCAAATATTTTTATGTGTTTAAGTTTTTTTTTTTTTTTGGGACGTTTTCAATTTATGTAACTTATATACACATAGAGAATAATAATAGATACAAAAATCACTACTTTTGAAGAAGTGAAAACCAAAGCAAGCTTAGTTGCTTAAAAAAAAGTAGGCAATATGGTATGTTATTGTATATCATTATCATATACAACCATATCCAAAAGTCACAAAGAAAATCCACACTGCTGTACAAACTTAACATTCATAATCTTTTTTACCGTATTACCGATTTTCATTTTCAAAAACGTAAACAAATAACAAATTATTGTTATTAATATTAGAGGTTTCAAACTTTTAAATTCTTCTTAGTTTTTTTGTATAATACTTATCCAATTAGATGACCTTCCGACTCACCACTCCCTCTGTGAGAATGAACTATCAATATAACAAACTTTTCTCTGTGGATATTAATATTTAATATTGTTGTTGTTGTATAGCACACAGGTATAATAAAATAAGTAAATGTTTTTAGTCTGAAATACTGTGCGAGCTGTTTTTAACCTTCCAGCAGTGAACATCCACCTTGGCTCCTGAACTATCACATGTGGCATGTGGCCTTTTGGCTCACATGACCCTCTCGTTTGGCTCTTGAGACCTTAACATTTTGGACATTGCTCAGATGGCTTCGCAGGCACCTCGTTGACGTGTTTGCCCGCCATTTTTGTCTTATTATAGGTCGCACAGAAGGTGTCCTCACTGGCACCTGGGCAGTTGCGTTTTACTACAAGTTAGCAGTGAGCATTCACGTGCACGCTAATTTTAGTTCTGTGGCACACCTCTATATTTTGTCCCTCAAACAAAACAACAATGTCAACTTATTTTTGTTTTATTTGAGGGACAGGTTTTTGGTTTATGCTCTTAACTTGATTTCAATTCTGCAAAATACTTTTGCCACCTTTTTATTAAAATAAATGTTGTGTTTCAATGCACCAAATGATGGAGCCAGCAGTGAAACAGTGAGGTTTCATTATGCTTCTGCGTGGGCAAAGTGTGCATACTGCTCTTTTCTCTCTTGGTGTCCTTAAGCCTTAAACTAACCTCCATACAAAACACAGTGAGAATGAGATTATATCACGCCGCTGTTGTTCATCCTACACTCATTACAGATTTCAGATTTGTTTCTAGTGATTTATGGTCGACTTGAGTATCCACTGCTTTCCCAACATGTCATGAATTCTGGGATATACAATGAATCCATTACACACAACACACATTTAAAAAAAGTCTGAATAAGTTAGTATCATTGCTTTCTAAGTTGCTTTATTTAAGATGGACAGTGGAAGTTCCTAAAGGATGGAGATGTCTCAAGTATAGCTAACAATCGGCAACTCACACCAAAAACAGTCTCGATGAATAAATAGCCCGACAGGTCAAACGAAATTGCGCTTTTTTTTTTTTTTTTCGCTGAACTGTCCCTATAGGGAGCTTTAGTTTAGAATGTGATAGGGGTTTTCCAAACACAAACTTAATGATTACCTTTTCTTTGGAACTTCAAAGGGATTACGTAGATTACAATAATTGTGGGTTCAGTTAAATTGACTCCAGAAAGTCCCAGTGCAGTCTATTTTGAATTTGCTGACTCATCAGCTCAAAGCAGACGCCATTCATAAAGAAAAGCAGTGTGGGGGGGGGGGGGGGGTGTATGACAGAGGAGGGGTTACGAGGTTCAGGCGAACCTGTTGGAGGGGCCCCCTTCCTGCTTAAAGCCTCAGCCCCTGATTCTATATGAAGTATGAGAACAACTCAAGCACGTGAAATTCAACAGACACCCGGTTTATGTGAGCCTTTGAGAGTGACGCACACTCAGGGGCCAACCAAAAAGCCCCCATGGACGTCCATATCTGTAGCTCTTCACGTTGACACAAAGAGGGACTGGAGCTATGATTAGATGTGTCGTCCATGTTGGCTCACTGTCGTGTCTTTGTCTAGCATTTCAGAAACAGGGATGGTTAAATCATTTCAGTAATGTTTGTTCCACAAATGTACACATTGAGCTCCAGTACCCTGCCCCAATTTCATGTTATAATATGTGTATTATACTTCTACTAATCTGGAATCTAATCCACCAGTAAAAAAATGTAGACAAATACGTTTTTTTTTCTATTTTTACAAAATTTAAATGAATAAAATGACAAAATTATTCGCAAAAATAAGTGATTTCTTAGCCATACGGATTCACAGTGATCTGCTTTTTTTTTACACTATTTGACGATCATCTATTTTGACAGCAAGGGAGTTCTTGGATTTCATCATTTCACAACATTTCCTGCAAACTTGACTCAACATGAAAGCGTTATTTATTGCACTTCTAGAAAAGCTATTGTGACATGATTTGATTTCAATGGATACAGTTTCATAAAGATATCAGGATCTTCCCTCTAGTTAAGACATGCTTCCAGCATACTACAGCATTTTGAGCATTTTGTGTTTATTATTCTCGGTTCAATAATGCTAAACTATCATGGTAAATCGTTCTGTATCCATCTAACTCAAAGCACTCAAATAGCCGCTAGCAAAACTGTAGACTCGTACTGTTGTTTGAGCATTACAGGGAAAAGAGACACCACTTCCTTCCTACCACTCCACTTTACATGTTGTACTTTATAAATACTTCATAGATAATTCACTGTGCTCTCCTCTCTTGTGTCGCAGGAGTGTTTCTTCGTTGGAACCGCTCCTCCAAGTGTTTGGACGAGGCCTATGAGGAGATGGTTCATATCATTGAATACAACAAGGAGCTCCAGAACAAAGTGAACAGCTTGCGCAGGCAGCTGGCCCAGCTGGAGACGGAGGACCCTCTGCTGCAGACGCCTTAGAGAGGAGAGAGGGAGGGAGGGAGGGGAGAGGAGCGAGAAGGGAGAACGAGGTAGAAAATGTGAAAATGTAACTAAACAGATAACAGGCCATTATTTTCACATGTTTGAGAGTATACAAGTCAAACCATTATATCTAGGAGAATGTGTGCATGATTGATGATGGCTTCCTAACAGATGGAAAATGTAAAGGAATGGCCTTAAACACAAATTAAGATTTTCCACTCATGCAATAATCTTATGTCACCCAGTTTATATAACGGAATAGACTCAAATAGTGCCCTAAAGCATTACATTCATAAAGCGTCAATTTAACGCTAATTTAACCATGTATTGTCATTTAAATTAATTGTAAGACACAGAAACAAAAATCACATAATCTCAGAGTCCCCTTAAATAGATTGAAACAATTAGTCTATAAACCAATCAGTCAATCATCCAAAAAATAATTGAAAGCTGTTCAGTTATAAAAAATAAACATTTCAGTAATATTTGAAGACAATACGGCAAACATTTCCTGGTTACACTTTCTAAAATGTCCGAATTCGCTGCTTTTCCATGTCATGAATCACTGTAAATGTATTATCCGTCGGTCAGGAAATTAGAAGTCATCTTGAGGTCTTGGACATTTGTAAAGGTGTATTCGTTTCCCTTTTTGGCATCTCATTACCTAAATGATTTAAAAACATAGTAAGATTAATGACAATGAAACTACCTTCACTGAAGAATTAGTGCACAGCTGTGTGTGCGGAAAATAACTGATCATTCCGAGGAATTTCTGGGCATTGTTGTTTTTCATTAATTTACTACAGGGTACTCGTTTTCACCAAACATACTGCTGAATGTATATTCCACTAAAGCACTGCAGAGTAACTATGGCAACATATAGGGTGCTATAAGACGGCATGTGACTGCTGCACGATGAGATGATATAATAAGCGTAGGAAGGGTCAGCGCCTACTCTACTGTATGTTAATAAGGATCTGACCAAAATATCTTGTGTAGTTATATGGTCATTACGTGACATTCCAGTGAGGAGCACAGCTGGAGGCATTGAGAAAGACTTATTTAACACAAGCTTATACACATTTAGCATTTTTTCAAACTCGGTGTGTGTAATATTAGTCAAATGTGTTTGACATTGATGCAAAAATGAAAGGTCTTGTTGCCACAGTGATGCTGGCCATGTTGGTCAAATGAATATAAGCAAGACTTAACAGAGCTGATGGAGGTTTAAAATATTATTTTTATTTCATATATTACTTTAAAGACCAATCTACATTTTGGTTATTGAAGTTATGTTGTAATTGTTGCTTTCAAGTACATTCTCAAACTAAAAGCGTATCAGCTGTTTTTAGTTCATAACTAATGTCATTTGTGTTAAAGGCCTCATCAATAATTAGGAAAATATAATATATTTCTTGTAATGAGCATACTTTTTGTTGTCAGCTTGTTGAAAACATTAGAAAGTATATGTATTTTTATTATAATACATAAAAAAACCATGCCAATATATCTAAATGATGTCAACTCAAACTGTAGCAGATATCAAGGCTTTATCCAAGTGATCATTTTCTCAACAAATAATGTGTGTCTGCAAAGTTACATTACAGCGCGTCTGTCAATGCTGCCATGGGTGAAGGTAGCCTCCTTAGCATTAGACTAAGAAGAAAGCTTTTTGCTGCACTTTAAATACAAAAAATGGCTGTTCTTAGGTTACAAATCCACAGTGGTCATTCTTGGCCAACTGTGTTTGTTTTGCCAGTAAGATATATATTTTTCTCTGCTGGTGGTCATCTCATCTTCATACTTTTTATCTATTTTGCTTTAAGAATGATTTTATATTCACACTAAACACAACCGATTCCAGCCACTACATTAAGCTGCTTTGTAAAGGGAACGTTGTTTAAAGCTGCATGTTTTCCTTCTGCCAGAAACAGAGAACACCTTCCATTGCTTTGGTGTGTATGAGTGGAACCATTAAGTCAAGCTGATGGTTAGATTTACACGTTTACACATTTCCTATGCTTGCCAATGTGAATAATGTTATTGTTTATTGATTGTAGCTTTGCAACTAAACTCTACTGTGTTTGTGCAATGCCTTACTGCTAAATCAGAACAAAAAATAAGTAATTGTATTACTGCTGATCAGTTGTTTGTAAAACTATATTATTGTTTAAAAGATTAAATGTTTTTTTCAAGTTTTCAAGCCATTAAACATTATAGCTCAACAACATGTTTGATTCTTTTATTATTGAAGTATTTTTACTATATTTGTACTTAGTTAGCAAGTGGAACATTTAGCAGCAATTGAACTTAGATATACCTTAATCATTACAACTCTATGGTGACTAAATGACGTTTTATTGGCCAAATACCAAACAGCATTTTTACATAACATTTCTATAGTGTCACCTGCTTAGTGTCACATGCAGTTCCAATGTATTGGTAGGTCACTTTCCCCTTGTGGCTCGTCCAAAGATTAGTAAACAGCAACCCACCCCCCTCACAAAATATGTTGCCATGCTGTGCCTGCAGAATAAATAGCCCCGGATCAGCTGACTGACGGAGGCATGTGATGGCCGCCAGTGTTTACAGTGCTTACGTACAACCATCACTCTTCTCCTTATTGATGTGGCCTTGGGTTTGTTGCCCACTAATTTAAAGCACTAGGGTATCAAGTGGAAATGTTGTCTCTTTGCTAACCAGATATTCTCAGCCAGGGTTAGACATGGTTTATTATTATACTACAGTAGAAAAAAAGGTGTAATCTCCCAGTTATCAGTTTTTCTTAATATGTCAGTGATTTTTGAAAATAGAAGCAATCTTATTCTTATTTGAAGAAAACCTGGTTTTGATTTTAGTGCCAGTATATCAGTTTACATATTGACTTGTTTTCCCGCTCAGTGATTACAGGCGTGGGTGTGTGCACTCGTCGACCACTCACAGACGAGCACAGATTTAAAGCCATCCTTTTCTCGCCCTGCTCAGATGTTGTCAACAATTTGGCTCTCTCCTATCTACTGCAAACAAATGTCAATGTCAGACACACTGTGTGCACGTCATATCTTTCCCCTGATAAACATGCATATTGATGATTCTGTTAAAAATAAAAGAGTTTAGCTTTACGTGTATTGCAGCTATGTTTATTTAACATATTGACTATAGACGTCGACATGTGAACTAATTTTGTCCTACTTGCTGTTACCGTCCTGCTGCTTTCAAGGACATGCACTTCTGCTGTAGGCTACTATAGTGAGGTTTTGCTTAGACTACAGTGGACATAGAGGTATAATAATCACTTTCAAACCAACAAAACTTCACTTTAAATTCAAAATCCCAAAGTTATATCTCAGGCTTTGTTAAAGCAATTGTACAATGTTTCATAATCTTCATTTATGCAAGTTTAACATATTGCCATTTGGGAGTAGAATTAATGTCCAGCTCCAAGTGGAAAATAGGGTAAACTTGAAATGTATATAGTTTTACCTACATTTGGACACACATACGTACTATTGTATGGGATAGTGGTGGTCTAATGGATAGTGAGGTGGGGTGAAGATCTGAAGGTTGTGAGTTCAAATCCACTAGTGTGCCCTTGAGTAAGGCACTTAGCCCTTAGCATAGCCGTGGGAACATGTTTCAAATGGGGGGTGCTGTGGGGATGACACCAGGGCCGGTTTTGACCAATTTGCTGCCCTAGGCAAGATTTTAGCTGGCAATGAAAAACCTCTACAAAAGACCACTACACTACAAACAGAGAAACGTATTGACATGGTGGACAGCTTATATAAAAAGGCTTCAAATGTATTTAGTATTGCATGAACATGTTTTAATTGGGGGGTGGACTTCACATCCTCTAGGGGGGTCCGGGGGTGCCCCCCCCGTGAAGATTTGTTTTAACATTTTAAAGTAAAATGCTTCAATCTGGTGCACTTTGAGCGCACAATTACTAGAGACTGATCTAGGGGATACAACTCTAAAACACACATATGAAAAAGATCGGTTTGTATTTTAATAATCAAATAAGTATGTGAACATAACCGATAACCTACCATAGCCAATAACAAATACATGTAAATGGTAAATGGTAAATGGACTGTACTTATATAGCGCTTTATCCAGTCTTTAAGACCCCTCAAAGCGCTTTACATACTACATGTCGTAGGCTAATTTGTTTTATTTTTGTGGATCATTTATATCTTATTTTATCAGTTAAAGGTGGGGTAGGTAAGTTTCAGAAACCGGCTCGAGTGCACTAAAATTTGAAAGTACACAGCCGAAAAGAATCCGCCCCTTCCTTCAGACTTCCTTACAGAGCACCTCCTCCAACACACATGAACGCGCAATGCACG
Source organism: Pseudochaenichthys georgianus (assembly GCF_902827115.2). NCBI lineage: Eukaryota > Metazoa > Chordata > Actinopteri > Perciformes > Channichthyidae > Pseudochaenichthys > Pseudochaenichthys georgianus. Next base: position 20,727,915 of record NC_047526.1, read on the forward strand.
CCCAATTACGGCACACCCAATGAGGGCACGAGATACATTTGTGCGTGCACGAGATGGAAGGCTGACAGACAGGGCGGCAATCCAATCTGTTTAGCCGGTCGTGCTTTTTACAGTATTACGGCTTCCACAGATGACATTTTTTTATGGATTTATGGAGCACTTAAGATATTCATTGCTATCGGGATGTTAAGAGCATTCCATGGAATATACATTGGAATGATTTCAAACCTGTTTTATCCCAATAATTATAAAGGAGTGCCTTGGAAATATTTATTTAAATAAATTGTGATCAAAACGTTTGAGACCCACTGAGACAACTTAGACTAAAGTGAACTATCTAAACACTTGGAGTCCTTTACCTCACTGTGCCTCTCAGTGTGACAGGAGAGCTCTCCCTCCACATTATTGTAGAAACAGCTTCTTATATCCATTAGCGCAGCAGAAGCTAACAACATTCCCCGCCGGTAAAATGTGAATATTTGCTGGTTTTCTTGTAGCCTTCTTTGACAGTACGCATACAAAGGTGGGGTTTAAATGATTTGTCTTTCATAACAACCGGACAAGCTTCTGATAAAGACATATTTTGTTCTCTGGAAAATAAAATATTTCCCATAGGAATCACTTTTCCCCTGAAACTCATGATAGAAACGATCATCTCTGGTCTTTCTGGCCAAATGTTCAGAAATGTTATTAAAATGCACTGTCCTTGTCAAACAAACTAATCAACAAAACTATCTTGACATTTTTCACAATACAAAAAAGAAAATTGAAAGCAAAACCTAATTTAAAGAACAACAAATTGCCGTGTTTATAATATACCATATATAGCAAACTCCGTGAGTCGGCAACAGGCGGCCCGCGGGCTATTGTTGGCCCGCCAGCAATAATATTTGGCCCGTAATTTTGAGAATCAAAAATAAAATATTATTTTGAGTTTTTTTTTTAGTTTTTTTTTTACAACATAGGACCGAGAGTCACACATCAGGGTTTCTGATAGCCGGTAATTACCGGTTTTTATCTGGTAAAATTCATTAAAAACCGGTAAATTCAAAACCTGTTGGTCAAAATGTCTAATTAGGGATGCTCCGATCGATCGGCCGCCGGTCATTATCCGCCGATATTCACTCTTAATAGTTTGATCGGTGCTCTCTATAAAGGCCGATCAGGAGAGCTGGATCTGATCGATATGGACATAAACGCGAGTGAAGTATAACCGGACCCGAGAGAGATCAGATCAGCTGCTGCATAATCACATGAAGCCCCGCCGACTGTTTAGCGCGCTGCATGAGAAACTGACGGGCTGTCAGGAGAGAGAGAGGGAGAGGGGAAAAGAGAGGATCCGTTTCTCCCGTGTTATTATCCAAAGTTAATGTACACTTTTGAATAATGTACTTCATCTACTACAAGTAGTTTGTTTGAATGTAATAATTATGTTGTTTGTGGAATCATTTATTGAAAAATGAATCTGAACTTTTCGATCTGTAACGATTATAAACTGAAACAATATACAAATTACTCCCATTAACTGAGTTTTAAACATCAACATATCCTGTCATAGTCCGGTGATTACCTGCTAACGTAAACTTTGCTACACCATTCTTATTATTATTATTGAAACATGACCGGTAAGTTTCGAATTTGTCCGGTAAAATAAATTCTGTCCATACGTACATTCATAATGTCAGCGGAGGGAGGGGAAGCGGCGCTGTGGAAGAGCAGAGCACGAGGGAGAGCTGTCA